>NC_044363.1:17485626-17797951 GCF_007364275.1 Archocentrus centrarchus
GGTCTTGTATACCTGTTCAGAAGTTCTGGCAGAGGGTATGCAAAGACCGATTCACATGGTTTAGCTGTCATGTCCCAACTTCCCCCAGACTATGCATCTTAGGTGATGTCAGTGAATTAGTTATGGAGTCAAATACATCACACGTAGTTTTTACCGCCTTGTGCATCGCTAAGAAAACTATCCTCATGAATTGGAAGTCAAAAAAAAAAAACTGTATTACTCAATACAAAAATTTCTTAGTAGATCATGTTAGTTTAGAGAGAATGTCTGCTTCATCTAAAAAGCAATTGGAGGAATTTGACTCTCTTTGGTTTCTACTGATCAGCTCCATTACTTAGTGGGGGTGGTTAGCTGTGGGCTCTGCTCCTGGTGTGCTTTGTAGGCGGTTGGGGGAGGACTCCGGGCGCCTTTGCGTCTGGTAGCCTCCTGAGACTGGAGTCCTGTGGTGGCCTTCTGGTGATGTCTGTGTGCTTGTCCTGGTTGATGTGGTGGGGGCTTGGATGGTGCTGCCTTACGGTCCTGGGGTGTGGGCCGGGGAGCTTGGGGTGGTGGGTGCCAGCCCTTGGCCAGTTGGCTGGTCTTCCCTGTGTGGCTCGGGGGCTGGGTCTGGGGCCCGGGCCCTGGGGCCGCACCAGCTCCCGGTGGGTCCCCCCCGGCACCGAGGGGGGGGGTCTCTCTGCTGTCCTGGGCACACCACCAGGTGGGGTGGGTTGCTTTGGCCTGCATCGGGGTGTCTGCACTTTTGGGGTTCTGGGGTGCCTGCATTGTGGGGGGGCGCGGTGTGTGGGGGTGGTTGGAGGGGACAGGGCTCTGTATTTCCAACTCAGGCCAGTTGTCCTGTCGCTTGTTTGTGTTTATTATCGAGTGAATGGGTGTCTAGTGGGAGCGGGCTGCCCTCTGCGGTGGGGGCAGTGGCACCGGTCTCAGGTGCTGTGGTGCTCCGGGATGCTGTCACCACGGCCTCAGCTCACCTTCCCCCTGCACTGTGCTGGGGTGTGGGAAGTCGGGGTGCCTATTGAGCCAGTGAACAGCTGACTCTCTTCATCCAGGTTACCTCATTTCTTCCTGGTCTTATGCCCCCCCTCTCCCCTACTTCCCCCTTCCCATACACACACACACACAAACACACACACACACACACACACATACACACACACACACGCATGCAGAATACACATCACTCACAAATGTAGGGTCTTGGAGAGGCCATGTGAGGACCTTTGGGGCAGGCTTGTTACCCAGAGGTTGATGAGATGGGGCCATGGAAGTGGCCCCATTCAGATCCTCATTACTGTCTGTCCCCAAATTTTCTTTGCACTTTAGACATGGAGGGTTTTGGGGGGGGCAATGTGGGCGAGCACTGACGACCAACAGTTGGTGCTTATGGCACAACTGTCCCCTCAATTTTAACTGCACCCTATACACCTGATTCACTCACAAATATAAAAACATACACTGACAAGGTGGGGAGGGGGAGGGGTGGATGGGTCATCTCGCATCCCAATTTCTTACACCTCGAGCGGTGTGTGGGTCAGGTGGTTTGTCGCGGACCGGGATGGTGGCATCTTGGGGTCACTGTTGGCCCTGGGGGGGGGGGGGGGGGGGGGGGGGGGGGGGGGTCCACTTGGCCCATCTTCGGAGGGTGAGTAGCTATGGATGAATGTCTGTCTTTGTATGTGTATCTGTGCATAAATGTGGATGTGGATGTGCATGCCTGTTTGTATGTATGGCTGGACCTGGGTCTGGGCCTTGTGCCCTGCCTCCCGGCTGCTCCTCGCTGGTTGCCTCCTCGTCTCCTCCCCCCCTGCCCCCCTGGGGTATGGGTGCCTTGGGGTTCCTGGGTGGGGCTGATGTTCTGATGTGGGTGTTGACCTGCTCCCCTGAGGGCTGTGGCGCGGGGCTGTGTTGCTTCTTCGACGTGTGTGGGGGGACTCTGTCAGGCAGTCCTTGGGTTCTCTGGGGCCCTTGCTCCTCGACTGGGGGCAGTTCTGTCTGGGACCTCCCTCTCCCGTCTGCTGGGGTGGGTGTGCGGTTGTCTCTGAAATGAGCGGCCGCAGGTCTTCGTAGGTCTTGGTGGGCTGCTGGTGGCCTGGGTTTCCTGGGGCTTTCTCTGCCCGCCTCTAGGTTATGATGGGTGGAGCTGCGGCATTCTGCCCTCATTGGTAAGTACATCTCATGAAACAGACAGAAACACCCACCCAATCACAACACAACAAAATTGTTGGTTTGTGTAACCATATATTTTGGCTCCAGCAGATTCCTGGAACAACATCCAAGATCTCTGTCCAGGAGAGCGCAATACTGGGAACAGCTAAGATACTGCACAGGACCCTCAAGCTCCCAGGCCTCTGGTAGAGGACCCGAGCTTGGCTATATATATATATATATATATATATATATATATATATTATATATATATATATATATATATATATATATTATATATATATTATATAGTTATATATATATAGTTTTACATTATAGTTTATTTTAGTTAGTTTTCAGAGTGGCTTTACTTGTTTATATTAGTTTTATTTTTGGTTAAATGCTTAGTTTTAGTTTAGTTTTTGTTAGTTTTAGTTGTTCATACTTTGTCAGGTGCAACAGTGACAATTATGTAATAAAAATTTGACAAAGTATACCATTTAAAAAATTGGATTCAACAACCAACTGTTCACAAAATAACAGCATTATGTGCTAAGTATGTGGTCAGTGCAGTCTCCCTCCAGGAGTGCTCTACACCCCAGCACTGTCCCGACAAATGTCGTTTGTTCGCTGACATTTGTGAGTCGTCATATTGATGCTTTGATCATTATTCCTGGTTGTTATTCTCTGACTGATAAATTCAAACACGAAAAGTAGCCAGAAACGCATAAGGTCAAAACAGGTTAATCACAGCATTGCAGGCTGCATGGACCCAACAAGTAGTCACATTTCTCCAGCGGTGCATGCCATTACTTTGCAGACCAATGCAGTGAGTGCAGGCACGCACACAATTGCCCAATGGCACTCCCAGCTTGAACTGCTAGAGCGGAAAAAAAATTATTGTATATCAATCCACAAGTCTTAATAAAATGACAAACATGAAAACAAAGGTCATATAATTTCAGTTAGTTTTAGTTAGTTTTGTAAACTCACAATACAGTTTTAGTTAGTTATCTTTTTTCTTTTTAATTATAGTTTTTATTTAATTCAGTTAACAAACATATTTATTCAATTTCAGTTCTCGTTATTTTGTTTGTTTTCATTAACTATAATAAATCTGTTTGTTACAAAGTTTACTGGCCGAAAGGAACCAGCTTGGTGGTAAGAGATAAGATACGATAAGATAAGATAAAACTTTAATGATCCCACGACGGGGAAATTTGCGCATTACAGCAGCTCAGTACAGAGAAAAAATGAAAAGGATGAGTAAGAACAAATAACTAAACTAAAACTAAAATAGAATAGAATAAAATAAAATAAAATATACACATATACATAAGCACTATATACATAAATATATATATATATATATATATATATATATATATATATATATATATATATATATATATATATATATATATATATATATATATATAAATATATATATCAATGTCAATGCACACATTTACATATACACACACATCAAAAACACTATATACAGATATCAAAATATTACATACATTTGTAGCCGGTAAGGTACATAGCATACACGGTATGCATTATATGGGTGAGTGTAATAAATAAAATGTATCTGGACTGTAAGGATAAAGTGATGGCAGAGGAGGTAAAGTGTTCAAGTGACTCAAGACATCATGATGCGTTATACAGTCTAACTGCTGTTGGGATGAATGACCTGCGAAAGTGCTCCTTCCTGCAGCGAGGATGTTTCAGTCTCTGACTGAAGGAGCTGCTCAGCTCACCCACAGACTCATGCAGAGGGTGATGGGGGTTGTCCATGATGGATGTCAGCTTTGCTAACATCCTCCTCTCACCCACCACCATAACAGACTCTAGAGGACATCCCAACACAGAGCTAGACCTCCGCACCAGTTTGTCGATCCTGCTCCTGTCCCTTTCGGTGCATCCACCCCCCCCCAGCAGGCCACTGCATAGAAAAGGGCAGATGCTACCACTGAGTCATAAAAGGTCTTTAACAGAGTCCTGCAGACACCAAAGGACCTCAGTCTCCTCAGCAGGTGTAGTCGACTCTGGCCCTTCTTATACAGGACGTCTGTGTTTGTACTCCAGTCCAGCTTGTTATTGAGATGAACACCCAGGTACTTGTAGGAGACCACTGTCTCAATGTCCTTTCCCTGGATGTTCACCGGTGCTGTAGGGGGTGGCTTCCTCCTGAAGTCTATAACCATCTCCTTCGTCTTGCTGGCGTTGATTTGCAGTGCGTTGTTCTCACACCAGCCGACAAAGTCACTGATGACCCTCCTGTATTCCTGGTCGTTCCCATCTGATACACATCCGATGATGGCCGTATCATCTGAGAATTTCTGTAGGTGGCAGTGGTCTGAGTTGTACCTGAAATCTGAGGTGTACAGACTGAACAGAAAGGGTGAGAGGACAGTGCCCTGTGGCGCCCCCGTGCTGCAGACTACCACATCAGACACACAGTCATGGCACCTCACATACTGTGGTCTGTTGGTGAGGTAGTTGATGATCCATGCCGTTAGCTGACTGTCCACTCCAGCTCCCTCCATCTTCCCTCTCAACAGTACAGGCTGGATGGTGTTGAAAGCACTGGAGAAGTCAAAGAACATGACCCTCGCAGTGTTCCCCGCCTGCTCTAGGTGAGAGAGGCATCTGTGCAGCAGGTAGATGGCGGCATCGTCCACCCCGATGCCGGGCTGGTAGACGAACTGCAGTGGGTCCAGCGCTGAGCTCACCAGTGGGCGGAGGTGATGCAGGATGAGCCTCTCCATGGTCTTCATCAGGTGAGAAGTCAGGGCCACAGGTCTGTAGTGGTTGGACTCCCTGGGATGTGCGATCTTTGGCACTGGAACTATGCAGGAAGTCTTCCACAGTTCAGGAACCCTCTCCGGATTTAGAGTCAGGTTGAAGATGTGCAGGACCACCTGACAGAGCTGGTCTGCACAGTCCCTGAGCAGTCTGGAGCTAATTCCATCCAGACCCGCTGCCTTCCTGATCTTTGTCTTCCTGAACTGACTTCTCACCTGATCAGGTGTGAGGTGGATGTGAGGCTGGCTCCGCTGTGGGTGAGGGTGAGGAGAGTGCAGGCAATGATGGTATCACGTGGTATGGCTAAACTTGCATGCAATTGGTCAGTGGGTTTCCTTGGATGCTTCACCACTACTGTAAGGACTGTAAAAGCTCTGCTGGTAAACCACAAAAAGCACTCAACAAGATTTTAAGTGGTCATTTCTGTTTTGGGATTAGGCTTGGGTCGGCATGAGACATCATTTCAGTCCAAATCCGGACCGAGGTCTGCCTATTAGTGACCTCTCCTTTAAAACAGAGCGAAGCAGCAAGCAGGGTAGATAAAGAAGGCAGTGGAGAGCAAAATGAAAGGCGTTCATCTCCGCTGAGAGCAAGAAGAATGACATAACTTTCAGCTACCACAAATGTTTTGTTTTTTTGTTTGGGGGGGTGAATGCCTGACACTTGTTTTGTTGTTTGTCACTTCTCCAGTTTCCTCTGTTCTTTAAACACTGGTTCATCTGGTTCATCCCTTGAATCAGGTGCTTTTTTTTAAATCTCTGAATGATTCACAGTTGAATGTGCCTTAACAAACACAATAAACATTCCTCAGAAATGGTTGGTACAAAGACTAGACTGAAAATAAGTGAAAAAGCTGCCAATGAAAGGATCTTCAGAAAGCCTGGAGAACTATTGCTCATGACCACACAGAAGTCTGTGTGTTTAGAAGCAAAGTATATATTTAAAAAAAAACAAATGAAAAAAAAATGGTTACCTCGGGACTTTTGCACAACACTGTCCATATCTTTTTTTTCTTCCATGCTTGTACCACAATTGAAAAGAGAAAACACTTTTGTTTTAAAGAAAAGGACAAGAAAATTAATTTTAGCTTGATGATAGTGAGAAATTTAAAGACAGAATCTTCTCTTAATACAAATTCATTTTCAGTGGACTGCATCTCAGAAAGAAAGCTATTGGTGAATAACAATGATGTCATAACATCAGTTTATTGAAAGGACAGAGAGAAAAACTGACCTGCAGACCAGACAAACTTTGGTTCACTGTGATCAGTGTGATACTCTGGGTCTCCTCTTCCAGCTCTACACACATATCCTGCTGTGTGTGTCTGTCCATCAATGATGTAGGAGTCCTGTGCAGTCCCATCAGGTAGCAGCTCATAACTGTAGGATTTCTCTGATAGATCAGGAACAGCTTTATACCAGTAGAAGCTCCATCCTGCAGACGGATGTTCAACCTCACAGTTCAGAGTTACTGAGGCTCCAGGACTCAGCCATGATGGAGACACAGTGAGGACAGGACGGGTTTCATCTGTTGGAAAGCCATTTTCCCATAATGAAAAAGTAATGTACATATGATTATTCCTAATCTATTTCACTATTACATTTATTTCTATTTATAAATTACTGCTTTCCTGTTTTCTAAATGATGCTTCTGTTGAAGGTACCACCAAGCAATAGATTCAGTGTGGCCCTGGGTTTCTCATTTCTGTCAAATGTAGTAATAATGAATTAAAGAATCCATTTCAAAATCATGTCAAAAAGATGTAAAAGAAATCACACAAAATGCCCAGAATCTATCTTCACACCACTTGGCTCTGTAGATAACTTAAAGAATTTGGATAAATGTCACAAATTTTTGATCCATAATGAGCGACAAACGCAGAGCTATTTGTTGTGTTCCTCCCCTTATTTGCTTATTTCTGAATGCCAACTTCTGCACCAGGCATGCTCACCTATGAAGCCTTTCCATGACTACAGAGTCAGTGCCCAAGATAAAATCTGCTCTATGCATCTCCACACACACACACAAACACAAACAACGACAGGTAATTCACCAATGACTGGCAGCTGCAGCCAACATGTTCTGTCTACAATAATTTTCTTGAAGAAAAAAGGAAGGACACGCACATCCAAAAATTAATTGAAGGCTGGGTGCTGGGCCAAAAAATATAACAAGGAAACAGAGAAAAAAGGGCCTGCACACCGGCAAATAATATTTAATAGGAGACAAACCTTAACAAACGAGTGATATTTTGTGCCATAAATTTCACTTTTCCCAATAATTTTCTTCCTATTGAAATGATTTTACCCCCTCGCCCTCGATTCTCTGCCATCTACTGCTTTGCACTGATGCTCTGTCTTTCTGATGACCTTGACTTCTACTTATAGTGATCCTCAGGGATCAGAATACATGTATCTGTTTTTTCTGTGTATTTATTTCATTGTTGTACTCAAGCGATGGATCAGAAGATCAGCATAGCCCTTCCTACACCAGCTGAAAATTCATTAACAAAGTGTCTGACAAACTATCTACAATGAGCTGCTATCAGTTGCAGCTCTCTGACTAAAATGTAACACGCTTTGTAGATAATTTCATTCCTCCTGTGCTGACCATTGTGACATTTATAAAATGTAGATCACACAAGAAACATGACTTACTTGTTACTAACAGTGTGAAGGCTTCACTCCACTCTGTTGAAGAATATGAGTCATCTCTGCGTCGACTCTTACACATGTAGTCTCCACTGCTGGACTCAGAAACTCTGAATGTCCAATAATAATTGTGTGTCCACTGTGTGGTTTGCCTGTGTACTTTCCATTCATAGTCCCACTCAGTGGGTTCACCTCCTTCCTGCACCTCACATGTCAGAGTGATCGTCTCACCGCTGAATATCTGAGTCCAGTTGTGTTGTTGTTGTTTTACAGCAACTTTATTGGAAACTGTTTACAGATGTTAACAGTTGAGATACAAACAGAAACATGAAATCAACAGAGAAAACTTAACATTGTATGTTTGCTAATCATGAGTGAATGTTTCAAACTAAATTACTGAACTCACAGGTTATTTTAATGATGACTTCATCACTTTTATCAGTGTAGTAAACTGTGTCTCCTCTTCCTCCTCTGCATCTGTAGATTCCTCCTTGAGATACTCTGATAACTCTGTTTGGTTGATCATCTCTTCTGATTTGAACTGCAGTGGTTCTTTGGGTGCGTCTGAACCACTCATATTTCCACTCAGCAGATCTCCCCACAGAGCAGGTCAGTGTCACACTGCCCCCCACTGGTATGATTGTTGTTCCTGCTGTCAGTGTGGCCCTGGGTTTATCTGCAGTTATGAAAAAGAAGGAAAAACAACACAGGGATATTGACACAGTAACTCAGGTTGTAGATCTGTAAATAAACCCAATGTAACTGTTTGTCCATTCGCTGACCTGAAGAAGTCACACTGAATGTAAACTAATACAGTTAGAGGGCTCTGTCTGGTTTTTGGTTTAGATAACACAAACATCAGTCACCTTAAATGTAATGGTTTTGAGCATCAGAAAAAGTTTGCATGAAATTAATTAAATGAACTCTGTGTTTCATAATTCTGATGATTATTTGTACAGGTATCATACATTTATACTATTGCTCACTGAGGACTTACCTGATACAGTTACAGAGACAGTGTTACTGTTCTTTGTATCATTTGAGCTCTTCCTGCGACCAGAACACTGATATTCACCACTGTCACGTCTAGATGTAATTTGAAATCTGTAGTCTTTGTATGTGTTGTAGGGGACAAATTCTTGACCACCCTTGTTGAGTTTGTAATACCAGTCAGTGTCTGCTCCTTCATTCATGTCACACATGAAGGTAACAAACTCTCCAATGAAAAAACTGGACCAGTTGGGTTCAATAGTTAACACAGCATCTAGAATCCAACACAACCACAGCATTAACAATCTAACACACTTTAGTTAAGATTCAAAAGCAATCTCTATAGATATGTTCCTAAAATAATGAATAATAATACATTTAATAAATGGTTAATAATGAGGATGCAGTAGTTTGAGATGAATCTTTATTAATAAAAAGAAAGAAATGAAAAAGTGAAAGTGTTCAGTCACCTTGAGCGTGTCCAGTGCAGAGGAGCGTACAGAGCACTACAATAAAGGCAGAAACTTCAGACATCATCAAACTAGCAATAGACAAATGTTCTAGTTTGAGTGAGGGTAAGCTAATGCCACTAGTCTTTAGCTCTATGTCAATGGTAGCCTGGGCTAAAGCACAGGTTTTCATGCATGAATCTGTTATGACTAAACACTGATGTCATTCCCTTGATTCTTTTCAGTCACAGTTCTACAGTAAAAAAATGGGTCTCAGTAAAGCCCAAAAAGACCACGTCACGCCGACCTGTCATTGCTGGATCCATCAGTGTTTAGCTCACTGTCTAGGTTAGTACTCAACATTTAACTGAGGGCAGAAGACATGTTGATAACAAACATGAGAGTCCTCTTTTCAAATGAACTGAAATGCTCCAAATGACTGATACTCTGTTCTTCTCACTGAAACATGTTTATCAGTCAGTATGAATCAAACTATAGAAGTCAGTGATGTACTCACAGAATAGGCCCAGCTCACAGAGCAAAGTGGGTCCCATCCTCACATCCAGCAGCGACACGTCTGAAAACTTCTACAACTTCCTGTAAAGAGAAAGAGTGAAGCAGCAGCTACGAGGGTGTGACTGTGACAAAAACAGACTTTTTTAAACTTCTTCTTTCTGCTTCCTCCCTTTGACACAGAAATAACATAACATAACAAGGGATGAGTACAGCATGACTACAGTGTTTCTACTCTTCTGGTGCTGGAGAAACATGTCAGGCAGATTTTTATTTTTAAAATTCCTGTAATATGAATACACTGACAAAAAAATCAGTTAATAAAATGAAAAAAATACTGGACTAACTTAAACAAACAAACAACAAAACTTACTAATTCACAATACACTTTTGTTACTGAATAAATATTTAACTCAGCTTATTCTATTGCTTTTCAATTAAAAATAACATGTTTTCTTTATTCTTCAATAATCTTTAATAATCCATTCAGTTTATTCTTTTTTTTTATCCAACTGGTACTCACTGATTTCTCACCTTTGTACAAGACAAATGAGGAATCAAAGTGTAACTGGAAAACCTTGATAACTGTAAGATCCTCAGCACAGTACTCAATGTCAAGAGGAAATATGACACAGAGGAACCCAAAGAAGGAAAGTTATATAAAGATAAAGGGAGGAAGGATGTAATATAGGATTCTAGGTTCGCGGAGCAGACAGAGTGTGAGATGAGGAAAGGGAGACAAAATGACAAATAAGAGGGAAGAGAAATAGAGAGAGAAAAATGAACATGAGGTTAAGAGTATATCTGCTTAGGTTGACTAATAGCCAAAATTTTGAATAGGAGGTAAATAATAATGTAATTAATATCCAAGTACCACTTATACCTGAGATAAAACTGTGAAACCTTACAAATAACTGCATTTCAAAACATTACATTTTATAAACAGTATCCCATTAAAGAAGGAAGGGAGGAAATGTTTTCAGACTAATATTTCAGTTTTTGAATTGTGTTGTTTGATTTATACAGTGTGTAACCACGCAGTCCCTGACAATACTGTCCATTTTAACAATTCAAATGAGTTATTTTCATTGTTAAGTTTTGAGGATTTTTGTGAAAAACACCACTTTCCCAAAGCCAGAGTCCACAACAAGGACAAGGATTGGTGTTTCTGTATCAACTTATATCCAGTGCATTTTCTATGAAGAAACTAATGGGTATGGATCTGTTTGAAGCTTTCAGATTGTAGGCTCTGCATCATGCACTCAGCTTTCTAACAATGAAAAACACCATGTAAAATAATCTCGATTTTTTTTTTTCAGTAAATTTGCACATTCCTACCAATCCTACCAGTACTGATGGTGTGTTATGAGGAACTGATGTCGTCCTGCTAAGGACAGCTACACATTTTTGAAGCAAGTTTGTTATGACCTAGGGACCTATTCCAGAAAGCAAGTTGAGCTAAAAACTCTGAGCCTGTTAACTCTTTAATGAGAGAAACTCGGGTTTTCAACTCAGTCAGTTACCATGGTAACACACTCTGTGACTATAACCTGTGCTGGCAGGTTTTATCCAGCAAACTCTGAGTGTCTCTCTGACTCCTCCCCTCCTGCTGCACCCGAACCACCTGTCTGACACTCCCATTCATTCCCTCATCCATAAAGTTGCTGTCAAAGCGATTACAGGGGCAAATTCATTTGCAGATGTTTATGTTTTTACAAGCACTAAAATCCCAGTTAGAAATTAGTTTTAATTTTCTGTACATAACATGAGCACTTTTGCAGTCATTAACTTGTCAAGAGACAGCGATGATGTCAGGGATTTATAATCAGCCCAGCTGCAGCTGTCAGACTGTCAGTTCCTGTGAAATATTTACTCTGCATTACTGCAGCATGACTGTTTAAGTCTTATCATCAGCTCAGTAATACAGATCTGTATTAAACATGTTATTATTAATAATAATCAAATAAATACATAAAGTCACAGCTGGAATAAAAGGTTTGAACACTGACACAGTTAGATGTTTATATCTACAGGGGGATTAAAAACATTAATGAAAAATGAAGGTGTGTGTTGGTTGAACTTACCACATTCATTCAACCAAGTGATTTCTCATAGATGTTCATGGGACACATACGCAAACATGACGTGCTACAGTTTCCACTGAGGTAAGCAAAATTGATCCTGCTTCCAGTGACAATATCCAACTGTGGCCACGTGATGGCAGTAATGTAAAGAGCGCTGTTTGAGATGAAAGACTTAACTCTGGCATGTTGTAATTGGCAAATAATTTTAGGTTTCATTAAGGCCGGTTAGCTCAGTTGGTTAGAGCGTGGTGCTAATAACGCCAAGGTCGCGGGTTCGATCCCCGTACGGGCCAACCTGTATTTGGGGTGGCTGTAGCTCAGTAGGTAGAGCAGGTCACCTACTGATCGGAAGGTCAGCGGTTCGAATCCTGGCTACTCCAGGCTACATGCCAATGTATCCTTGGGCAAGATACTTAACCCCAAGTTGCTCTCCGAGTATGAATGCATGTGAATGATAGTTAATTAAAAAGCACTTAGCTTCGTAAAAATGGAAGTGCTTGTATGAATGGGAGTGCATGGGTGAATGCACAGGTTGTATAAGTGCTTTGAGTGCTCATACTGAGTAGAAAAGCGCTATATAAGAACTAGTCCATTTACCATAAGCAAGAGTGCCACAGCTAACATAAAGTCCTTCCCCCATTTTGTGAAAAACAGCATCCCATGTGATCATGAGTTTCTTCCTGCCTCTGTACCGCTCATAATTCCAGCTGGTCAGGGTCATATTAACACTTTAGTGACTCCTGGTCAGGTCATGTTTGCTAATGAGTCCTACATTGTAAAAAAAACTAAAAGATGTGGCTGATAACAGTGATGTGTGACGTAGATCTATTAGGTGTGATGAAGCACACAAACAAGAATGAGTGTGTAAACATGAAAAAACACACAAGAATATAGATTGAAGAATATATAGTTTATATAAAACTCTTTATATGATACACATAATCAGACAACACAAACCTCTGTTGGCAGCTTACAGAAGGTAAAACCAAACAAACAAATTGTTATTAATTCCTGAAACTGTTAAAGAAAAACAAGCTTTTAGAAATATGTCAAATGATACTAAATCCATTCAACGGAACAAAAATACTTAAAGCAATCTGCAGATTTAAAGAACACAGAAAACATCTGTAAATGTACATGCGACAGTACATGCAGTTCAATAAGAGCTCATGTCAACATGAAAAAGATCATAATCTCAAGGCAACACCACCATTTGGTGCTAAAGCTCTAAAGCTTGTTAATAATACAGTCCATAATTACATTTATATGAAATACATTTCGTTTTGTCCTCCATTCAGTTGGTTTTGCAGACACGTATCTTATTAATCTGGAAGAAACAATGCAGGATTATCAATGATTAACGGTGATTTAGGACAATTTATTTCCTTTAAAAATCATTTTTATTTATAATTAGAGTGACGAATCACAATACGTGGGCTATTTTATTTCTGTACAGTGTTACTGCAGTAGCTTCTTAGTTCAAACCATTATCCAGTTTTCCTTGGTGTGTAAAAAAAAAAGTGTAATGAGGTATTACTTTACTTACCTTTGTCATTCTTGCATTCAGTTTTATTGTAGAAGACCTGAGCATACAGCACATCATCTAACCAAGGAGGGACAGGTGATCAGGATAAAAAGGGTGGAGTTAGTTCAGTGAGGACTGAGGGAAGTTCTCATTCTATTAAAGGTGCTGTGGCTCAGCACAGCATGTAGACCAGGGCTCTTCAACTCCAGGCCTCGAGAGCCCCTGTCCTGCAGGTTTTAGATGTGTCTCTGCTTCAACACACCCGAGTCAAATATAGAAGTGATTAGCAGGACTCTGGAGAACTTGACTGCATACTGAGGAGGTAATTCAGCCATTTGATTCAGGTGTGTTGGATCAGGGACACATCTCAAACCTGCAGGACACCGGCCCTCGAGGCCTGGAGTTGAAGAGCCCTGATGTAGACTATAATTTACGAGCTTAAGCTGCTGGACAGGATAGGTTTAAAAAAACATTTTTTTTTGCTGTAATTTTTTTCTTTCTCTGTTGTTAGTCCTCATTTCAGTATTGGATCAGTTCAATGCTCCTCCACCCCTGGTCACCAAGGCCAATGAAGCTACAATCTAAAGGCCCTTTCACACCGGATACGTTGGGTAAAAACGACACGAAATTCTGAATCTTTCAGATGCGAACCTGTCGTGTAACCTACATACACACCGGACGCGTTGCGTTTTTGCGACTAAATCCTCCTCATATAATGCACGATGAAAAACAAAATGCAGTCGACATCAAGCGATGATGTAATGAGGCCCTGATGTTTCTAAACAAGAGAAGGAACAAAGAGAGATTCTGGGTTCATCCAGCTCATAAGAAAGCAGCAGCAGGGAGAGTTTCATGGTTTGATCCCGGAGTTGAAGCTGCATCACGGATGCTTTCATGCATATTTCAGCATGTCAGTGGGACAGTTTGAGCTCCTGTTGGCAGAGTTGGGATCACATGTGAGGAGGCAGAGGATAATATCAGAGAGCCGACTGACCCACAGCAGCGTGTAGCTGTGTGTCTGAGATAAAATATTATGATTTTATTGTTCCCACATCACTGTATATTCAGTACATCGGTGCGCGTTTTGAGCTATGACCTCACATGTTGCTAAATGCAGCGCTCTGATTGGTCAGACCTGTTTGTTCGCTTGCGAAAGTCAGAAAAATCGAACTTGATCTGAAAAAATAAATGCCTCAAATTCGTCCTGTGAAATGACGCGGTCGGTGTGAACGGCTGCATTAAGAACAGGAGAGTCCGAAAAATATTTTTAATGCACGAAACATTCGCACGTAATTTACGCGTCCGGTGTGTAAAGGCCTTAATGAGAGATATTCCTGCACTAGCCCGTACCATCACCATTTTAAAATGAGGAAGTCATGATACAGCCTAATCAACACAGAGTCCTCTCATTTCTTCACCTTTTATTTCTGTTGAACATCAGTTAAATTATGTTTACTGATTGAAATTTCACTGCATTAGATATTAAAGATTTTATTTTTGTGGCATATAACTTCAGGTAATATGCGAAAGAACCCACATTTAATGTTATAAAATTACAATAATGGAGTCTCTGACTGAGCAGCTACAAACATCAACTGGGGCAGTGGTTAAAGTTGAATTAGGATTGAATTTGCTTCCTTTAAAATGTATTGGAGTTAATCATTCTAGTGATGAAGCTATTTTATTTCTTTACACTTACCAAGAGCTGTTTCATCAGCTGCTGCAGGAGCCAATTTTCCTGCAAATAAAGAAATGATCTATCACAGATGATCATCGGTAACATCTTAGTACAAGCTGATAACTACCTTTAAATTATACAGTTTTACCTGGTGTGTTAAAAAAATTCAAACAAGAAAATAAATAAGTTACTTATTTTATTAGTTTACTTACCTTTGTCTGTCTTGGTTTTAGCTTGATTGTAAATGACCTGAGTACACGACAGGCTGTTATCTAAAAGAGGAGGGACAGGTGATCGTGAAAAAAAGGGTGGAATTGCTTTAACTTTCTTTGTATTTTCTATTGGTCAGAACGCCACTCATCACATAAAGTGACTGAGGGATGGTCTCAGTCTATTAAAGGTGCTACGGCTCAACACAGCATGTAGACCAGGGGTGTCAAACTCAATTATATGAAGGGCCAAAATTGAAGACACAGTCTGAGTCGTGGGCCAAACAGAATTAAAAATCATTTTAATCAGCAACATGATTTGAATGGTCAGAATACAGCAACTTTTTCCTCAACACATTAAATAAAATATAAAATTATATTTTGTTTTAAAAAAATGACATCAGGAAAAATGAGAATATTTCAAGCTGCTAATTTTTCAGGTAAAAATTGTGATGTGAATTTTTGCGCTTCATATGAGGAAAAACGCTGCATAAACTGCGCAGTGTGTCCAGTTTATCAGCAAAAAGTGCAGCTGCAAACACAGCGGTGGAGACCTGCTCTAATTTCCATCCCTGAAGCTGCAGGGACAAAGGTGCCGTCGTTTGCAAACTTTTACTGTAATAAACCCTGTATTGGATGTGAAGCGCAATTTCTCAGCTTTCAGAAACTGTTTTTCCGACAGGACAAACAGTCGCGGAATTACGGTAATTCAAAATTCCTTTGATCAGTCGGCTCAGCGGTGATAAACTCATTGTTAAACAGCTGTTCGCACCAGGAAAAGGCAAGTAATGGGTGGCTCAGCAACGATTGCCGGCACTGTCTGTGTTATGGTGCTGATGACGCCTTGTGTCTTTAGGACTTTGCTGCGCGGCATTTCATGGTGTGTGAGCAGTGATGCACTGTCAGCTGTGCAGGTCTCCATCTGCATCTTCTCCCATAACTGTCCCACCAATCCGCTCTTTTGGTTGGACACACGGTTTACCTCCGATGTCAGTGATCAGGTCCTCCTGTTTTCCACTTTTCCTTTGGCCATTTTTGGGGGTCAGGCTAGCTTATATGTCACTGTAAAAAGTGCTGTCTGCCGATCACTGATCAATGAGTCATTGGCAACACAGATGGGTTAGCGCACAGGTCTCGGCCTGCAGCACCTGTTGCGGTGCATTGTTGGATTTGTAGTATAAGTAGTGGGAGCGCTGTTCGGTTTTTGTCCTGGTCACGGAATCCTGGACATTTGGTTGGAGTGCCCACTCCGGCTCAGGGATGAATTGCTTCCTCAGGTGGAGGAGTTTAAATATCTCAGGGTCTTGTGCACGAGTGACGGGAGAAAGGAACGAGAGATCGACAGACGGATCGGTGCAGCATCTGCATCATTGCAGATGCTGCACCGATCTCTCATAGCGAAGAGGAAGCTGAGCATAAAAGCGAAGCTGTCAGTTACCGGTTGATCTACGTTCCTACCCTCACCTATGGTCACGAGCTATGAGAAGTGACCGAAATAATAAGATAGTGAATACAAGCGGCAGTAATAAGCTTCTTCCAGAGGGTGGCTGGCCTCTCTCTTAGTGATAGGGTGAGGAGTGTGGCCATTTGAGAGGGGCTCAGCATAGAGCTGCTGCTCGTCCACATTAAGAGGAGCCAGTTGAGGTGACTCGGGCATCTGACTAGGATACCTTCTGGGCAGCTCTTGGGTGAGGTGTTCTGGGCATGTCCTACCGGGACGAGCCCCCGGGTTAGACCCAGGACATGCTGGAGAGATTATATCTCTCTGTGCTGGGGAGGAACACGATCCCATGTGCAGCAGAGGAGGGCCACCCTGCAGAGCAGCTCAGGTGATTGACCCATCTGAATGCAGAGCAGGAACAGGAACAGGATGCGACCTCCAACCAGTGCTGCAGTGGGTGGAGTCTGGATAAAGGCCACAGTGGAGCGAGGTTGCTGGATACTCACCTGCCATTAAAGGACTGTTTGAAAAGTTTACAGCTCTCTGAAGGAAGGATGGAGTGCTTCAGAGAGCCTGGAAAGAGCCAGCTACAGGGGAGAACAGGTGGTGGTCCAAAGGGCTTTGAGAGATTCGGTCCTAAAAGCCAGTCATGAAACAACCGGGGAAGGACATTTTCCAGTCTCCAAAACCCTTCGTCGGCTTCTTCAAGGTTTCTACTGGGGGCAGCACAGCTTCAGCAGCTAGCAGTGGGAGCCCCAATGGAGAGAGTAGCAGTGGACGTGATGGGACCCTTTCTACGCACAGACAGAGGGAATCGTTATGTTCTAGTTGCCATGGATTATTTCACAAAATGGCCAGAGGCATATGCCATACCCGACCATGATGTGGAGACTGTTGCTGACAGGCTGGTGGAGGGCATGTTCGCCATGTTTGGGATGGCGAAAACCATCCACAGTGACCAAGGAAGGAACTTTGAGTCAGCTGTTTTCTCTGTCATGTGTGAGCGCCTAGGAATGCAAAAAACCCTGACTACACCTTTACACCCGCAGAGCGACAGGCTCGTTGGGCGCTTCAACAGGACCCTGGCAAAACAGCTTGCCATCCTCACTACAGAACACCAGCATGATTGGGACATGCACCTCTCATTTGTTTTGCTGGCTTACAGGTCCGCTATACAAGATCCCACCTTGGGCACACCTGTCCTGCTTATGCTGGGGTGAGAGCTGCAGACTTCAGCAGAAATGGCATTTGCGAGGCCCCCAGATGCTCTGGCAGTCCTACTAGGTACGGAATATGCCAGGAGGCTTCAGGACCGGATGGAGTCGGCGCATGCTTTTTCCCGTGACCAGCTGTAGAAGGCAGGGATGAGACAGAAACAGGATTATGCCCTGAGGGTCAAAGGGAAAGACTTCAGGGTTGGTAACCTTGTGTGGGTGTACAGCCCAAGGAGGAAGAATGGCTGCTGAGATAAGTTGGACTGCCACTGGGTGGGGCCTTGTGAAGTGTTAGAGAAGCTGGGGAAGGTGGTGTACAGGGTCCAGCTGCTGACTAGGGGGAGACAAGTGGCCCTCCACAGAGACAGGTTGGCTCCATACAGGGGCGAAGCGCACCCAGTTCAGTGCCCTGGGCCCCAGTCAACCCCCCAGATACTACTTTTCCCCCGCCGAGGTGCCGGTGCTCATGCCAGTGCTGATGTTGGTTTCAATGAACCTGCAAAACGCTTAAGAATGAGCCTGGATTTCCACCGTGCTTTGTGAACTGCTCCTTTACATATGAGTGTGGGCGGGTTCTCATCTGGACACGAAAGCCGAAGAGCACCAACGTAGGAGAACATGCTCCCCTTTCTTGTGCTGCGCACACTCCAAACCAAACTACTGCAGCATCTGTGTGCAGCACAGAGGGAAACACAGACAGCAATTATGAGCAAGACAACAAGTACGCACTTTGTGTCCTTTTATCTGTGATATGAACAGATACAAAGCAGCAAGTTCAGCCTTAGAGCCCAACCTAATTCACAGCCATGAAAATCGCATCGCTTTTCTCAGGTAATACACACCATGCAGTGAAATAGCAGTAGAAAGTCACGCCCTTCTGCCGCTTTCTTCACGCATTCTTGGTTCGAAACCAGCTAGCTTGGGCCCGAGTTGAATCCATTTTTCGGACAAGCACCGAGTGTGTTCGCAGTGGAAAAAAAACACTGAATGGTTCAAATACTGGCACCGGCACTGGAGCCCTGTCAGTGGAAAAGAGGCCACAGAAACAAAACAGCCACACCCCAAGACTCACCGACTGTTTTTCCTTTTATCACCCCACAGCACCCTCTGCCCTTGCACCCCTTCCCAGATCAGCAACAGGGTGCTGTAGGACTGCAGACACAGCCCTGTGTGTCCACTACAAGGAGGCCACAGAGACATGCAAGGGCCCCAGGTTACCTCAGAGACTTTGTACACGATCCCCCAAGGCGAAGGTTTTATTAAGGGGGGCAGTGTAGCAATTCTGTTAGTTAAAGTTAGATGCCATTTGGTCATGATGTTCTGTGATTTCCCACTGTTCTGCAGTTACCTGAAGGTGTGTATGCACACGAGGAGAGCGAGAGTGAGAGTTCCCTTTATTGTCTGTTGTTTTATTGGCGTTGTTGCAGCCCACAGCAGCCCTTTAGTTGTTAATAAAAAAGGCAACCTTTGCTGGCAACCTCTCGTCATCTTCTTTAACGTCCTGACGGACGCTACAACATTAAAGATTTTATTTTTTGTCCACATAACTTCAGGTAATGTGGGAAAGAACCCACATTTAATGTTAGAAAATTAAGATTGTCATGAGTTTTTTGCTAGGTGCAAACAATAATAGAGTCTCTCACTGAGCAGCTACTGAGACAGTTGTTAAAGGTGATTTTAGGATAGAATTTACTTCCTCTAAAATGTATATGAGTTCATCATTATAGCGACAAATCACAATATTATAAGCAATTGCATCAGTGCAATTTATGACATGTATATTTGTACAGTGTTGTGCCTTAATTGTAATCATAAGAATTTACATGTATATACTTCAGAATAATCTTTTTTTGGTTTTTATGTTTTTTAATGTGTTTTTAGTTTTAATTAATTTAAATTATTAGAGTGTTTTATTCTTTCAATATGATAAACAGTTACAGCTGTAACAACAGAAATTTCCCTCTGGGATCAATAAAGTATCTCTGATTCTGACTCTGGTTTATTTCTTTATGCTTACCAAGAGCTGTTCGCAGTTTGATGTCAGAATAAATTGTTTCATCAGCTGCTGCAGGATCCGATTTTTCTGCAAATAAAGAAATGATCTATCACAGATGATCATCAGTAACATCTTAGTACAAACTGATAACTAACTTTATTTATACAGTTTTACCTGGTGTGTAAGACGAATTCAAATGAGAATGCAAAAATAAATATGTTACTTCTTTTATTATTTTACTTACCTTTGTCTCCACTGGCTTTAGCTTGATTGTAGGAGGCTGTTGATTGTCCACACAACCTGCTGTCACCTAAAAGAGGAGGGACAGGTCATTAGCCTATTTCTAACAGTTTGGTCAGAAACATGCACATGATTAGACCCCTGGGGGTCCATTTCTAAGGTTCTAGTAGTGCTCCTCCAGTTTCTCCTCATACAAAGGAGCAGGTTCAACAGCTCACTTCCTGGTATCTCCACCACATTCTGCTGAGACTGTGCTTGGACCATTTTTGCAACAGCATGTGTGAATGTGTCATCCTGAAGGAGATGGCCTACCTGTACAACCTGAACGAGCTTCAGGTACTGTTTCATCAGTAAAACTATTCCCTTTTTCAGGGTTGTATTGATGTTTCCCCTCCAGTGCAACTGTTGTCACTTTTATTGGCATCGTAGCAGGTGAAATGAGGTCACAGTTGTTTGTGCTTCCTACTTGGACAGATTGATATTCCTGAAGTTGAACTGACATTGTGTTACAATGTAATGAACAAGTGTTTAATTTGTTTTATTTATTTTTTATTAATAAACTAATTTTTTCAGCAGTGCACATTGCGACATGCAGCTTTTATCTGGTACTTCCTGGAAGTACCAGATAATAGTTCCCTGTTAGAAGGATCACATGAATGAATGAAAATACTATTTTTACTTAATTTAGATGCTGCTGTCCCATAAAAGCATCTAAACCACTTTATTTTATATTTTTATAAATATATTTTTACCTTTCATTGTAAAGTTTCAAGCTCAATCAAAAAATATGTGAAATCCATGAATTCAATGACAAAGTATTTATACATAGATGAAGATCATATACTCTGCATACATATATGCCACTGTATATACTTTACCATTTTCTGTGTCATTGTGGTCTTTGATTGATTTAAAGAGACAAGCATCACCTACAAAATACAAACCAATGTTAGATTAATAATAAAAAATCTCTGACCAAATCCATATACACTGTATTCCAAACATGTAAATCAGACAATGACATTGTTTGGTCTGAGATTGCAACAAACACACAAGAACAAAAACAATCAAACAAAGAAAACAAAGAAAGGCTGACCTTGGAGAGGAGAAGTGTGTTGGTTGTGTTGAGCTTCATCCTGGTTGATCATGTGGTTTGTAGCAGAGCTCTGATTTGTGCTCTGAGTCCCGCTGGAACATAAAATGAAGTAAAACAGCAGATTTAATAAGAAACATAGGATTTAATTCTAGTGTGTTAAAATGATAAAGATTTGAACCAACCTGATAGAACTTGATCCTGTAAAAAAAAAAAAAAAAGTGCATGCAGCATTAAGGAAACATCTGTGATTCTCAATAATTAGATTGTGTTCAATTTAATATCAGAAGGAAGTGATCTCACCCTTTGCCAGTTTGAAGTGACACAACAGCCGAAGAAGAATCAGTAAAATACCACAAACAAGTCCAATGATTAAGGGGACAAGAAATGAAAAGCTTTCCAACCCGCCCCCTGCGGTAATAAATAACAGGTTCTGATTAGATGTTGTCATGGTCTGACTCAAGAGCCATGACAAATAATAGGAGAGACACAATGTGAACCAATGTTTGCCAATTTGCTAATCAAATAAAACAAATAAACCAAAACCATAATTATCTTCATGAGGTGTGTCAGTGTTGCCAGTATTGATTTCATCCTTTTACTGAGTTGATGGGAAAACAGATCAGCATTACTCTGCTATACCAGCTGAATGTTCGTTACTACAGTAGCTGCAGCTCTCTGACTAAAAATGTAACATGCCTCGTAGACCATTGTGACATTTGTAAAACATTGATCACACAACAAACATGACTTACTTGATGCTGACACTGTGAAGGCTTCACTCCACTTTGTTGAAGAATATGAGTCATCTCTGCGTCGACTCTTACACGTGTAGTCTCCACTGCTGGACTCAGAAATATTGAAAATCCAGGAATTATTGTGTGTCCACTGTGTGGTTTTTCTGGGTCCTCTCCATCCATACTCCCACTCAGTGGGTTCACCTCCTTCCTGCACCTCACATGTCAGAGTGATCGTCTCACCGCTGAATATCTGAGTCCAGTTGTGTTGTTGTTGTTTTACAGCAACTTTATTGGAAACTGTTTACAGATGTTAACAGTTGAGATACAAACAGAAACATGAAATCAACAGAGAAAACTTAACTTTGTATGTTTGCTAATCATGAGTGAATGTTTCAAACTAAATTACTGAACTCACAGGTTATCTCAATGATGACTTCAGCACTTATGTCAGTGTAGTAAACTGGGTATCCTCTTCTTCCTCTGCAGCTGTAGATTCCTCCTTGAGATACTCTGATAACTCTGTTTGGTTGATCATCTCTTCTGATTTGAACCTCAGAGGTTATTTCTGTGCGTCTGAACCACTCATATTTCCACTCATCAGATCTCCCTGCTGAGCAGGTCAGTGTCACACTGCCCCCTACTGGTATGATTGTTGTTCCTGCTGTCAGTGTGGCCCTGGGTTTATCTGCTGTTATGAAAGAGAAGGAAAAATTATGGACACGTGATTCATTATAAAGGCATAAAAACCTACAAACAATCATCATTTTCCACTTGCAGTGAAATCTACAAAATTCTTCATTATCTTCTTTTCTCATCAGTTTGTTCTCCGCATTATAAGATACTTAGAATTTGTCAAGTGTCAATAAACAGACATCTATTATTCCCAATTCCAACACCTTGAATTAAATTTGGAAAAACATTAAAATCATGACAAAATAAGCTTCATACAATTCACCTCACTGAGGAAAATAACTTCAGTGGTTGTAACATTTATTTCACATAAGGAATATTTTCAAATTTTACACAAAATACACCAGATACTATGTTCACATAGGGCTGGGCGATATGGACCAAAAATAATATCTCGATATTGTTTAACTGAATGGCGATATAGGATATATATCTCGATATATTTTCTTCCCAAAAGGTATTATAACATTTGGGTTGTGTTCAGTGGTGAAGAGGAGGCAGCAGAAGTGATCATCAGACAGTCAAAAACTCACAGCCACACTGGTACTGGGAATTCCACAGTGTTTGTCCTTTAATAAACACATTCTTCACCAACCTTACAAAACCCGTTTGAACGGCTGCTGCATTGTCATAGATGAAATAAGCTCCTTTTTGTTTATTGACCAATAGTAGAGGAGCTGGAGCAAGAAGGCAGCTCTCCTCATTTGCATAATGAGGCAGAGCTGCCTCATTATGCAAATGAGGAGACGAGGAAATGTAAAAAGAACAAAGGCTTGTATAAGAAAAAGGTAAAACAAAATATATATATTTCTTGACGAAAACATGTGTAAGAAGAAGAAGAAGAAGAAGAAGAAGAAGAAACAGCCTTTATTGTCCCACAGAGGGGAAATTTGGGTGTAACAGCAGCCGCAGTTATTATAAATATAAATAAAGATATAATAATTCACACTATTAAGAAAAGAATATATATAAAATCAACAAACAATATTAACCTTAATACTACTAATAATAACACTATATACAATGTACATGATGTGCCTGTGTGTTGAACCTTAACAGGCCGGACTATTTACAGTATATTATATATTATCCTACATTGTGTAGGTTATTGTGGTTTTTGTTGGGAGCAGTGATGGTTATAAAGTCTTACAGCTGCTGGGAGGAAGGATCTGCGGTAACGCTCCTTTGTGCATTTAGGATGCAGCAGTCTGTCACTGAAGGAGCTTTCCAGCTCAGCAACAGTTTCATGCATGGGATGGGAGACCTTGTCCATCAGTGATGTTATTTTGGTCAGAGTCCTTCTGTCTCCCACCACCTGCACTGAGTCGAGAGGACATCCTAGGACAGAGCTGGCTTTCCTGATGAGCTTGTCTATCCTCTTCCTCTCAGCTGTAGACAAGCTGCTGCTCCAACATACTGCTGCATAGAAGATGGCTGATGCCACCACAGAGTCATAGAAGGTCTTCAGGAGTGTCCCCTGCACTCCAAAAGACCTCAGCCTTCTCAGCTTATTGTTTTCTCAAGGAAAACAATAAAGAAAATATATACAATATATATATATATATATATATATATATATATATATATATATATATATATATATATATATATATATATATTCCTGCTTTTATTTTTAATTATGTCAGTTTTGGTCCTTCATATAGATGTACATGAGAAATTGCTAAAAAATAAACCACTGGTATATTTAAATAATAATGCTCCTCACATAAATTAATGCTTTTTTCTTCATAACAAAAGACTCACAGCTGTGCTATTAAAATGTAAACAGAAAAGATACAGAGCAAAAATAGCAAAAGGCTGACTTATTCTTTAAAAAGCCAGTCTGCAGTGAAGTAGACTTCACCAAAGTGCTTCCTCCTGTGTGTACTCCATCTAGTACTGTGACACAGACTGAATGAACAAAACTCCATCCTTCAGTCAGCAGGATTTGAACCAGCTCAGCAAATCCATAGATACATGCACTGAGGTATCACAGCAATGCGGCGTCGTATCCACTGGCTGCATCATGAGGACACGAACAGACACGCTTCTGCTATTAAGGTCACGTGACTTACGGTACAAACCAACTTCTGCTGTGTATGGCAGCGCTCTCTTACCTGCAGCCAGGGGCTCTTGGGGGTCCGGGCGATGCCAAAGTGTACGACCGGACACAGTAAGAAGGCTGTATGTATACAAAATACGGCGACGAGGATTTCAGGTTTCCAAAACTCTCCGACCTCTCTGGAAAAAGTCGTTAAATTTGTCACTAGTCGCTTTTGGGGAAAAAAGTCGCCAGTGGGGTCTGAAAAGACACTAAATCTACCAACAAATTCACTAAAGCCGCGTTTCCATACGGAACGACTCAATGCGGGTCGACTCGGCTCGCCGTGATTTGATGGCATTTCCATTAGAATCAGGTACACTTTGCCGGTCCTTTTTCCGTACTCACTCACCCGAGGTTCTGAGCGATCCGAGGCGGTAGGGAAAATGTGACGCGGAGGACAGCATACCACTGATTGGCCAGGGAGTGTCATCACTAGCAGAGTCATGAAAGCGACTCCTTCACCAGAATTAAGCGTGCCATTTTTAAAACCTGACAGAAAGAAACTGGAGGCACGCAAAACACCAGTTGAATGCTCAGACCGGCAGTTTGCAGCGGTAGTTTTGCAACATGAGAGCCACCTGAAACACTCACACAGCATACATATATTAAACTTAACAATGATAATCTTCATCCATTAAAACATTGTACGGGGTACTTATGCATGACGATGATATTAAACTGGCATTAGCTGTTAGCTTGCCTCTATCTCATCTATGGTTGTGTTGTGTTTTGAGCCGCATACGAGTTACGTCATGAGACTACTGCCCGCGCTGATATATCGATTCCACCCACACTGTGGTGTATGGCAGGCCATTTTAACATAAAATCCGATTCACCACACTTACATTCCAGATATCTAAAATTGACTAGACGTATTAGTAAATTAAGATATCTCTATTTATATTTTGACTAGACAAAATACCTATTTGAGATATCTCTAATTACATTCTGACTAGTCGGAATGACGGCAGATTTACCATTCATTTGTATGGCGGCTTCAATTCAAGATATCGTCAATGAATTACTGGCTATCTGAAACTCACATTTCAGATATCTACCATTAAATTATGACTAGTCTTAAAGTGAATTCGAGATATCTTGTTTTTTATTCTGACTAGTCATAATTCTAATTTAAGATATCTTAAATGTATTTTTAGATAGGCGATATATAGTTTTGACTAGTGCAAATTAAATTCTAGATATCTTGAAAGCAAATAATGACTAGGCAAAATGCCTTTTAAGATATCTCAAAATGAATTACAGATATCTTGAATTAGAAGGCTTTTCTATTGAAGATATCTTAAATTAACAGTCTGACTAGTCAGAATGACGTTTGAAATATCTTGAATTATGGAGCATTTTGGCGGAATATTTATAAGGCAGTTTGTTAAAACAGCCTGCCATAAAATCAGAGATTCTGTGCAGATTTCTTAAGCAGTCTTTAAGTACACGATTCTCGCGCTCTCCACATATCCCATACTGAGGAGCTCTTTCTATATTGTTGCATTTTATGACAATTTTGTCCACAACGGCCTGCACCATTGCAGCCACCTGAAATTCTACACAGGCAATTTTTTGGACAGCTCAGCACAGCACAAGGGGGCTTACATGCAATCGATAAATTCAGATATCTAAAATGTAATTTTGACTAGTCATAATTACGTTTGAGATATCTTAAATTGTAATTACGGACGCGTGACCCGTCAAATGACGAATCCGGTGACGTCATTTGAGATGGAAACACAACAGGACCATGCCGAGTTGTGTTGACTGAGTCGACCCACGCCAAGTCGTTCCATTGGGAAACACAGCTTAAGTTGGGAACACTGCCATACGGTCGCTTCCTGCATGATTAACGGGTGAAGCAGAGAGAGGCAGGGCAATGTGAAGCGGTGCGGAGGCAAACTGGGAGAAGAGAAAGGTGAACTGGTGGAGATACAAGTATCATTGTAATGTGAACTAGACTATATTGATATAAACGATATTGTTTCATCTTATATCGTGTATGAAAATATATCGATATTTTTTAAAAATCGATACATCGCCCAGCCCTATGTTCACATCACTTGGCGCTGCACACCATTTAAACTGTTTTAGACAGCCATCACGGTCACTTTTTCTAGGCTGGTGAATAGGGGTGGTGAGGATGGCAGCAATAACAACAGTAACATTATTTTGATGTTTTTTTTTTTTTTTAAACTTTATTTTAACTTTCCTCCCTCGATTCTCCTCCATCTGCTGCTCTGCTCTGATGCGCCATCTTTTGGGAGTGAAAAATATTCAGCCATAAATATTTTCAGTAAATCTCAAAATTTTTAATAATTTTGTTTGTTTGTAGGGCTGCATAAAACGATTATTTTAGTAATCGAGTATTCTATCGATTATTCCAGGGATTAATCGAGTAATCGGATAAGAAATACTTTTTTTTATGAACAGTTTATCTGCATATTTTAACTTCCGTACTGCAGTTTCATGTGAACAAACAGCGGTGAATGGAGCAGCTACAAAGTTCTCTTTTCTTCACCTTAACACTTGCTGATCAGGTGCTTGATAAAGGACCTCCAGCTGTTTCACAGATTTAATGGTGGTTACTAAAAGAAAAAGCTGCTGTTTTGGACGCTGGAAAAACGTTTCCTTTTTCACTACTTGAGCTCACCGTCCAGCTTCGCCTCTTTGCGCTTGCGCAGTTAAAACCGCTGCCTGCTATGAGTGTTTTGAAAAACTAGTGGCTGCGGGAGCCATGGCGCATGTGTGAGTAATGGTGTAATGCTTTGTATTCACAAGCATTCTCGAAAATACGTTTCTACTGCAGGTCTATATTTAGTCACTAATAGGGGATTAAAGTATAAAAAATATTTTGAAGGAGCCCCTCGGGTCTGGGGGGGCGGGCCTTCCGGTACCGAACCATCGCTAGTGCTAATGGCCCGCGCTCGCTAGCAAACCAGTTCTGGTAACTACAGCTGAAGTAAAGACAAAAATAGCAGCTGAAATTCTCAGCGAGCACAACACACAGACACACAGAGAGCAGTGGAGGCGTGGAAATGCATGTCAGCGACAGTTGCCACCCGTCCCGTAAAGTACGGAACACGGCATGTTACGGAGCCGTATTCCACGGAGTCCCGTAACATACGGGGTTCTGTATTTTACGAGACAGGTGGCAACTCTAGTGATGATCCACTCTGTGTTAAATGAAATCCATCGCAGCGACAGAGAGCTTTTTAGAATGTGTGCTTGTGTATACGTGAGTGATTCACACTCCAGTCCAGTAGGTGGCGGTAATGCAGTTCTATGTTGGTTTGCCAGCCCCCAATAAACCCACAAAAAAACGTCAGCACTAATGCTGCTAATGCTAGTGAGGAGCGCCGCTTACACCGAGACAGCTGAGCGCTGCAGAGTTTAAACGAAGCATCGACACAGTAAATTTGTGTCGATAAATTTTTAGAATCGATTTAATCGAGTTAATCGATGAATCGTTGCAGCCCTATTTGTTTGTTTGTTTATTTTTAAGACATCAATATTGTTCTCAGATGAAAGGCAGGAATGACTTTAATTTTTTATTTTTTTTGCTTGTTTTTATTGAAATTGTAGCTTTGTTGTTACTTGCGTGGCATATTTTGAAGGGGTCAAACCTCTTTTATAGTAAAGGGAATTTGAAATAGCAATACCTTAATTAAAATAGTTTTCATTTAATTGTTTGTTTCATTAGAGACTGAGGTGATAGGACAACATCCATCCTCCCTACACCAGCTGAAAATTCATTAATAAACTGACAAACTGTCCACAATGAGCTGCTATTAGCTGCCACTCTGACTAAAAATGTAACATGCTTTCATTCCTCCTGTGCTGATTGTGACATTTGTAAAATGTAGATCACACAACAAACATGACTTACTTGATGCTGACAGTGTGAAGGCTTCACTCCACTCTGTTGAAGAATATGAGTCATCTCTGCGTCGACTCTTACACATGTAGTCTCCACTGGTGGACTCAGAAACTCTGAATGTCAAATAATTATTTCTCCACTGTGTAGTTCGCCAGGGTCCTCTCCATTCATACTCCCACTCAGTGGGTTCACCTCCTTCCTCCACCTCACATGTCAGAGTGATCGTCTCACCGCTGAATATCTGAGTCCAGTTGTGTTGTTGTTGTTTTACAGCAACTTTATTGGAAACTGTTTACAGATGTTAACAGTTGAGATACAAACAGAAACATGAAATCAACAGAGAAAACTTAACATTGTATGTTTGCTAATCATGAGTGAATGTTTCAAACTAGATTACTGAACTCACAGGTTATCTTAATGCTGACTTCATCACTTTGATACGTGTTGAAAACTGGGTCTCCTCTTCCTCCTCTGCATCTGTAGATTCCTCCTTGAGATACTCTGAAAACTCTGTTTTGTTGATCATCTCTTCTGATTTGAACTTCAGTGGTTCTTTGGGTGCGTCTGAACCACTCATATTTCCACTCATCAGATCTCCCCACAGAGCAGGTCAGTATCACACTGCCCCCTACTGGTATGATTGTTGTTCCTGCTGTCAGTGTGGCCCTGGGTTTACCTGCTGTTATGGAAGAGAAGGAAAAACAAAGCAGGGATATTGACACAGTAACTCAGGTTGTAGATCTGTAAATAAACCCAGTATAACTGTTTGTCCATTCTCTGACCTGAAGAAATTACACTTAATGTAAATTAAAGGTAGCGCTGCAAGTCGGCTGCATAACCTCAGGACACCTGTCCCCCGGATGGGTGCTTTGTTAATTGCAATTTCCAATGTGTGAACCTGTTCACCCACATGGCAATAAAACCTTCATTCATTCAACTAATACAGTTACAGGGCTCTGTCTGGTTTTGGTTTAGATAACAAACATCAGTCACCTTAAATTTCATGAAACATTTGATATTTCTTCTTTTTCTTTTTTAAATGAAATTTTATCCACAGTTGTTGTTTTACATTGAAACACACACATGTAGTAATGATGATCACAGAGTCTGTGAGTATTTTAGTGCTGTGTACACTGTGTTATAATTTAGATGAGTATTTGAACAAAGATCATAAATTTATACTATTGCTCACTGAGGACTTACCTGATACAGTTACAGAGACAGTGTTACTGCGCTTTGTATAACGTGAGCTCTTCCTGCGACCAGAACACTGATATTCACCACTGTAACCTGTAGATGAAATCTTTATTCTGTAGTCTTTGTGTGTGTTGTAGGGGACAAATTCTCGACCATCCTTGTTGAGTTTGTATTCCCAGTCAGTGTCTGCTCCTTCATTCATGCCACACATGATGGTAACAAACTCTCCAATAAAAAAACTGGAACAGTTGGGTTCAATAGTTAACACAGCATCTAGAATCCAACACAACCACAACATTAACACACTTTTATGCACTATAGGAGGAAACATCTGTGTTCATACTGTATGTTAATATATTGGCAAATAATTAGATTCATGCAGCAGGCTGAGATGAATCGTTATTACTAAATAAAAAGAAAGAAATGAAAAAGTGAAAGTGTTCAGTCACCTTGAGCGTGTCCAGTGCAGAGGAGCGTACAGAGCACTACAATAAAGGCAGAAACTTCAGACATCATCAAACTAAAGACACACTCAAATATGGCAGAAATAAAACACTTGGGCTTTTAGCAGTGGCTGCTGTGATTGGCTGCATTTTAGATTAAGATGTAAAATGCATCAAATGATCACAGATGAAGAAACAAACCTTTCTTAGATAAACTAAAGCAGCTCCACTCTAATCTGAGTCAGTGCACTAAAATCTAATCCAGGCTACAAACAACCATGTTGATAACAAACATGAGAGTCCTCTGTTCAAATGAACTGAAATGCTCCAAATGACTGATACTCTGTTCTTCTCACTGAAACATGTTTATCAGTCAGTATGAATCAAACTATAGAAGTCAGTGATGTACTCACAGAATAGGCCCAGCTCACAGAGCAAAGTGGGTCCCATCCTCACATCCAGCAGCGACACGTCTGAAGACTTCGACAACTTGCTGTAAAGAGAAAGAGTGAAGCAGCAGCTACGACACACCAACAACTGTGACCAACACAAAGACTGTTTTAACTGCTCTCTGCTTCCTTCCTTTGACACAGAAATAACACAACTGAGCAGGTCTGACCACAGCATGTGTGACATGTTTATCCTCTCCTGCTGCTGCAGAAACATGTCAGGCAGATTTTTATGAAAAGGCCTGTGATACAAATACTGAACAATAATAGACAGTAAGTGGTATTATACATACGGTATGTGAGCTTGATTGAGTGACCCTAGAGTCAAAGTGATGGGATCACAAGTCCAAGACAAGTTTTAAACATGAAGTTTATTTTAAAGCCCAGAAACACAACAAGAACACAACTCTGGCTGCACTTTCTCATGGTATACATGTGCTGATTGCACTGTATATGGACACGTTAAACACTCTGTCATGAACTATTGGTAGCATTGACCATATGTGTTTTCTCATATCCAGATACAATTTTTTCATAAACCCATATTCAGTCCTCTCATAATACATTTATTAAGGATTCTGAGAGACTGTCAACTCTTTTTCTTTGTTAGGTGTAGTTTCAGGTTTTTATCTATTAAAATTCAAGGCCACCAAAACCTCTGAAATGTTGGGTTCTTAAAAGTATTTCAAATATTTTGGAATAACTTTATTAGAAGACTTCATTAATGCCTTAGAGCTTGACCACAGTCAAGCTCTAAGGCATTGCTTTCTTCTGCTACTTCTCTGCTTGTTTTTCAACTTCCTGTACCACGCACACTGATTGCAGTGATAAGGGCATCAATGTATTAAACTTCAAGGCAGACAGACTGCAACTTTGAAATGCAGTTTTCTTGTTTTGTTTTTTTTAAACATTTCAGATACAGGAAAAAGTGCATTAGAATTCCTTTTTTGCGCTCTGGTTTGTTCTGTCGGAGCTTCACTACCAATAACAATCACCCTGACAAACACTGCACTACATAAATACATAATTTAGAGGGGTTCAATCTGCTGTAGATGTGTAAATGAAGAAAAATGATTAAAAGCATCAGCAACCAAGAGAACGGACTTTTCCCATTTCTTTCCTGTTACATATAGTCATCCAGCAGGCTGCTGCTACTGCTGCTACTGAGCAAGGAACCATGAATTTGCTGTCACACAAAACTTTTCAATTGCTTCAAGTGTAAAGTAAATATACTTCTGGTGTGGTCCTAAATTCACCCTCAAGAAGTGAGCGAGCTTAAGCAAAATTAAAATGGTTTCAGAAAAACAGAAGCGAGTGTAAAGCGAGACGTAGTCCTGCCTGCTCGGCTTACCCTCTTTCTCTTACAAGTAGCTGCCATATTTATAGAGATGTCAGCGTTTTATTTTTGCTTTTTGTTTTTTTTGTTTTTTTGCTTTTTGTTATCGCACTCATTAACCACAGCGTACCAAAGATTCATGGGAAACTTTCGAGAACTTTAAAATGGCAAGCTGTTCAAACTTTAGCAGACAGTAAGTTTCAAATGCAGACTCAAATGCAAACCCACTGAGATAAAAGTGAATAATAATAATAATAATAACTTAGATTTATATAGCATCTTTCAAGAAACCCAAGGACGCTGAACAAAGAAGGAAAAAAAAATTGAAGGCCTTTTTGAACAGGTGATTTTTCGACAGTTTCTTGAAAGTGTCCATTGATGGGATATTGTGAAGCTGAGAAGGGAGAGAGTTCCAGAGAGTAGGGGCTGCCACACTGAAAGCTCTGTCCCCAAAGGTGTGGAGGTTGGCACGAGGAACAAAAAGCAGACCCATGGCTGAGGACCATATTGTCCAAGGCTGTTTGTATGGGTGCAAGAAGTCGGACAAATACTGAGGGGCCAAAGCACTGAGGGAGTTGTAAGTGAAGAGAAGGATCTTGTACACAATCCGAGACTTTACTGGGAGCCAGTGTAGCTTAATAAAGGTGGGGGTGTTGTGTTGCCAGACCTTAGTGCGGGTTAGTAGGCTGGCAGCTGAATTCTGGACATACTGGAGCCTGTCCAGGGCTTTGTCGGAGATCCCGAAAAACACCCAATTGCAGTAGTCCAGCAGTGTGGTGAAAAAGGCACGGATAAGGGTCTCTGCTATAGAATCTGTAAGTACAGGCTGGAGTCTACAGATGTTCATAAGGTGGTAAAAGGCTGTTTTAGTGACTGATTTGATATGATTCTTGAATGAAAGCATGGAGTCTAAGACAACACCCAAGTCATGAACATATGATGAAGGTGAGATGGGGGAACTATCTATGTCAATGAGTAGGTCTCCAAATTTCAGAAGTAGGGGTTTGGGTGCCATAACCAAGAGCTCTGTTTTATTACTGGTGAAAAGCTAAATGCCGCTCCTGCTTGCTAATTGAGTAGTGGGGCCTAAGTATGTAACCAGAAAGTGCCTCTAAAGCCTAGGCAGTAATCACAGTCTTAGTGGATGTGTAGTTACATTTCTCAAGGTGCATGTCAGGTTAGCTTCAGAGGGGATTTTCGGTTATGTACATAGGACCAATGCAAAACTCTAAATCAGGCCTTATTAGACTGATAATTTTTGCATATAATCCAAAAGAGTTATAGTTACATATCATACATTTAATGTGTCCCAGAGTGCCATTTTTAACCACTAATGGGTTTGCAGAAATCAAAAAAGCATACACAACAAAAATAATCCAGATGTTTTATCGATCAGCTGCTAAAAGCACTTGCTATGTTCGAATATCAGCCACAATGTTGTGAGCATAAATTATTATGTTTTTAATGCAACAACAGGAAGTGACATCATCTTGTTGGGCACTGTAGTTTTTTTCTTGAAGGCCTTTCATAGCTCCACTGGTGCTGAAAAGTAATGTTTGACTATGGCTTTGTGAATACAAGTGTAACTGCAACTGTAGATTATTTTAGTAATTGAGTATTCTATCATTATATTATTATTATTACATTGATTAATTGGATAAGAAATAATTTTTCATATTAACAGCTCATCTGCATATTTTAACTTCTGTACTACAGATTTTTCTCTGTGTTAAACAAACAGCGGTGGATGGAGCAGCTACAAAGTTCTCTCTTCTTCACTTTGCTGATCAGGTGGTTGATGAAGGACCTCCAGCTGTTTCCCAGTAAAGGTTTTAATGGTGGTTTCAGGAAATAGCACTGCTGCTTTGGAAGCTAGAAAACCATCTCCGTTCTCTCCACCTGAGCTTACTGTCTCAGTAAAGGCTCCGCCTCTTTGCGCTTGCTGCAGACCGACTACACGTAAAACTTAAAGCATATAAACTATTCTGACCGAGCCCCTTGGTACTGAACACTGGGGGTGGGGGTCCTTCCGGTACAAAACAATCACTAGTGCAAATGGCAGCGCCTGCTAGCAAACTGCGGTTATAGCGATCCGTTCCTGTGGCTACAGCTGAAGTAAAGAAAAAAAAAAAATACCAGCTTTAAATTCTCTGCACAGTGAGCACAACACACACACACACACACACACACACAGATAGAGAGCAGTGGAGGCGTAGAAAAAGTTCTCAGCAATGATCCACTGTGTTGAAGGGTCGCTTACACGGAGACACCGAGCTGCAAAGTTAAAACGAAGCATCAAAGCAAAAAATTTGTGTAGAGGATTTTTGATGAATTATCAAGAAATCGTTGCAGCCCTAAAATTTGAGTTAAAATTTCAATTTCTGTATCAAAATACATAAAGGTTGGTATTTACCTTTCATTCTGGGAATTTTTTTGTTGAATACGTAATTTTCATTTGATCATCAGTTATCCTCTCACATCTCGCGTTCATGCCAGTTGTCATTTCGGTTTCTGTAGCCCGCTAACTGCCCGTGCCCTGTGGTACATTGCAAATTGCAGTGAAATGATATAGCCGCAAGCAGTAATAATAGCAGCGAGGGCAGGGCGGAGTCCACAGGGTGTGCTCCTGTTTGCTAATTGCAGTTAAAACATAGTTCCAAAAGTGAACAAGTGACATCCTCAGCCCGGCACGATGGCGGCTTAGCAAGGCGATGGCGATCAACTGCTAGTGAGAACACTGTTGACTTTAATGTTTTGACACTTGAAAAAGATTTTGATTGTTGTAGCGTCTCTTTCATAGGGAAGTCTGTGTTATGAAAAGTACCTCAACTGTTTTAGGAACTGCATTAAGAGTGGTGAGAATGACATTCCTGCTGTGCGAATTGCACCAAAGCAATTGAGAGAAATGAACGAACGGTAGCTCGTGTGGAGTAAGATAACTGTCAAAAAGTTATCTTACTCCATAAGCTCGTACCTTGTACATTAACACACAGGACTTCCCTGTGGTACCTGACTTCAGGATCAAATTTAAGTGGCTTCCTGTTAAATTGCGACTGGAGCATTCTTACAGTGGTGGCTTCTCCAACAATTAATTTATTTTCAATTTTATAATGAATGAAAGGAAAAAGACAGTTTATTAACTAGCTATACACTTTGCAATTTGATTATGAATAGTCTTAATAGAACAATAACTTTTGGCTGGCAGCGCAAAATTGTTTAACAGGAAATGAACAACATGAGGGCTGAGGAAGCCATCACTCATTTGCCTCAGCTCATTTGACACCTTGGGACTCAGACAAGAGGTGGTTTGCTGGAGAGCTGGAAAGTTGGTTATTTTCTGCAGAGAATTTAGTTTTCCCATTGCAGAAATGTGCCTGTTGGTGCTAACGTGAGAGCAGGAGAGTGGGAAAAAAATTTTGGCAAATATCCTACATGAAATGCAAACACAATATCATTATGATAAAAGCATTCAGGTTTATAGAAAGGCGCCAAAGAGTTGAAGGAGTTTCCTCCACATTTAGACACTGCAAAAATCTCCTCATGCACACTGAAGGATGAGGAGTCTGTTCAGGAACACTTTGCTCATCTGACTGAAGTGTTCAGTGTTATTGACTGCCCTGCAGAGCTGGGAAACAAGATTACTACCTCGGGCGGCCACCAGTTTTATCAGTCGTCTCAGGGGAGAGATTAAGAGAAACTGTGTTTTGTAGGAAGAGACCAGGCCAGATGGTAAAAGGACTAGCTCTCTTAAAGTGCTTTTTTACTCTAATTAAGCATTCAAAGCACTTTATATAGGTGTGTTACAATCCCCGATTATGCGCCCAGTTGATTTTTCCAACCCGCCTGCACACAGAGTGTTCAACTATGGCACAGGGGTCTCTCAGCAATTAGGGTTTTCGACTGGCTTGCGAGGGGTTATTTCCTTTGAATTTCTGGTATTACATAGAGGAATTTCTCCTCTTCTGCCTCGTTTTCATTTTATTTTGTTCAGTTTAAGATTTCAGTCCACTTGGTCCCGTCGAAGATTTGGCTCCAATTCAGTCGACATAAAGTCACACTTCAGATGTATGGGATTGATTCAATGGTATGTAGGAATTTAATCCAGGCTTTTTTCCTTCTGTTGATGAAGTTTCATTAAAATCCGTAGATGCAAAAGTGGTTTTTGGAGTGCCAGAATTTAGGAGGTCTGACCGGCTGGTTCATGGCCACCAGAAAAGCAATGAAAATGCATATGATTTCTGCCCGATTAAGCCAACACATATTCATGAAATCCCCTATATATTGCATCATCGTGCTGTAAAAACATCTTAAATTGACAATTATAATTTCATTTATTAATTTTATTGCATTATATGCTCAATGATCTGTGATTTTTTTGTAAGGATATTTTATGATTAATCACAAAATATTTGGTTTAAAAATTGTACTGACATGTCCTTACTAAAAATTAATTACATTCCAAATTTCATTTGATTCTGTTGGGAAATATGGAAGTTATGGCCATAGGTCACAAACTTTCTTCACTTAAGCAGTTAAACAATAGGAGATACAGTAATCCCTCACTTATCGCGGGTGTTACGTTCCAGGACCACCCGCGATAAGTGAAAATCAACGAAGTAGGGATGCTATATTTATTTTAATGCTTATACAATATTTTAGTAGTTATACACTATTTAAAGTTTTTATAAACCCTCCCCACACACTTATATACCAAATATATACATTACTGTACAACACGTACTACGCATGTGAAGAACGAGTACTGCAAAAACCCGCGAAACAGTGAAAATACCGCAATCAATATTTCACACTAATATTGATTGAAAACCCGCGAAACACAGAGCAAACCGCGAAGTAGCAAGGGACTACTGTAATTGTGTATTTTTTTCACTTAAAATGTCATAACTTCCTTATTTGTAAACCAATTTTAACACGGATGTGTCATTTTGTTTGTATTTAAAGGCTCTATCCAGCGGTGTGAATTTTTCAACCATTTGGGAACTTTTTGGGAAATTCTTTTTGTAACATACCTGCTTTATACTGTACGACAGGTTTGCATTCTCCCAGTCACACACATTCATGTTACGCCCCTGAAGGGGAGAAATAATCCCAAAAGTGATGAGCTGACGTTTCCTAACTCAGAACTTTTACTGGAATGAATTATTTCAAAGGTATACACAATTTACAACTCCATAAAATACATTTACATGAATCTTCACAAAATGGTTGCAAGACTCGAGCTACCATAGGCTAGGTTTAACTCTTGAGTGGGACTTTGCTCACACACACACACACACACACATGAATGCTCAGAATAGTAGTATATATAATAGAATAGAATCTTAGTAGCATCAAACTGTAAACATACCTGAAGTTGAGAAATAATCAAGAGATGTGAGAACTTATACTCGGATGAGGAGAAATCAATCAATCTTAGATGAATAGATTCAGACCACTTAGATAATGATAATGCTTTTTAAACTTAGCTCATAATGATAAAGAATGAAATAAGCAAATCAATTATAAACTTTTTAAGTTCAACCTTTGGCATGCAGATTACACTGTACTAACTGTACTAATCCTAACTTGATGCAAACTTGTGACAACTGTCTGTTCAGAGCTGTGAGAAATACTCCTGCTGCGTGTCCTTAATATGATTTACAGCCTGTCCACTAGTGATGTGTCCTTCTGTGTCGAGGCTTCGAAGCGTGTATCGAGTAACTGAGGGAGACTTTTGTGAAGCGCGTATTGAGGCTCGTGTTGGTGACGTGCAATGCTCGCAAGCAGTACCACGTGACTGATTCAGGAAACGATTTCAGCGTGTGATTCGAAATATGAGGGGCAGCGAAACGCAACTGCTCCCCCCTCACAGTTTGTGGTATTGGGGACTAGTGCGCGTTGGTTTGCAGTCTATTTGAGCTGCTTCTTTTTTGGTGATGGAACCAGCCAGAAACAGATTTCCCTGTCTGGGAACATTTTGAGCTGATCTCTCCTAATAAGGCATGCGCATAGTAATAAATTATTACCCCAGCTTCATCTGTGAAGGGTATTTTCTAAAGCCGGTGAATCGTTTCAAACAAAATAAACCGCCTGAAGCCAGCACTGTGGCAAAGCTGTTATTTCTAAATAAAAACGAATAAATAAAATGTCCTTAGTGGCATGAGCACAGTTACAAACCATGTAATACAGTCACATTCACATCACAACTCTCTCCCAATTTATTTCCTCTTTCCCTCTTGACCCCGACATTGTATCATAAAGAGACACCATTAGTTCAGGATTTATTTATTACCATCACAAAAATCATTTATTCTGTTCAAAGCTTCATGCACCAAAGCCTTGGTCCGATTATAATCACTCTGCTTGTTTTACATTGACTGTCCATTTGATGGCGCAGTAGAGCAAATGAAGCTCCGTGAAGCTTCGACCCATGGGTTCACTGATTGAATGGAAAGCGTCAATGCTTCATCTCACCATCACTACTGTCCACAGTCCTGCACTGGACTGTGCAGCACAGAGCATTGAGACACCTCAGGGGCTTCTTCCTCTTTTCTTTGTCTTCTCAGCCCCCACCACGGTTTTATAAGGATGTAATTATAAAGGCATTATACATATAAAAACTGGCATTTTGCACATGATGTGACTTTTCTGTCCAAATAAAAAAAAAATCTTGTTTTTATAGATTTGGTTTTTATTTGTACATTAGAGTCACATGACCTCCAAAATGCCCATTTTTATATGAGTACAGAGCCAGAAGCAGAAAGCCAGCTTAACAGAGAAGGTTGATAACCACCATTGTGACACCCATAATCTCCAACTTTAGGACTTTCATAGCATACCCCTCTGGTCCTTAGTCTTTATCATAACCTTTGTTTTCCCTCTTGTGTGTTCTGGCTGTGTTCACTTTGCTGCTCCACTATTTGGGTTTTGTTGGCTTGGATTTTCCACCTGTTTAATTGAAGGTGCTTTTTAAAGTTTGTTTCCAGAGTCTGCATCTGCGTCCTCATTCTTGCACTTCTTAACAGAATGTTTTTGCACGTCTTTACCAGATGGTGAAATTCTGGCTCCAAGTTTGGTCATAAAGTCATGTGCAGGAAGTGAGTGAGCTGAAGGAAAACAGAAAAAAGTGTTTTGAAACAAAGGTGGGTGTGAGGCGAGCTGACATCCTGCTTCCTAGAAATTCTTTTTGTCCTTTTAGCTTTCAGTAACCACATAGTGGGACAGTTTCTGAGGCTCTTGGGAAATGCTGAAACAAACTGTAGTTAACCTGAAGATGACAAACTGTTCCAACTTCAGCAGATGAATTTAGTTTCAATATAAGGTGAAATAAATGGACATAAAACTGATGAAAGGATCACTTATTTTAAACGTGTTTAATAAGAATATGACTCTCTAGTTCCACTGTGAACACCTGGAGTAACCAGATTTTCTAACTCTTTCAGCCTTTAACATCCAGACCACTGTGACTCTCTGATTTTTAGATAGCAGAACAAAATTGTAAACACAGCATTTGTAAGAATTGTAAAACTGGTCAATAATCAATTGTTGTAATTGTTATAAAATTGAGAATTTCTTTTACACTTTTATTTGGTCCAGTATGGCAGAAAATTCAATATGGTCAAAATAACCTCAAAGGGAATTTTTAATTCTACTTTATTTATGTCATTTTGGAAAATTGGACATAAGGCACAAAAGCAATAAGAGCACCATCAATCTTGATGTTTTGGTGGCACTAGAGTACGTACAGGGGAAAGAAAAAAACTGCAGAAATATATTATATACACACTATTATAACCCTCAATGTTGACACATTTCTTTCAAAAGAGCAACACAATTCTTTTGTTTTCACAGTTATAGCTGACAGACTGCAATTCAAAGTGGTCAAAAACATAGAAAAGGTGCATTCATTCAAATCCATACAGTGTCAATCACATCATTCATTCTGGCACAATGCAGATCAGAATATATAATGTATTTAATTTCCCCCACTGCATGGAACATTATACAAAGCTGTAAACTCAGTACATCTCATCATTTGTGATTTTAAAAAAAGAGCATTAAGTCTATATTATTACATACTAATAAACTCTGACAGGAACACACAAACAAACACATCCTATGACTGTTATAGTGTGATGCTATGATACATTATATTGTGACACCGTTCTAATCTGACTTTGTATTTGTATACACCATACAGACAGGGCCGTATTACCGACCGGGCGAGTGGGGCTGGCGCCCCGGGGCCCATGGATCCAGGGGGCCCAGGGGGGGGCCCAACAACAATCCAGATACCGATGTCGGTATCTGGATCCTCTATTCTAGGATCTTCTTTAGTTGTACTTCTTTAGTCTATAAGGGTTAACTGAAATGGGCTGGGGGGAGTGACAGCAGTCAGAGGGCCCTCGGCCACAGGACATAGGAACCAGAGGGCCCCTGGGCCATGTCGTACAGCAACCAGAGGGCCCCTAGGCCACGGAGGACGGCAATCAGAGGGCCCCTGGGCCACGGGGGATGGCAAAGGGCCCCTGAACCACGGGATATGGCAACCAGAGGGCCCCTGGGCCACAGGAAACGGCAATCAAAGGGCCCCTGGGCTATGCGGTATGGCGACTAGAGCGCCTAGGGGGACAGCAATCAAAGGGCCCCTGGGCTACAGGATATGGCAACTTCGACTGTTCTTGACTCTGCCAATTACGAACTGTGAAGGGGAACGGTCATTCTCCAGAATGGCTCGAATAAAAAATGAGCTCAGGATGAAAATCGTCTGAACTCCCTCTCACTTCTTGCAATTGAATCACAGTTTGTGCAACAGCTGAACTTTGATGAGTTGGTAGATGATTTTGCACGAAGGAAGAGCAGAAAGAGACTTTTGTAGGGGAGTGTGTGTCGGGGGGGTGGGGGTGGGTTGGTATGGGCTCGGAGCAGGAGGGGGGGAGGGGGGGCCCTTGCAATCTCCTTGCCCCGGGGCCCAGACCCACCTTAATCCGGGCCTGCATACAGATGCTGGCACTCACATCTGTATGGCAACATTTATACAAGTTGAATCAAGATTGGTCCATTTGTTTAGGAGGAGATAGGAAACATCCATGTATTCTAATCATTATAGTATAATTATGATTCTTTGCTGCTCTCTTCACTGACCTGTAAGACAAACACAAAAACATAAAGATTAAGGATGTTTTGTGGTGAAGCCATTTAATAATTCCAAGAAGAAAAGCTCACAGTGTGTACCCTACATGGTAGCATAATTACCATAATGACCAGCTAACAGGTGTGTGTGTTTGTGTGTGCATGACTGTTGTGAGTATACCTGCAGTTCCCGTCTTCACATCAGTGTAATGAGTGCGTTCAGGTGGTTCATGATGCGCACCTGTAATCAGATGAATCCACAAAAGAATATAATTAATAAACCTCTCAGTACTGGAGGCCAAGACTGTTTTTTATTTACATTGCACGTTTTTTGCATACTCACGTATCTTTTGAAAGCTTTTAAGCTCAATAAGAGAGTATGTGGCTTCGAGAGATTCATCTGCCTCTGAAATGTACAGATTTTTAGTTACACAATTATAAATTCAAACTGTTCTTTACAATTCGAAAGATAACACACGGGCACCCAAGTGGCTTAGTGGTGAAGCTGGCGACCACATACATATGCCGCGTTGCAGTGTGGGCGGCGTGGGTTCGAGTCCCGGCCCATCGCCAATTTGCCCGCGTATCTTTCCCCCATTTCCTGTCTCTCTCCACTGCCAATAAAAGCCGCTGTGGCCAGAAATGCAAAAAAAGGTAACACGTACCATTTGCACTGTTTGGTTCCAAGTGACCGACTGTTTCATAGAGGTGAGAATTATCTTTAAAAAAAAAAGTCAGGGTCAAAGTATCATTTTAATGTAATGAGAACAAATTTTTGCATCTCTAATTGTTCTTTGCTATTTGAACAATAACACATACCATTTGCATCCTCTGCAGTCCCTCCTAAAGGATCGACTGTTTCATAGAGGTGGTGAGTACCTTAAAATAAAACACAACCCATTTTTGTTAACGTGCAAAGTGAGATTTGTCTGCCTCTGAAATGTACAGATTATTAGTTACAAGATTATAAATATGTCACCTGAATTAGTCTCTTTAACTCAGTGTCTTCCAATTGATTAATTGTTTCATAGAGGTGAGAATTACATTAAAAAAAAAATCTATATCTGCATCTCTAATTGTTCTGTACTACCCAAAACATACCGTACCATTTGCATCATTTGCAGTCCCTCCTAAGCGATGAATTGTATCATAGAGGTAACGATTACCTTATAAAAAAACAGGGTCAGAGTGTCACTGCGGTGCCATTAGAGCAAATACACATCACAGTTTTGTTAAAGAGCAAAGAAAAAACCTTTTAAAAAGTTTGATTAACTCTGAATAATTGAAAAACAGGACCAGAAGATATTTTCACAGCATGAACCCACAGTGGTGCTGGATGTGTTGTAATGAAATGGAACAATAACATTTGTGGATTAAAGCTACATTTCTGTGAGTAAAATCTGGTTCAACTCGGATCTTTTTAATTGTTTGATCACTTTTCCAACTTTTTAAGAAGTTCTAGTCTTCTGGATTTTTGCCAACAGCAGAACCTAATAAATGCTAGAGGTGATGAAGACTTAATAATATTATTAATAAAGTTTGATTTAAGTTCTGACCGTGCTGAAGAGAGTAGTATTCAAGAGCTCGATTCTGACTGACTCGAGGATTTGTGGTGGCGTGCTGACTGTAGATCTCTGACTGGATCGGCCTAATGATAAAATTACAAATGCACAGTTAATAACATGATAAACACAGTACATTTAATACAGTAGGAAAAATACTGTCTATTTACAGTGGGGGAAAAAAAGAAGTGTAGAGTTTTATACCAACCTGGAGCTGCTTAACTCTGTCAAAAAAAAAGAAAATTATTTTTAATGTTAATTTAATTGTTTTACTGCTATTTTGTGCTATAAGATCACAATACATGTGCATGTGAACAATTAAGAGTCTGTAGATAGTGAAGGAAAAGGTCTCACCCTTAGTCTTTCTATAGTGATAAAACAAGAGCAGGAGAATAATGAAGAGAAAGACTCCACAGACCAGCCCAACAATCAACCCCACAGCAGATGAAGGTCTCAGTGTAGCTGTTGTGATTGTAACAGTATAACATTAACAGTAAGTATTAACAGACTTCATGTGAAACATTTTTTTATGAATATTCTCACAGAAGTAGAGTCAGGTGACTTCAAGACAGAAAGAAATAAACATCAACATTCACAGCACATTTTCATTAATATACTTTATGGTGACCATGAAAATCATTTACAAATATTCATTAAATCTTTGATCCTGCTCACCTTTAACTAACATCCAGCTCTGTGGTGACTCTCTTCCTGAGTATTCACACTTGTAGAAACCTTCATCAGACTTTGACACTGCAGAGATCTTCAGCTCCTCTCGGGTATCATTTTGAATAAGTTTGTCGTTGTGGTAGAAAAACACATTGGAAAGTATTTTTTGTGTCCTCAAACTGCAGCTCAGACTAACAGAAGCTCCTTCAGTCACAAGATGAACAGGACTCACCAGGATAGGAGCATCAGGATCATCTGTGACACAATCAAACATATTGTTTCAGTCAGATCAGCTGATGACCTTCAGAAAAAAAGTGAAGGTCACCAAATTAACATGAAGCTCTGATCTCTGCTCTTCTGTGTTTAAGAACTACTGTACGTCTCCTACAAATAAACTTTTACTAAATATGCAGCTAACCTATAAATTATACAGTGAAGAGTTCATATCATAAGACCTGGAGTATTATTTCACATTTCCAACTAAAAATCGTGCAATAATTCAGTCGGTAACAGTTGAGGATCTTTGGGCTCTGTGGATCAGACTTGATAAGAGAGGAAGGATGAGATTTAAAATGAAGTAAGATCTAAAAAAAAAAAAAAAAAATCCAGCCAATGATGTAATGTGATGTTGACCTGATCTGATGATGTACAAATGCTCCATTCCTTGAAGTCACAGCAGTGCTGCAGGGCTTCTTCAGTAAATGTGCTGCACACAGCAGCCTTTAAAAAATGGCACCAGCTGCTGCTTTTAATATCAGATCCATCAGATGGGTCGATAAGGTACACGAGGTAATCATGCAAAACTTCATTCAATCACAGTCTTACCACAACAAGGAAATACTGTGTGTGTGTGTGTGTGTGTGTGTGTGTGTGTGTGTGTGTGTGTGTGTGTGTGTGTGATGGTTTTCATTCAAACTGTTGATGTTGAAGTGTTGATTAGTTGCTGCCAAAGATGAGAAGATAAGCTTCGGCATGTCAGCTCTAAAGGGGATGTTTAACATGTACACATCAATGTGCTACAATATTTTCAATTTTAAAAAAGTGCAAAACTTTCATCCGTAAAACAGAATTTCATGTTGTAGTTCCTGCAAACAGAACTGAAGTCTCCACAAGCTGAAGTTATTTCAATAATTACTGAAATTGTTTTAAATTGGTTGAACTGAATTTTTTTTCTTTTTGTTTGTCACTCATTTTTGATAAGTACTTTATAAGTACTTTATGTATCTGACCAAGTCAGATTTCACATATTTCACTGCTGTGGTAGTGGGGTATGGTGTTAGCTGAACTGCAGTGAGAGGTGGTGCAGAGTAGTTGATGGAGCAGAGCCGGGTGGAGCTGATTAGCACAGATGCTGCAGATCTGCTGATCAGCTGCTTGTTTTTATGCAGTAGCTCAGACCAACCACAGTCTGCTGTTTTAACTGTACTCTGCTGTGCTGGATTTATACAGAGTGTACAAGTTTTTTTTTATATATGTCCATCCACAGTGTGTAAGTAAAACAAACAGCATTTATTGCTCTGAAATCTCTCTCACTGACATTCCTAAAATTGCCTAAAATTCCCAATTTACATTTGCCAGACAGATTTGCTTAAAATATAACAGAGTAGTGGGAAAGCACTCATACCATCAATGTGGTAATGATTAAAATACAAAGGAAAAAGATAGAAAAAGCACATGTATTATGTATAATAACATACCCTGAACAGTGATGTTGACTGCACTGCTGAACTCTCCTGATCCAGACTCACACCAGTACACTGCAGTATCTGACTGTGATGTGTTGATGTTACATGTGGATCCAGTCATTGTCCTACAGTCAGAGTTCAGTCGGCCGTCCTCAGTGAACTTCTTCACTCTCCACTCAGCAGAGTTTCCCTCACAGGTCAGTGAGACAGAGTCAGAGGTGAAGTGTTGCACTCTGTCAGGACTCACTGTGAGAGACGCTGCTGAATGAACATCTGGAAACATGCAGGGAGGAGACAAAGCTCACAGATGTTAGGATTAAAATAAAATGACACCATGTAACTCTCTCTTTTTCTGGCCATCTTTCAGTGTTTTCTTCATATTTGTCAGAGCGGTTAACAGGCCTGACTTTTTAAATTTTTTACTTCCTATTTATATCATGTCTGTTGAGTATGTCAAATAATTTCAAATGTCACATATCTATTTTCCCCCACTCTATCAAATTAACTAAAAATTAAAAAATAAATACACATATAATGACAGAAAGACAGAATTAAATTCAGTTTGGCTTGAACATAATTAGAAATTAAAAGATTCTTGGGGGGGGGGGGGGGGGGGGGGCTTTGAAGGCACACAGTCATTTAACCCTTTAACCCTGAATGCATCATCTGTGGCACAGCGTACTTCAAAAGTGCCACCATTCACAGACTCCTGGCAACAAATACCATTTATACCCCTATATGGATGTGAAGTGCAATTTCTGGGCTCTCATGAACCCTTTGAATTTTCCCGATAGGACAAACGGTCGCAGAGTTACAATAAAAAGCCAGATGATCAAAGTTCAGCCAACTCATTGATGTTACGCTACGTCTTAACCAGCTGATCGTGGCTTGTAAAGACAGGAAACCGGCGCTTCATCGGCGATCGCCCGACGTTAAAGGGTTAACTGTCATCACAAACATAATTTTCAGTGAACTGCATCTCAGTGAAGGACAAGAAGGTTTGGAAAAAATAAAATGATGACATGACATCAGCTTATTGAAAGGACAGAGAGAAACAAACTGACCTGCAGACCAGACAAACTTTGGTTCACTGTGATCAGTGTGATACTCTGGGTCTCCTCTTCCAGCTCTACACACATATCCTGCTGTGTGTGTCTGTCCATCAATGATGTAGGAGTCCTGTGCAGTCCCATTGCCATCAGGTAGCAGCTCATAACTGTAGGATTTCTCTGATAGATCAGGAACAGCTTTATACCAGTAGAAGCTCCATCCTGCAGACGGATGTTCAACCTCACAGTTCAGAGTTACTGAGGCTCCAGGACTCAGCCATGATGGAGACACAGTGAGGACAGGACGGGGTTCTAGTGGGAAAAGATTTTCAATTCTGATTAAACACCACAAGAAACACATTTCCAACAATTTACAGCCTGTTTATATTGTCAGGTTAAAGGAGCTTTGACTCTACTTACTGTCAGAAACTGTCAGTGTGACTGAATCACTCCACTCTGTTGTTTTATGCTGTGAACTTTTCATTCGGCCCTTACAGCGGTAGTTTCCACTGTTGGATGATGAAGCAGATCTAATCCTGTATTCATTTTGATTTTCAGGTTTTCTGTAGCTGCTTGTTTCCCATTCATAATCCCACTCAGTGTCTCCTCCATGGATCTCACATCTGACAGTGATCGTCTCTCCTCTGTATATCTCAGTCCAGTTTGGATGCAGAGTCACAACAGCTTTGTTTGACACTGTTAATGTTCAAGAAAGAACAACAAGAACACATGAATGACAAAAGATTTGATTTAAGGCCAGACATCTGGTGGTAAACACATCATTTTCTTAAATCATAAATTATTTAACACTGTGTTAAAATTGAACTCACCAGGTTTCCCAATCCTGACTGACTGACTGTACTCTGTGTAGTAAACTGGGTCTCCTCTTCCTCCTCTGCACCTGTAGAGTCCTTCCTGTGAGACTCTGATTTGTCCATTTGAGCGGAAAACTGCATCTTGTGTGGTCAGAGGTTCAGAGTGTTTCTCATCTCTGTACCAGTAGTATTTCCATCCAGATGATGAAGATGATGATGATGATGATGATGATGATGATGATGGGTTCACAGAGCAGGTCAGGGTCACTCTGCCCCCTACTGGAACAGCTCTCTTATCAGCTCTCAGTTCAGCCTTTGGTTTAGCTGCAGTTCAGTTTAGAACAAGAACAGAACAAGAAAATGAATCAGACTGTGGTGACTCGGCTGCAAGGGAGGGGTGGTGCAGTGGGTGCAGTGGTTTCAGGGGCAGTGCCAAAGGAGGCTGGCTGGCATCATCTAATTATTCCTCTCCTATTTCACACAGTAGCTGGAAAGAAGGTGTGTGGGGATTAGAGGAGCTACAGCTGACAGCAAGGAAGTCTGAGCAACGTTGGTGTGTGCTGGAAAGCAGGTTTGTGAAGCTGCTGAGCCAAAAAGAATAAAATCCTGGGTGTGAACTGCAATAAGTATGTTGGGCATCCACAGCAGCCGTAACATTACAGAGACCAGTTTAAAGAAATGGATGGAAATATGTGAATAACAATATCATCAAACTTTAATGATGAATCTAAAACAAACTGTATACTACAAGTAGTACTAATCTGCACAATGTATGTAGTTTATAGTTATTATACTAAATGTGGCACCCAGGACATCGAATGTTTATAAAGTACATCCCCCAGTAATTTTTCATTTTATTGAGGCTGAAGTTCTGTTTACTTTTCTGTTTTAATGTTCATATGGGTTGTGACACCGAAAAAATAGTAAATAATTCACCTGCTAAACTGGAGTGCAGTACACATGCCTCGCCACCAGATGGCAACCGCAGCACTAAGAGGTCAAGTGAGCTTAGTTGTACAGTTAGTAGATGAAGAGCGCTAACTCTGTACTGTGGTGTGTTGTGTTAAACTGGTGGGTGAAGTGCACAAAACACATAATCTGGATCAGTATACTGTTGTCTATTTGCAGGACTGTATTTTTATGAGTTCAAGTTGTTTTGTATGTAGTTTGAATTGAATGGAACATGTTAAGTCATGCTTGCTAAAATGCTAACCAAAGTCAGTTGCTTATGCTGTTACTGTGCAGTAGTAAGCACACTTTCAACCCCTTATGGTATTATTTGTTAATGTTTAGATCTGTTCCCTTATATTTTAATGGTGCTAAAGTTGATGACTGTAATGACACAAGTTTACTTGTACAGTTAGTAGACAAAGAGCGCTAACTCTGTACTGTGGTGTTTTGTGTTAACAGAATAAAGCAGCCTTGAGCATGCCATTCAGCGCCCCCTTGTGATGCGTGTAACATAAAAATTAATAAGTTATTAATTTTTCAAATGTTATAACAAAATCAAATATGACCGAATAAACAGACTAATATAGCACGACATCCAGAGGGTTCTGTTTGTCTTGTTTTTTAAAAAAAAAAACATGCTAACAACAAACTAAATGTATCATAATACATTGTTGAAAAATGTAAAACTCCACATGTGCAGCCACATAAGGAAGACATAATTTCAAATTTCAAACTCAGAAAAGCGATCAGTGGATCAGAGAGGTCATTTTTATTAGTCGATATGGTGAAGCAGCTGAAACTTATTGTGAAGCATTTCATCTTACAGTTTTATTCTATTGTGGATGATTTTTTTCTTAATTAAATAAAACAGATAATGTTGATGAAATGAATCCAACTTACATGATACAGTCAGTTTGATGGTATCACTCCACCCTGTTAACAAATAGTTCCTTCTGCCCCTGCATCTGTATCCTCCACTGTCAGACTCAGCAGCTCTGCTGATTTTGTATTCATTGGATGTTGGAGGTGTGTTTAACTTGGCTGGACTCCATTCATACGTCCACTGAGTTCCTCCCTGAATCTCACATCTGACAGTGACTGTCTCACCGCTGAATATCTGAGTCCAGGATGGCTGCAGGATCACAGTGGGCTTAATGGGAACTGTTCACATAAAACACAATAAAAATAAATACAATCATAAACAAACTGTGATATTTATAACATTACAGCAGAATGACTGTAAAACATTTGATTCACAAACTGTTTGGCAGACTGAACACCAGCATCTGTACTCTGCACTGTCAGACTCAGTAACTCTGCTAAATACACACAAAGTCTCATTATGATGTAATCTACATGTTGACCACATTAATGTTGACTAAAACTATCCAATTATGAAGCTTAACTTTTTGGAGCAGCTGTGGCCTAACTTCTGGTTCAAAAGACAAAAGTGGCGTCGTCCAATCAGCGATATCCCAGGTTTTCCCACTGGGACCTACCTTTTCCGGTTTGTTAATGTTGTTGTGTTTTTGTAATTTGTAATAGTGCTTAGTTAATGTTGTTGTGGTTTGGACTTTAGGGCCACCGTAGTTACATTACTGTGGTACTGAAAAATGTAATCACATTACAATAATGCGTTACTTTTGAATGCATCACACCCAACGCTACCGACATCTCCAAGTAACTGTGTGAACAGGCAAAAATGACCTAATCCGCCTCTACTCCCTTTGAGTAGAAATACAGTCATTAAACTCACGAGTTTCCTCCACAGTGACTTCATTGCTGTCCTCTGAGAAGAAAATTGGATCTCCTCTCCCTCCTCTGCAGTGGTACAGACCTCCTCCTCTAATAACTCTCTTTGCTTCATTTCCTCTCATGGGTTGAGCTTGATAAAAGACTGAATCACGTCTGAACCAGTCAAACTTCCAGCCAGCAGAGCCCTCCACAGAGCAGCTCAGTGTCACGCTGCCCCCTGCTGGTATGATTGAACTTTGTGCTCTCAGTGTGGCTCTGGGTTTACCTGCTGTAGAGGTTACAAAAGAACGAACATAAACATAATTTTGCTTCACCAAGTACTGATAATTAAACTTTAAACATCCACTAAGTCATTTAGTTGTTGGCACCAAAAAGAAAAACTTCCTGCATATATGACACAGTAGACTGTCTTACAACAAACTACAGCAGATTAATTAATGACTAAAAGATTTGTTTTCTTGTTTTGTTTCATGAAGCTGCTTTTCAGACCATTTGCTACCAAACATTGTTGCTGACAAACACACAAAAAATTATTAATTAAATAAAACAGATAATGTTGATGAAATGAATCCAACTTACATGATACAGTCAGTGTGATGGTATCACTCCACCCTGTTAACAAATAGTCCCTTCTGCCCCTGCATCTGTATCCTCCACTGTCAGACTCAGCAGCTCTGCTGATTCTGTATTCATTGGATGTTGGAGGTGTGTTTAACTTGGCTGGACTCCATTCATACGTCCACTGAGTTCCTCCCTGAATCTCACATCTGACAGTGACTGTCTCACCGCTGAATATCTGAGTCCAGGATGGCTGCAGGGTCACAGTGGGCTTAATGGAAACTGTTCACATAAAACACAATGAAAACAAATACAATCATAAACAAACTGTGATATTTATAACATTACAGCAGAATGACTTTAAAACATTTGATTCACAAACTGTTTGGCAGACTGAGCACCAGCATCTGTACTCTGCACTGTCAGACTCAGTAACTCTGCTAAATACACACAAAGTCTCATTATGATGTAATCTGCTTCAACAGCTTTTCAACTGTAAATGTTTCAGATTTCCTTTGGCCAGTTATCATCTCTGATTTACTTTCAGCTGCAGCTTTATTGACGTGGAGTCGCCACAGCAGCTCTGCATGTTTGATTTGGCAGTTTTTACATCAGATGCTCTTCCTGACAACCCCAAAGGAATCTGTGTCTCCTCCCAGGATCAAACCTGGAACCTTTAGCTTGTTATGCAAATGTATAAACCAGCATCTACACCATAGAGCCACAGCTACCAGCTTTTATTTATAATCTATAAATCACACATTTTTCACGAGTTAAAGGTGAACAGGAAATTTAAGAAGACAAAGTTTTAAATCTATTAAGTAATGATAATAATAATGATTAAAAAAGAAAAACTTTTGTTTTATCTCAGAAACAACATGAAAAGCCTGCAGCAGGATTACTCACATAATGTATACTGTGCACTTATTTATTTTTATGGCTCTGCAACAAACCTAAATGGACTCTTCCAGTTGCTCACATCCAGTAATGCATAGATACTCAGAGAAGTAATTATTATTACACATTACGATAATTTTCACAAGTTACTTAATTACTCGTCAGAGAAAGTAACTCATTACATTACTTCCATGTTAACATAAACACACACGCCAGTTTTTAGTGTTTAAGTGTGAACACAAAGTTGAAATCCAGCTCAAAGAGACTTCAAAATGATGCTGCAGTGATTCTACTGTAGAAACCTGCACAGGTAGAAACGCTGCAGGCCTGACTGCTTGTTAACTGCTGAAGTTCAGGCTGTGTCTGCTGTACTGGGGTCAGCTGCACTCAGCTTTAACATCACTCTGCTGCCTTTGTGTTAGCATGCTGTCTGTGTAGATGCTGGCAAAGAGCCCATGTTGTGTTAGCAGCATAATGCGGTTGTTTCTGTCCTGGATGCAGTTTGTTCTTCACCATCGCGCTCCTGTCCTTTCTTACAATAAAAATTAAAGTAATGTCCAAATCTCCACTCCTCTAAAGTTGTAGACCGCTGCTCCTGTTTCCTCCTCCCTGCACAACAGCTGAAAGCAGCTGATTGCAGCAGCAGGAAGAAAAAAAGCAGGTTTAATGTTTCCTTTCTGTGCTGAAGGTAACTGAACCTTTGTAACACAAGTGATGAATGTTTTGACCTGTATGTGATTACTGCTGTAAATGTTGTACAATAAGGCGTTACATTACTGTGGTACTGAAAAATGTAATCTCATTACAATAACACGTTACTTTGGAACGTATCACCAACTCTGCCCACATCTCCAAGTAATCTTGTTCACAGACAAACAGACAAAACAGCTAACTTGATCTGTCTCTGCTCCCTCTGGACAGAAATACAGTCATTAAACTCACGAGTTTCCTCCACAGTGACGTCATTGCTGTCCTCAGAGAAGAAAGCTGGATCTCCTCTCCCTCCTCTGCAGTGGTACAGACCTCCTTGTGAGACTCTAATATCTCTGTTTGCTTCATTTCCTCTCATGAGCTGAGCTTCAGAAGAGACTGAATCACGTCTGAACCAGTCAAACTTCCAGCCAGCAGAGCCCTCCACAGAGCAGCTCAGTGTCACGCTGTCCCCTGCTGGTATGACCTTTGAACTTTGTGCTGTCAGTGTGGCTCTGGGTTTACCTGCTGTTGAGGTTACAAAAGTAAAATGTTCAAATATAATTTGCTTCAGGAAGGATTATTTTAGTAGTAATAATCAAACTTTAAACAGTTACTGACTAATTTGGTTAGTTTAGTTTAGAAAACTTCCTGCATATATGACACACTAGACTGTCTTAACAACAAACTACAGCAGATTAATTATTCACTGAAAGATTTGATTTTGTTTTGTTTCATGAAGCTGCTTTTCAGTCAGTTTGCTACCAAACACTGTTCCTGACAAACACGATGAAGACAAAGTTGTAACAAAACCATTTTTTTGATTAAATAAAACAATGTTGATGAAATTTGTCCAACTTACCTGAAACTGTCAGAGTGAAGGCATCACTCCATCCTGTAAGGAGATAGTCACTGCTACCCCGACAGCTGTAGGCTCCTCTGTGGGACCCTGAAACTCTGCTGATCCTGTATTCTCTGGATGTTGGAGGGCTGATTGTGTTGGGTGCTCTCCATTCATATTTCCACATCTTTCCTTCACCTCCCTCAATCTCACATCTGAGGCTGATTTTCTCACCAGTGAATATCTGAGACCAGCTGGGATGCAGTTTCACAGCAGACAAAACTGTTTACAGACACACAATGTGGATAAAAACATGTAACTGTGACAAGTATTTAAACAAACAAAAAAAAAAAGGGTAAAAAAAGAAACATTCATGAAAAAAATTCAAACTTATTAAATATTATTTTGATGTTAATTATGAACAAAACACTCGCATTGTGACGTTTATAATCATCCATTTATGCTTTTCCTTTTCTGCTTATCCAGTCCTTGGTAAGCATTTAAAATATTTCGACTTTTTTTTGTTGTTTTAAGTGTGTAACTGTCTCTCCTCTGAATATCTGAGTCCAGGATGGCTGCAGGGTCACAGTGGGCTTAATGGGAACTGTTGTCAAAATATGATGAAAACAAACATCAGCATAAACAAACTGTGATGTTTAAAACACTATGACTTTCTTTTCTATTGTTATAATCATGTGTGGTTTCTTAGGTTTACTGAACATCTGAACACCTGCAATCAGTCAATGAGTTTATAAAGAAAAAAAAAAAACTATATGACTTTATAAAATAACCACTGTGAACATTAGCTAGGCTCTTTAGCTGCTAAGACCACATCAGACTGATGTGTAGTGTAGAGACTGATGGAGGCATTACTGGAAAAAAGGTATTCAGACCCAGTATAATGTAGTTTTGTGGTGTCAGCTAAAACAAACCTTCAGTGGAATAACCATGTATGCCTGAGAGGAAACTTTGTTATAAGAAAGTCAAATGTAGCAGAACAACTTCCATTCATTTCAAAAGTTTTCATTTTAACCCTTTTTAGGGCACTCACTGAAATATTTGTAAAGTCAAAATTTCAATCCAGGATGTTTTTTTTGTGGTATTTTTTTCTGAATTTTTCACTGTTATATTGCAGTTCAAGTTGCCATTTATGTTCCTTTGCCTGATAAAGGTTTTAAAGTTAAGCAGTTGCCAAATTTGGAAATTTGACAACTTCAATAAAAATCTGACAATTTCAGCATTTTTATGTAAGTCACAGATTATTTTTGATTGCTTTATATTTTAAAAGCAGGTCAGTGATTGATTCTGTGATTGTATCTTCAGACTTGCTGCCGTATGTTTTTGACACTTAGGTGATGAGACCTGAGCTGTCAGCTGATCACCAGTTTGTGGTGAATTAGATCAGGTGGAGGGGACTGAACAGGTCTGGCGAGCCAGATGCTCCCAAGATGCACCAGTAGCATCTGGCACCTGTGATGGAGTCCCAACAGCGTTCTGAGGAAGGCTGATGACACTGAGTCTGAGTGGATGAGGAGAGGGAGGGCTGAGTATCTCTGCTTAGACTGCATCCTGGGCCCAGATAAGCAGCAGAGAGTGGGTGGAGTGAAGTGGATCAGTGCTGGAAGGAGAAATGTTTCTTGTCTAGGATGCACTGATAAAGACTGGCTAAATAGAATAGAATAGAATAGAATAGAATGCCTTTATTGGCATCATACAGAATGTACAATGAGATTGGAGCCAGTATGTAACCTACAATCTTAATAAAAACTGAGGCAGCTTTCAGGAATTTATTCACATTCCTGCACAGTTTTCCATCCATAACATCTGAATGAATTTTAAATATTTTTAGCATAATTTGTGATTTATTTCATTATTATGCATCCAGTCTGTTTGTGTCACCCTGTGCTGCTTAAATTTCCAGCACTGAATAATTTCCAGTCTAAGAGATTCTTCACTGTAGAGATAAAAGGAGCTGCTGGACTTATTCAAATGTTATGTTTACACATTTATTACTGTTTCAAATACTGATCTGAAGAATGGATACCCTCCACACTTTGATTAATACAAAATGTTTTATTCCAAAAGAAATTTAATACTCACCTGTTTCCTGAATGGTGACTCGATCACTTTCTGCTGTGACTTCATTTGTGTTTATTCTCCATCCTCTGCAGCTGTAGATGCCTCCTTTAGAGATACTGATCACGTTACCTGATCTATCAAGTTTTACAGACTCCTTCTGAGATGAGCTTTGTCTGAACCACTCATATTCTAAGTCAGCAGAGTGGGTCACATAACAGGTCAGTGTCACACTGCCCCCTGCTGGTATGATTGTACTCTGGGGTTTCAGAGTGGCCTTCACATTAAGTTCTGTAATTATGAAAAGTAAACAAGGAAAAAAATAAATAAAATATGGCTCATAGTGAAGTCACAAGAGTGCAACAAATGTGGATGCCTATGGAGGCTGTGAGTGACAGATTAAACAGCAAAATAAAGACAACACTGCCCAAAAAAGGTAAGTGTGTAATTCAGTCAGTTAATCTTTCAGAGACTTTTAGAAGTGAGATAATGACTACAAAGAGGAATCTGATAACTGTCTGCTGTTGTTGTGTCAGTGGTTTCTGCTGGATAACATCTCAGTCTGTTAAGACGATCAAAAGAAAACTGAACCACATGAAGGCAACAAACTCTACAATAAACACACAATCAGCCTCATGGGTACGATCACCGTCTTGCTATTCATCCTAAAATATGAGTATATACATTAAATTAAATGTTACATACATTATAAAATGAATAAAAATGGTACAATTATATCAAATGTAAACACACACACAAAGAGTTATACAAGAGTTGGAAAAAAGATACACACATGACATAAATGGGAAGCAAAGAAAACAATTTCTCACCTCCTGCGTTTGCAGAGAAGAGTGTGCTGAGCACTAAAACAAACATTAAAGATCAACAAATTATCAAAGTGACAGAAAACCTAAATCATCAAAACAAAAAAGGTGATTTCAGATGGCACAGTTCTTGCCCATCAGCATTTTTAACTCATATGAGCTGCTAAACAGGCTGGAAACATGACAAAAACATTAAGAAGAAACTAAAAAAAAAAAAATTACATTGAATATGAAAAAAGCATTAACATAACTTAAAAAAATCATAAACACTAGTTTGATTTGTGTAAAGGTGCAGTAGCATTTAAACTGAATCAAAGAACCACATAGTATTTTGTTTTAACAATCATCTTTATTTAATATTAAACAAAAAGAAAAAAAAAAGAAAATCACCAATTAGATCTAATCAATCTCTGAGATAAACAGCAGAAATATGTTTTCCTTAATCAGTGACACTCAAATAGAGGAAATCAATGTACTCACAGAATAACAGCAGCAAAGTGTGTCCCATCATCTCATCCAGCCCTGTGACCTCTGACCCACAGCTGATCTCAAAGTGTTCTACTTTGAAGAAAGAGAAGTCACTCTTTTAATGTGTGTAGTCAGTTTTATGTTAATCAGAGGTGGCAGAAGTACAGACATTCTGTACTTAAGTAGAAGTACAAGTACTTGTGTTAAAAAATACTTTGGTAAAAGTACTGGTTCAACTCCTTTACCTAACTAAAAGTAAAAAAGTACAGACTCTGAAATGTACTCAAAGTAAGAAAGTAAAAGTATCTGGTTTTAGAAATGTTGGATTCAGTGAATGAATCTCAGCATCAGCAGCTTTGATTCAAACTCATCTCTGCTGCACTGATGTAACCTGTAACTCTGACCGTCAACACAGAGCTTTACTGTAAATACAGTACAACACGCTGACCTGTTTATCCTCCACTAAACTGCAGTATTTTCATACAATCATTGAATTACACAAAGTTAGTGTACCTGTTTGTTTTGCAGTCCTTCCCTTTAAATCTAACCTCTCTTCTTCCTCTTTCTTACATCTCTGAGTGAACTTCTCTCTCTTTTCTCTCCCTGAAATACAGCAGCTCTTCTTTCAGCTATTAGACACACTGTGTGACAAACTCCACACACTTTGTGTGTTTTTGCTGATATTTGTTGAGCATTCAGAAACGTTGCATTTAAAATTACCTGCCACATGTTACTCCCTTTATTTTCGCTCCTCTTCAGTAGCACTAGCTAAGATGCTGGAAGTACAACGAGCACATCTGCTCTTAGTCCTTCCCCCTGTAACCCCTGATTATAGCTCTATAAATGATACATAAATTATACAGTTTTGCCTCTTTAATCTGTTTGTATGGTGATGGAGGATGGATCATTTCTTATGTGTTATTGTTCTGATATTTAGGCTCAGATTGTTTGATGTTTGTGGGCGCAGTGACCAGAAATGCAAACTTCTCGAGGTTCAAGACTCAAGTTCACATGCCTGTCGTCTGTGAGATGCGTCACTGCTGAGATCACGCGAGAGCTGTGCGTAAGTAATATGGCGGTATAGTAAACAAACCGGTGCAACTCAGGTAAATCAAACCAATATATTTATACCAAAATAGAATTATTCCTAATACTAACCTCTGCCTATTAATTCTTTCAATATAACAAACTGGACGAGGAAACATTGTACAGCCTGGAGAGCTACGTCGACGAGTGCTTTGTCAACTTCGTGATGGGCAAACCACAAAAAAATCCTGCTACCACGGCCACACCAACTTCTAAACGCACTCGTTCCGAGTGCTCAACAAGCACATCCACATTATCCCCAGAGAAAAGCTTCACTGATGTCCTGGACTCCATCGACAAGAAGCTAACTAGCCTAGATGCCCGACTTGCCTTAGTGGAGGTTCTACACAAGGAATTCCAACAACTGAGGGTGTCGTTGGAGTTTAGCCAAGAGCAGGTGGCGTCGCTTGCTGTCGAGAACCAAACGCTGAGGGATACCGTGAAACAACTCACCGATGGGATGACACAGCTGACCGGGGAAAACAAGAAAATGAGGGAGACCATTCTGGACATCCAGGCTCGGAGCATGCGGGACAACCTCGTCTTCTCCGGGATCCCAGAGCAAGCAGAGGAGGATGCCGAAGCCTCGGTTCGCGAATTCCTCCAGCATCAGCTGAAACTCCCGAGTGAAGCGGTAAAAAATATAACTTTCCATCGTGTTCACCGGCTCGGAGGTAAGAAGCCCGATAACAAACGGCCTCGGCCAATTGTAGCTAAATTTGAACATTACAAGCAAAAAGAGCAGGTCAGGAGTCGGGGCAGAGAGCTGCGTGGAACACACTACAGTGTTAATGAACAATTTCCAAAAGAGATTCTCGATCGGAGGCGAGTATTATTTCCAATAAGGAAGAAATACATCACTGAGGGCGTCAGAGCTACGGTAGCTGTAGATAAGCTTTATGTTAACGGTCAGCTGTACAGGGACCGGGAGGTTACCCCATGGCTTTATTAGGAGCAACTTCATGTTAATTTAAAGCATGTAATTGATTAGATAAGAGATAAACTTAAACCGCGGCCGGTTTACAGGTCTGTATATAACAATTAATGCACAGCTCTTTGTTTTGTTATCATGTTGTTTTTTTTTCTTTTTTTATGCTTGGCTCTTTGGTGTTTGCACTGTTTCATTTCTCTCTCACTTTACACTCCTTTTTCTTCTTCTTTTTTTGCACCCAACATGTTTGCCACGCGGACATACAGCACACACACACTGCCATACAGGATACACAGTCATGCAGGACACGTACACATGCGCACACAAGGTCATGGAGGACACATGTGAGGACGCGCGCACACATCTTTAGTAAACACACAACACTTCACCTGTTAATCTAAACATGAGCACACTCAAGTTTGTCTCATGGAATGTACGCGGAGTTGGTTCAAGGGAAAAGAGAGTGAAAATTATTAATCGGTTAAATGATTTACAGGCTGACGTTGTGTTTCTACAGGAGACACATGTGTCCAGAACATCTGCGCACACACTCTCCTCTCCACAGTTCCCTCACATGTACTCAGCCTGCTACAACTCCAAACAAAGAGGTGTAGCCATATTGATTAACAAAAAGATAAACTGCATCATTAGAAATACTACATCAGACCCAGAAGGTAGATTTATAATACTCAATTTAACTATTCAAAATATAGATTTATGCATTGCTAGTATATATGGGCCAAATGTTGATGACCCCTCCTTCTTTCATACCTTCTTCACTTTACTGTCCGATCACTCTGACACCACACTTATAATAGGAGGAGACTTCAACCTGGTACTTAATGCAGATATTGACAGGCTCAGTACAGCAGTGAGTCAGAGGAACTGGCAGTCTGCAGACATTCTTAAACAGTACATGAAGGATTTTGGTCTTTGCGATGCTTGGCGTTCACATCACCCCACTCTGAAAGATTATAGTTTTTTCTCACCAGTACACAAGTCTCACTCCCGCTTAGATTACTTTTTAGTTAGCAGCTCCATGATGATGGATATCACAGACACTCAGATTCACCCTATCTCTATCAGTGATCATGCACCGGTGTCTATGTCTCTGACACAGAAAAGAGTCACACCACCAATCAGGAACTGGAGATTTAATACATCATTACTTAAAGAACAAGATTTCATTAATTATTTCAAAAAGGAGTGGTCAGCATATTTAGAAAATAATGATCAACCTGGAATATCACCATGTGTTCTTTGGGAAGCAGGAAAAGCAGTAATGAGGGGCAAAATAATATCTTACTGCTCGCATAAGAAAAATAAAGAAAAAACACTTGTGTTAGAATTAGAACAGAAAATTAAATCTTTAGAAACTGCCTATGCTGCTTCACCACAAGAACATATAATTAACAACATGAGGAAACTAAAACTGGAGTTAAATGAAATAATTGATAAAAGGACACAATTCATGTTGCAGAGGTTGCGTTTAGAAAACTTCGAACATGGAAATAAATCTGGAAAATTTTTGGCTAACCAGTTAAAACTAAATAAAGAAAAAACAGCCATTTATTCTATTAAAGACTCAACTGGTAATATTACCCACGACCCACAACAAATAAATAACTCTTTTAGAGACTTTTATGAAGCCTTATACTCATCGCAGATTAATCCATCTGATGCTGAAATTGAAGAATATCTTAATAACATTAATCTACCTAAACTAAATGATGAACAGGCCGCGACTCTTGATTCGCCTCTTTCATCATCTGAATTTTACGAAGCAATACAGCATCTCCCAAATAATAAAGCCCCAGGCCCAGATGGTTTTCCAGCAGAGTTTTATAAAGAATTTTGGTCTGTGCTAAGACCCTCTTTTCTCAGAATGGTGGCTCAGATTCAGAGCAATCATACGGTCTCTCCAAACATGAACTCTGCTAACATTAGTCTACTTCTTAAACCAGGCAAAGACCCCACACTCCCATCCAGCTACAGGCCAATCTCTCTGATTAATGTAGACCTTAAAATAATTTGCAAAGTCCTTGCCAGAAGGTTAGAAAAAATCACTCCATCTATTATACATCCAGACCAAACAGGTTTTATCAAGGGTCGGCACTCTGCCAATAATACACGCAGACTGATAAATATAATACATTACTGTTCTATTAATAAATTAGAAACCACAGTTGTCTCTTTAGATGCAGAGAAGGCATTTGATAGGGTAAATTGGAAATTTCTGTTAGCAGTTCTACACAAATTTGGATTTGGTTCATCCTTCAAAAACTGGATCAGAACATTATACAGCTCTCCAAATGCACGTGTTAGAACAAATGATCTTATTTCCCAAAGCTTCAGTCTGCAGAGAGGCACCAGACAGGGCTGCCCACTTTCTCCTTCACTCTTTGTCATTTTCATTGAACCACTAGCAGCAACAATCCGACAAAATGTAGATATTAAAGGAATTCAAACTGAAAACACAGACCATAAGATAAGCCTTTCTGCTGATGATGTATTACTTTTCCTTGAGAACTCACAAACTTCTCTTCTAAAAACAATCACACTTATAGATAAGTTCTCATCTATATCAGACTACTCCATCAATTGTAGTAAATCAAACGTTTTACCTCTAAATTGTAATTTTCAGAACACCACGACCACCTCACTACAATCTGGCAATATTAAATATTTAGGTGTTAATTTTTCCCCCAGGCTGTCAGACCTGGTACGGTTGAATCATATTCCTCTATTAAAAACAGTAGAGGATGATGTCACACGTTGGAACTCTCTACCTATATCTATCATGGGGAGAGTTGCCACAGTAAAAATGATGATTTTGCCTAAAATCAATTATTTGTTTTCACTGATCCCTAATAAACCTTCTGTTGCCTGGTTTAAATCTCTGGACTCAAACATTTCAAAATTTTTGTGGAAAAATAAAACCTCAAGAATAAGTTTAAAAACTTTACAAAAGCTAAAATGCAGTGGTGGTCTAGAACTCCCAAACTTTTATCACTATTTCTTACCCAATAGATTACAGTATATTTCAAGATGGATCAAATCAAGCCCTTTAGACAGCCCATGGCTGGATTTAGAACAAACACTCTGTGGAAAAGTGAAAATCTCTGACTTACCTTTCATTAGCGTCAGTATTAAACATCATAGCGGTTTTAAAAGTCTTAACATAAACACCTCTCTGACAGCCTGGTGGGAATTCTTAAAGATAACAAAGTCTTCACTTATCCCATGTGAACTGACACCCATTTGGAACAATCCAGATATATGTCAGAAAAAGACAGTACTGAACTTCTCAACATGGCAAGAGAAAGGAATAAAGAATTTAGAACATGTTATTCACGATGGGACCTTTATTTCATTTGAAGAACTTATTTCCAAATATGAAATTAGCAATAGCAAATTTCTCGAATACCAGCAGTTGAGGTCTATCATACAGGCAAGGTTTAATTTAAATAATTTAAAATTAGAAACCCCTGTACTGGTAACAGAATTTCTAAATCTTTATACCCCTAAATTATTATCAAAAATATATAAGTTATTATTAAAAATTAATGATTCAATATCCCTCCCAACTACAAAATGGGAGCGAGATCTTTCCATTAACCCAGAGGAAAACTTCTGGACACAGATATGTTTAAACACTTTCAAAATGACTAAAAGTCCGAATTTACAACTTATACAATACAAAACTCTCCATAGAATACATTATACAGGACACAGGATGTTCCAAATGGGCCTCAGAGACACAAATATATGCACCCACTGTTCAGGCAACCATACTGAAAACTATATGCATGCAGTTTGGTCTTGTACACCTGTTCAGAGGTTCTGGCAGAGGATATGTAAGGAATTATCCACATGTTTTAATTGCGATATCCCAACATCACCAAAACTGTGCATTCTAGGTGATTTAAGTGAATTAAACATGGAAACAAATATATCACACATAGTTCTTACTACCTTATGCATCGCTAAGAAAACTATCCTCATGAATTGGAAATCAAAAAATGATTTATGCGTTACTCACTATAAGAATCTACTTTTAGACCACATTAGTTTGGAAAGAATGTCTGCCACCTCTAAAAATCAACTGGCAAAATTTGAATCTCTCTGGTCCCCACTGATCAGCTCCATCGCATGATGGGGGTGACGAGCTGTGGTCTAGTTTCATGGCGCACCCGGTAGGTGGCTGGGGGTGGGCCGGGGGGACCTGGGTGTCTGATGGCTCTGGCCTGGAGGCGGTGGCTACCGTTTTGTGGTTTCTGTGTCCGGGCCCTGGTTGTTGGTGGTGGGGACTTGGATGGTGCTCTTATGGTCGTGGGGTGTGGGGCTCGGGGTCCCGTGGTGGCGGTGCTGGCCCCGTCCGGGTGGCCGGCTTCCTCTGTGGGGGCCGGGGTGCGGGGGTCGGGGCCCTGGTGCCCGGGGTTGCCCGTTTCCTGGCTGGGCCCCTCCCTGCGCTGGAGGGGTCTGTGCCCCCTTGGGCGCGCCGCCGTGTGGGGTGGGTTGGCTGTGTCGGGGTGTCTGGCTGGCATTCCGGGATTCTGGGTGCCCTCCCCCATGGGGTGGTGGGGCGCTCAGGTGAGGGAGCAGCAGTTGCCCCACACGGGGCCAGTTGGTTCTGACTCAGGACCACTGTGTGCGTGTGTGTGTATGTGTGAGTATGTGTGTGGGGGTGTGTGTCTGTGTGTGTGTGCGTGTGTGTGCGTGCGTGTGTATGTGTGCGTACGTGCGTGTGTGTGTGTGTGTGTGTGTGCGATATTTGTTGTCTTTTGTATGCATGTGGGGTGTGTGTTGTGTCCTGTTCGCAGTGGGGGCAGTGGGTGCCGGCCTGGAGTACGGTGGCGTCCTGGGGGTGCGGTCACTTCAGGCCCTGGACCTGCCTTCCCTGGGCTGCGGGGGGGTGTAGGGAACTGGGGTGCCTAGTGAGCCAGTAGCTAGCTGGCTCTCTTCCTCCGGGGGGTAGTCCTCTGCCTCCCGGTCATATTTATCCTGGCCCCTCCCCTCCTCCCACTCAGTTTAACATCACATTATGCACACATAGGTTCTCGGGGGAGGGGGGCTCGTGCTGCAGTGAGTAGGGCCATCACCTCGGCTCTGCTCGCTGTGCTGCGTGATGTCCCACTCCCCCTTTTTTAATTGCATTATACAGCTCACAACACATCATAGTACATATAGGGCCTTGGGGGGCAGGTGTGTCACACAGTGGTTAGTGGGTGGCACTGCTGAGGTGGCCCCACTTGTCTGTTCACTGCTGCCTGCACCTCAATTTTATTTACATTTTAGACACTGAGGGCCTTGGGGGGACAGTGTGGATGGGCGCTGTTATTCAGTGCTCATATTACATCTGTCCCTCCAATTTTAAAAGCACTGTAGTTTTCACACAGCCATACAAATTCTTCTCAGTACATACACTCACATCACCCCCCCAACACGCTGAGTGGGAGGAGGGGGCGGGCGGGCCTTCTCACACCCCGGTTCCATGCACCCTGCCTGGGATGGGGACTGGCTCATTGTTCGGGGCTGGGTTGGCTGCTTCCCTGGGTTGCCGCTGGCTTGGTGCTGGTACCCGCTCTCCCACATTAGGTGTCCATGTATGTTACATGTGCGTATGCATGAGTGTGTGACTGGTGCATGCGAATGTGCGTGCGTGTGTATGTGCATGTGTGTACATGAGGGAACGACTGGTACGTGTGTGTGTGTGTATGTGCGTGTGAGTGTGAGTGTGAGTGTGTATGCATGAGTGTGTGACTGGTGCATGCGAATGTGCGTGCGTGTGTATGTGCGTGTGTGTACATGAGGGAATGACTGGTACGTGTGTGTGTGTGTGTACGTGCGTGCTTGTGAGAGTGTGTGTGTGTGGACAGCTGGGCCTGGGTTGGTGGCTTGCCAAGCCTTGGCACCTGTGGGACAGGGAGGGTGGGAGTTACCCCTCCCTACCGCTCCACGCTGCTCCCCACTGGTCGTCACTGCCGCCCCTGGGGTGTGGGTGCCCGTGGGTCCCGGGATGTGTGGCCGGATGTCTCGGCATGGTTTTTGGCCTGCTCCCTTGGCGGCCGTGGCCTGGGGGTGGCTTGGGCCTCTTTGGCGCGTGGGGGGGCTCTGCCGGGTGTCGGGCTGCTCTCGGGCGCTTGGGGCCTCGGGGGCCACATGCCTGGCTCGTGCTGGGGGTGCCGGCCTGCCGGGGGGGGTGGGCTGCCCGTCGTCTCTGGCTCTCTGGACTCTAGCCCCTGGATTGTGGGGGTTCCGTCTGTAGCCTCCCTCCTTCCTCTTCTGGGGAGTGTACGCGGTTGCCATCGGGATGTGTGGCCCCAAGTCCTCTGAGCTCCTGTGCTGTGGATGGCCTGGGTCCCCTGGGTCCTTCCCTATCTGCCTCTGGATCGCGGGGGGCATGGTTGCAGTTTCTCGCCCTCATTATCGAATACATTGCATGACAAAGGCGCATACACACACATTACTACAAACAATAAACTTGTGTGTGTGTGTGTGTGTGTGTGTGTGTGTGTGTGTGTGTGTATATGTGGGTGCATATGGGTGTGTGTATGGATGTGTGTGTGTGTGTGTGTGTGTGAGTATATCAACCCCTTTTATTTTTTTATTTTTTTATTTTTTTTCTATCTCCTTTCTTCCTTCCCCCCCCCCCCCCCCCCCCCCCCCCCCTTTTCTCCCCCCCCACCTCTTGTTCTTGCCCCTTCCTTGTTGCCTGTCAGACTTGGCATGAATAACTAAATAAAAAGATAAATAAATAAAAATAAAATTGCAAACATTAACAAGAAGAGCCTATAGGAAACATATAGAGCTGTTCTTGTCAAAGCAAATATGTTTGGTACATCAGTGCATTCGGATCATCATTCCGATTGTGAAAGATGCCAGACATGACAGGATAAAAAAAAAAAAAAAAAAAAAAAAAAAAGAAATGCAAACTTCTCTCAGATTAGTTAAACCTAATGTAACGAGTCTGTTTGAAAATGTAAGAATGTAGAAAGTACAGATATTGTGTAAAAATGAAGGGAGTATAAGTCAAAATTAGTCAGAAAAATAAATACTCAAGTACAGATAACTGAAAAATTTACTCAAGTACAGCAACCAAGTATTTGTACTTCATTATTTCCCACCTCTGATGTTAATGATCATGGGTTTTCTATCTGGTGCTTCAGTGATCACAGTTGTATTCACATCAGTTGTGTTGAGTTTCAACTTTGGTGCCTTTATTTTCAATAAAGTATTTGTTTAATTCATAAGAATTTCATAGGATAAAGTTTTTTTCTTCATGTTTTATAAAAACTAATTTTGTTTTATCTTACAGCTCGCTCTCAGCACAGATCTGTAAATAATATCTTGTGGTGGAATTTTGTTGTGAACTCAAACAGGAAACAACTCTGTGGTTAAACTGAAGCTAGAGAGTTCTTTGTTTCACAAACTAACACAAAAAATATGTCATTAAATTCATCATCTGATTAAACGCTGAACAATATGACTGTAGTTACTTTTTTACCTCAGACCTGATTCAGCTTAACAATCAAACTGAATTTTCTCACAGATTTACTAAGAAACTAGAAAGTAATTCGCTTTTTCATCAGTACAGCCGTTTGAAAACATGTAAGGTGATTTCACAGCTATAGTTTGTCTCTCTGTTGGTCTCTGATCTTGATATCTGATTTTTTTTTTCCCATCTATTTTCATGGTCTTCTGCTGGGGAAACTGTCATGTGTGAGCATGTGGCAGGCAGAGTGGACCCAAAGGCAGGGCTGCGAAGGCAAAACTGAGTTCGGAAAGAGGCTTTATTGCTAAATAATCCGAAACACAATGCAGAGGCAAGGAGCACGTTAACAAAATATAAGCTGACAGGCAGACAGTGAAAACTGGAACAAAAATCCAAACCTCCATGAGGAAAGATGCAACGAAGAACAGAGGGAAATGCAGACAGTATATATACACAGGGAATGATGAGGAACACCAGGAAACAGCTGGAGAGAACAGGTGGAAAACTCAACACAACACACAGAGAACAGGACACGAGGAAAATAAAGCAGGAAGTGAACAAACAGGAACACAGAAACGCAGACTTGACACATGAGGAGGCACACAGTGAAGACAGGGAGACAGGAACCAAATACTAAAACTATGACACAGAACACGTAACAAAGGAATCACTAAAAAGGAAAACAAAACACAAACTCCAACCTAAAACGCCTGGGTCTATGGACCCAAGATCATCACAAACTCTGGCCAGTGGCTAATTCCTCCAAAACTAACCAGTCCAGCTGTTCCACTTTATGAGAATCAGATTATATGTAACAGAGATGTTAATACCAACCCCACGCCCCATGTTAGCAGATGATGTGAACGGTCTTGCAGTAACTGGACTACTGCAGGATTTCTGTACATCTGTACTAATTGACATAACATTAACAACATAGATAAGCAGTCCATAGCTATTGATGGAAAAAACAGGTTATAATTCATTCTATTGTACTTGAATATTAAGAAGTTTCTACAGAAATTAATTTCTCAATATTAACTACAAATATATTTTAAAGAATACTCAAAACTCACTCTCAGTATTCTGCTCCAATGTGCACAAACTGCAGTTTCACATGTCTCTAGTTCTTCACTACAAAATGGTGCTGCTATTAGTGTTCATTTTATTTCCTGTGGTCACAGTGTAGGAGAGACAAGAGTGCAACAGTGTGCAAGCCTGGCAGAATAACAAGAATTAGACAAACTGTAGAAGTATGTGTAATATTAACAATCAAAAATAAAGCAGTGAAAATGAATGACTGGGCTGGTCTGGTTTGGAGGAATTAGCCAGTGTCCATCATCTAGAGTTTATTATGATCCTGTGTCTGCTGACCCAGCGTTTTAGGGGCGACAGCATAAAATTAAATGTGGAATCACCCACAGCTGTTTGGTGGTGGGGATCTGAAATAGTTATGGTGTCTGATGACAGTAAACTGCACAGAAAGAAGAAAATGTTACAATAATATTTAAAGCAGAGAATTTAAAAACAAATCAGCGTCTCGTCTGCAGAAGGATTTGGAGCATTTCACTCATAAATAATATTAATCTAACCAAACATTTCCTCAACATCATGCAATCAAAATAAAAGACTGGAGTCACAAAATGAATTATAAACATGATTAAAATCTACTCACGTTCAGTTTCTGTTCACGTCTGCTGAAGCTGTACGACTGAAACAGCTCAAAGAAACACCTGCTGTTCACTTCTGATCAGAGAGGAAACAGCTGTAAGCATCCGGTGGGCAGGCAGACCCAGGGAGGTCAAAGTTCATTCATTACTTTGCAGTGTTGCTAAATGCATATAAATCTGATTTTTATATGGTTAGAAAACATATTTAATATATATATATATATTTTTTTTTTATCAAAACAAATGAAAAGCATCATGGGAGAAGCAGCATCACGTCTCTGATCTGCTGACAGCAGCTAACATCACACGTATGAGATGAATTAAATAAACAGGAACCAGAATTCAAATATTTACTAAAACTCAACACAATGACACATGAAAGTATAAAAATCTATTAGATAGCAGTGATATAAAAGTATACTCATGGTAGTTTATCAGGGTTGTGAGCACAAACTACTCAGCAGACCTGCACTATGATCTTAAATGAAAGTGACAATAATGAGGGGACTCAACAACCTGAGCTGCTGCCACTATAGTACAGAGTGTCATCAGCAGCACCTCTGTGGTTTCACTGGCTTCATGTTGTGTGAATATAAAGGAAGGGAGAGAACAGCGGTGATAACTGAAACTCTGCTGTGCTTCTGAGCCTGTGCACTAAATATATATGCACTATATACACACTTTTACCCTCGTTTCTCATGAACTTCAAGGAAAAGAGCTTTATCTATGAATAATCTAGTCATGAAACAACAAAGTCACAATACCACCAAGTTAGATCTATACTTAAATTAGAAATGTCTGTAAAATGCATGCATACTTTCACAAACAAGAATAGAGAAACAAAGCATATTTGTTCACTAATATTACTTTGCTGTCCATGTTATACTACATATATTAAATGATCTCTCTTGCATGCATTCACAGAAGCATCAACAATAGTATTTGAGGCCAACAAACCACCAGACAGAAAGTGACTGAAATGCAAACCAAAGAGAACAACCAGAAAGCTAAAAATAAACCCTGCAGCCATTAGACAGTGAGACCAGTGTTTCCTTTAAGCACTTCTTGCTGCTTTCATTATTGAATAGAAGACCTTCATTTGTCATTGTCTCGATAGCCCGGGATTGGTCCACCCAAGCCTCCACCCTTGGCCACCGCCTGACCCCTATGACGCCTCCTGCGGGTCATGGGCCTACAGGAGTGCAGGCCCATGTCTTCTTTTCGGGCTGCGCCCGGCCAGTCACCAAAGGCTAATGCCCAGCCACCAGGCACTCTCCCTCGAGCCCCAGTAGCCCCATCCCAGGCAGGGTAAACAATTCCCTTGGTGATGCTTCTATAGGCGATTTATTTGTTATTGTAATTCTGTTCATAATTTTGATGGACAGAATTTCTAGGTGTAGCCATGTGGCGGAAGGCTTTGGCTTCGGTGACCTCAGAGTCTCGTCTCTGTTTGACATGTTTGACCCCATCATCTTTTTGTTGCAGATGATGCGGTCCTGTTGGCTTCATCGTGTGGTGGCCTCCAGCTCACAGTGGAACAGTTCGCAGCCATGTGTGAAGCCGCTGACATGAGAATCAGCACCTCCAAGTCTGAGGCCATGGTCCTCACCTGGAAAAGGGTTGAGTGCCCACACTGGCTCAGGGACGAGTTCCTGCCCCAGGTGGAGGAGCTCAACCGTGAACTCCAAAAGTCAATAAACAAACTTCAGCATCAGTGCAGTAGATTAACAACACCTATATGTGGTGTATAACATCAGAACACAGCGAATATTGGACAAAAACAAACTGAACTCTTTGACGGAGTCAAAGCTCAAATCCAGCTGCATCCTGATGTTCTCCACCACCTGATGCTGCTTCTGTTTGGGAGCTAGCTTGGTTAGATGACCACTAATTAGGCTTGCAGGGTCTTTTCGGCCTCTGTACACAACGTAGTAGTGTGTAACCTCGTGTCCGCATTTATGCTTGTGTAGCTGGATTGTGTGTGTTAATTACCTTGCGGTCATGTGCAGGTGTTTTATATGCGGTCCTGGGTGAGACTTAGTTTTGGTCCTCGCTCTTTGTGCTCATTTTTTTGGCTGCAAAAATATTTGTCCCTGTTTTTTCACTTTCTTCATTCCCTCACGTCCATTACGATAGTTTCAGCAGTTTCCCTCCAGGAATTTGCTGACATTTGAGTCCTAATATTGATGTTTTGATTATTATTCGTGATCACTGATAAATTCAAACACTGCGGCGAAAAGTAGCTGGAAAAGCACAAGGACTGAACAGGTTCATCACAACATCGTGGGCTGCGTGGACCTGACGAGTAGTCACATCACTGTTGCCAACTCCTCAGCAAGGAGAGTAGCTATTGGCTGTCCTAAAAGTTGCCAGAAGTCGCTAAATGGTGTCATCACCTAATTTGCATAATTGGTTATTTGCATGTAGTTGCAATTGAGGCTGTAGAAGAGAGGAAAAACATCTTTGGAGAGACAAAAAATGAAGAAAGAACAACCTAAATATGTTTAGAACTACTAGGGCTGGGGAATATGGACCGAAATAATATCTCTATATTTTTTACCTGAATGGTGATATACGAAATATATCTTGATATTTTTTCTTCCCAAAGGTATAAACAAAAAGGCACTTCAGAGCCAAAGCTACATGTCCCAAATGTCACAGACACATTTATTAACATTCAGCTGTAGATGTAGATGAGAAATTGCTCAAAAAGAAACCACTGGCATATTTAAATAATAATGCTCCTCAAATAAATTAATGATTTTTTTCCTCCATAACAAAAGACTCACAGCTGTGCTATTAAAATGTAAACAGAAAAGATACAGAACAAAAGTAGCAAACAGCTGACTGATTCTTTAAAAAGTCAGTCTGCAGTGAAGTAGACCTCACCAAAGTGCTTCCTCCTGTGTAAGAGAACAAACATGGAAACAGACTGAATGAACAAACTTCCATCCTTCAGTCAGCAGGATCTCAGCCAGCTCAGTAAATCCATACGCTGACGTATCACAGCAACGGGCTCACCCGCTCAATGCGGCGTCGAATCCTCCGGCTGCATCACGAGGGCACGAACAGACCTACTTCTGCTGTTAAGGTCACGTGACTTACGGTACAAACCAACAGCCAGGTCCTCTTGGGGGTCCGGGCGATGCCAAAGGGTCTGAATGGACGCAGTACAAAGGCTGTATGTACACAAAACACAGCGATAGCGGAGGATTTAAGGTTAACAAAAAATCTTTCCAAAAGTCGCCGACGTCACTGAGAAAACTCGTTAAATTTGTCGCTAGTCGCTTTTTGGAAAAAAAAAAAAAAAACTCGCTAGGGGGGTCTGAAAAGCTGCTAAATCTAGCGACACAGTCGCTAAGTTGGCAACACTGAGTCACATTTGTCCAGAGGTGAACGTCATTTTACATCGTAGGCAGTGACTTGCTGTGAGGTTCGTGACCGGTGAGGCACTGACCAGTCTAGAGTTGGATGTTCATATGAACCCAAAATAGAAGCTTATGTTTCAATTTTAATTATGTTAATGATTAAAAATGCTTTAATCAACTCCATAATGTTCAACAATGATGGCAAAAAAAAAGCAAAATATTAAATGAAAGGTCAAACTATTTGGGGGGGGGGGGGGGGTCTCTTTGTGAAATAAATTTTAAAAACATGCATTATCTTGCCTTTATTGGTTTATTTATTGTTTGAAGATGAAGTCCATGCACTTATCCTTCTCAGCACTGTCCCCTATCGATGCCGCACGGTACTTTCTGCCTCACCCTGTGTATGTCTGTGTAGATTCTCGGTCATCCAGGTCTCTAGAGCTTAAAAAAAGGCAACTGGACTTCTTTTTGTTTCTTGAAGACGTTTCACCTCTCATCCGAAAGGCTTCTTCAGTCCTCAACCAAATGGTGGAGAAATATTTGAACCCCTGTGGGCGTAGTCCCCTGGAGGTGGTTATGACCCTCTGTTGTCCACGTGTGTCCTCTATTGTCCACCCTGTGTAGTTTCACCGTGTATTTATGATTGATCACAAAGAATAAACATGTCACACACATTCATTCAGTATATTAGACAGACTGTGGAACATCAGCATGTGTAGCACATGTGTAATCAAACATGTATATTGGCGATATAAAGAAAGAGCAATGGGCATGCACCAACAGCCTGCTTCATTTATTGTATGTGTCACAGCGCCACCAGAGGTGAGCCACAGCACTGCACCGCCGCCCCCCGCATTTCTTCCATGTGTTTGAACAGGCAATGCTTAAATTCCGCGATTTTGACCATTGGGGTGTTGAAATAATTCAGAAAACTGTTTTATAAAACAGTCAAGTGGACAAATGTATTTTCTCTTATTATTGTTAATATTTTGCTTGTCATGATGACAGGGGAGGCACTGCCTCACCTGTGTCCCCTGACTGAACGTCATTGGTAGTAGGATTAGAGTGGTTTGTGTAGCCGTTGTGCGCATCTCAGGTGGACTTTAATGTTGGTGGTTTTCCGCTTGAAAAGTGTTACGTACATGTTTTCATCATCCACATGACACTTGGTTCTGTTAGCAGATGAGACTGCGCAGCGGTATTCAGACCCGCTCTCTTAACATGTCATTTCTTTGATGGAGGAATAAGCAGATCACACACTCTGAAGTCCAACTCGGAGCGGGCAGAGAGAGAGCTTCCCGCCAGCACCCGCTTCACTTTATTTCCGCATTGCATCACAGAACAACACCACTTCCCATTGGGCTATGTGTTTAACACGTCACTTCCCATAACTGACTTTTGGGAGTAAAGACATATACATACACACTACAGAGCACAAACCTTAACAGCTTCTATCTGTGATATCGTACTCAAAACCCCTTTATGGGATTTTGTTGCTTTCTCGGCAGACCGCTGCCATTACTTTGCGGACCAGCGCGGTGAGCACGTACCACAGTTGCCCGATATCGCTCCCATCGGACAACTGCTAGAGCGAAAAAAGTTTTCCTATCAATCCACAAGGCTTTTCAATAAAATAACAAAAACGAAGGTCATTTCATGTATAATTTCAGTTAGTTTTACTTAGTTTTGTAAAGTCACAATACGTTTTATTTAGCTATCATCATTTTTTTCCTTTTAATTATAGCTCTTAATTAGTTCAGTTAATGGAAATGTTTTTCAATTTCAGTTTTCATTATTTCGTTCGTTTTCGTTAACTATAATAAGCCTGTTTGTTACAAAGTTGACAGGTGTTGTGCCAAAGTAGTTATCCCCAGCATAAATTGTATCCCCACCAGCGAGAGCGCGCAGAGGAGGCGGAGGACAAGGAGGCGGAGCCAGTTGCCATGCCTAATGTACTCCATTCATACGTCCACTGAATTCCTCCACCTCCCTGAATCTCACATCTGACAGTGACTGTCTCACCGCTGAATATCTGAGTCCAGGATGGCTGCAGGGTCACAGTGGGCTTAATGGGAGCTGTTCCCAAAATAAAATAAAAACAAAAGCATAAACACTGAGAAATTTTATAATACATCCATTTTCTTTTTCTGCTTATCCAGTCCTTGGTAAGCATTTAAAAAATAATATACAACTTTTCTTTCTGTTGTTTTAAACACATGGTGTCTTATAGTTCAAATGAATGCTCTTTTAGCCCCATGTACATAAGCCCATTGTGAAAAAAAAAGTATTTCAGTATGACACACATTGTAAAACTATGTGATATCCATGACACTGAGGAAGGTGTGACAAGTTTCAATTCATGCCATACTCAAGCTAGAGGACACAGACTTTTTAGGAAATATCTGATTTAGGGTGTTTGACCTGCTTTTGGACATGTTGGGCTCTTTTCATCCAAAAGATTCATATTTTTGCATAACTCTGCAAATGCACCTAATTACAGACTAGTAAATAAGTAATTTGTAACATATAAATAACAATTATGCAGCATACACAATTGCTGAGCATCAATATAATAATATCAAACATAACTGGTCATCAATTGGGCCCAGTGCTACAAGAAGTTCTGGAAGTATGTTATTACACTGTTATACCACAAAATGGTGCAGCAGTACCCCAAGACCACAAATGAGGCATAAAAGTGACGTCCATGAGTCTATCCATGCAAGCTGACCACAGTGTGAAAACAACAAAACACTGTCACCACAGGAAGAGTAAACCAGTCAGAGTAAACTACCACAGCTCACAAATGCAGTTATGTCTGAACATGCATGCAAGAATAAAGCAAAGATATGCCCAGCTAGCATGTCCAGTGACCCTTGTATATGTTCAACAAACCTGACATAAGTGTCAGGATTTGGGATAAGGACCCAAACACAGGACTCAGGAGGGAAAGTATGAACTCAGAAATACACAACTTTATTGCTGGATGCAACTGGAGCTAATAAGTCAACAACTAGGAATACTTAGGGAAACTCTGAACCAGGAAACACACTACCTAAGTGAGACAACATGACAAAGAACAGGAGAATACAGACAATACACACAAGATATACACACAAGGTAATCAGGGAGGTAGGATACACCAAGGAGCACAACTGAACAAGACAAGGGGAGTAAAACTGAATCCAACGATACAAAGGACTGCCGAAGTAAAACAGGAAGTAGACATGGAAAGAAAGCTGTTGACTTGACACAACACAGGGAAGGAGGCACATGGAGGATCTACAACACCTACACTAGAGGAACAAGAACATAACAGGTAACAAGACACAAGGAGAAAGAACACTGATGAAGGACAACCTACAGCACAAGGAACAGAGACCAGGACTAAATCCACTTAACAAGAGAAGAAACCAGAAACAAGAAAACACCAAACAGATCCAGGAGCAGAGGAACCCAGAGAACTGAAACACAGCATTAAATAAAAAGTGCCAAGAACAGAACTCAGAAAACTAAACTTAGAAGCCTGAAGATAAAAACAAAGAAACCAAACAGGAATTACCAGAAAAAAGACAAAAATTCAAACCTGCAAAACCTCAATAATCAGGAATCAAACAGTAACATTAAACAATAAAAGTCCAAGAACTGAAAACACTGGGCCATAAACCCAGGAGAATAAGATCTGAGCAAAACGTGATACAGGCTGACGGTGACACAGGCTGACAGGTTGTCCTTTTTTTTTTTTTTTTTTTTTTTTTTTTAATAGATATCTAGCAAGATGATAAAGACCACATACCATAGCCAACTAGCCACAACTGCCCAAACTATCCGAATTCACTCAGCAAGTGGCCTACTCATTAAATTAGTGTTATTACAATTGCGCAATTCTGGAGTGTTGGAATAGTTACACTGGCATGTAAAAAAAAAAAAAAAAGGTAGGTGTAGGTGAACTGTGACACACTGGAAATAGGCTCCACACTTTGATTAATCCAAAATTATTTTATTCCTAAAGAAGTTTTAAAACTCACTCATTTCCTGAATGGTGACTGGATTGCTTTCTGGTGTGATTAAATATCTGCTTCTTTTCCATCCTCTGCAGGTGTAGGTGCCTGCTTTAGAGATACTGATCGTGTTACCTGATCTATCAGGTATTACAGGCTTCTTTTCAAATGAGGTTTGTGTGAACCACTGATATTCTAAGTCAGCAGAGTAGGTCACATCACAGGCCAGTGTCACACTGCCCCCTACTGGTATGGTGGTGCTCTCTGGTTTCAGAGTGGTTTTCAGTTCAAGTTCTGTAACACAGAAATGTAAACAAAAATAAATAAATAAAATAAACAAAAAACAGAGAAAATTAGTGTATGATAATATATGAATATATGATACAAATTCTTTGACACGCAGACATGTACATTATGGAGGACATAAGGTGACACAGCTAAATAAAGACAACACTGTCCAAAAAAGGTAAATGTATAATTCAATCCATTAATCTATAATTTTCCATGTAAGTTTCAGAGACTGTTAGAAGTGAATAAGTGAGATAATAACTACAGAGAGGAATTGTTTGTAGTTGTGGCTGTTCTTGTTGTGTCAGCAGTGGTTTCTGCTGGATAACATCTCAGTCTGTTAAGACGATCAAAAAGAAAACTGTTCTGCATGAAGGCAACAACTCTACAAAAAAAAAAAAATTAGACTCATGGGTGAGTTTAACATCTACTAATGTGATCGCAATCTTGCTGGTCGCCTTAAAATATGCACAAATACATTAAATTAAATGTTACATACATTTTAAAAAATGTATAAAAATTGTACAATTATATAAAATATAAGCACAAAGAAACCATAGTTATAGAGGAGTCTGGAAAAAAATGCTACACATATTACACAAATGGGAAGCCAAGAAAACTCTCACCTCTAGAGAAGAGTGCACTGAGCACTAAAACAAAGATTAAAATCAACACATCAAACTGACAGAAATCAGAAAATATTAAATAATAAACAGAAAAATGTTTTTCTTAATCAGTGACACTCAAACAGAGTACTTACAGAATAACTCCAGCCAAGTGTGCCCCATCATCTCATCCAGCTCTGTGGCCTCTGATCCAGAGATGATCTCAGAGTGTTTGAACAAAGAGAGCTCACTCTCAATGAAAATGAGAGTTGAGGTTTTTCTCTCTCTCCCTCACAGCAAATCCTCAATGCAGAGTGAACATGTGGCCACAATCCTGGAGCTATCATCATGGTCCTGAGTTTTGAATCTTAGGTCATCTTTTGGGTTTTTAGCATTTAGTTCTAGTTATGTTTGCGTCCTGGGTTCTGTTTGAATATTGAGTATTAGTTTTTCTTTCTCTGCGTTTCAGTTTAATATGGCCTCCCCGGTGTCAATTTGTTTTTTGTTAAGTCTTCATCTCTGTTCCCCGTTTGTTACTTCATGTTTTATTTTGGTACTCCCTTATCTCTTGTGCTGCTTGACTCATTACCTACATAGGCCATAATGAATTGGGCTATACAGTTTCAAATGTAAATTGTCATTTGGGCAGTAAAAAGAGGTGGACTTGGCAGGTTGGGCCACAGTTGTGTGAGTGCTACATCTACTAATGCTGCTAACCCTAAGTTAACATAGGACTGCAGCTTTGAGACGAGTGACAGAGGAGAAGCAGCAATGTTAGCTCTACCAACTGTGCACAAATGAAGGTTGACAGCATCTCCTGTGGAGGATCACCTTAATCTATTGTCTGAAAAACTTAGATTGTCTTTGATAACTCCTGTGCCAAGACTGGAGGAGCTGTCTGTTTTTCAGCAGTGAAGTGAACTTTGAGAACATTGTTCACTGCATCATTTTAAGAGGTTGGCGCTGAGTAGTATTACTATGACTCATAGTATAGCCTGTCATTCCCACTGCTTTAATATCACAGAATCAGATGTACAGCTCTGTTGCAGACAGGCAGGCAGACACAGCCTCATCTGTAAAACTCAAAGTTTTCATGTCCACAGGTCATTTATGTTTATTATAATAATAATTATGATTATTGTTATTATAATATATGCAATTCCTCAGTATTAACCACAGATAAATGATTAAGAATACTCCAAACTCGCCCACAGTATGCTGCTCCAACATTCACAAACTGCATTTCTCTAGTTCTTCTGTGGTCATATGAATGTTTTTTGTTTTGTTTTGTTTTTTTGTGGTCACAGTATAGAAGAGACAGAGTGCAACAGTGTGCACGCCAGGCAGAACAACAAGAATTAGATCAAAAATCAAAAATAAAGCAGTGAAAATGAATGACTCAAAGGGGCGACAGTACAACATTAAATGGGAATCACCCACAGCTGTTTGGTGGTGGGCATCTGAAATAGTTATGGTGTCTGATGACAGTAAACTGCACAGAAAGAATAATTATTTAAATATATTCAATATTTAAAGCAGAAAATTTAAATACAAAATCAGTGCCTTATCTGCGGAGGGTTTTGGAGCATTTTGCTCAAAAATAATATCTAACCAAACAATTTTTCAACAACATGTAATCAAAATAAAAGACTGGAGCGTCCTACCATGTGATCATGTTTCTGTGAAAAACCAGAGAATGAATTATAAACATGATTAAAATCTACTCACATTAAGTTTCTGTTCATGTCTGCTGAAGTTGTACGACTGAAACAGCTCAAAGAAACACCTGCTGTTCACTTCTGACCAGAGAGGAAACAGCTGCCCACAGCTGTAAGCATCCGGTGGGCAGGCAGAATGTGAGAAGCAGCATCACATCTCTGACCTGCTGACAGCAGCTAACATCACTGTTTGCCGCCTCGTCCAACACATAAACCACAAGTATGAGATGAGTTAAATAAACAGGAACCAGAATTCAAATATTTTCTAAAACTCAACACAATGACACACATGAAAGTATAAAAAGTTACTGTAGCCTTTAGGGCTCCATCCATCTAATAGATAGCAGTGATATAAAAGTATACTCGTGGTAGTTTATCAGGGTTGTGAGTACAAACTACTCATGAGATCTGCTCTATAATTTTAACTGACAGTGACAATAATGAGGAGACTCGACCTGAGCTGCTGTCACTATAGTACAGAGTGTCATCAGCAGCACCTCTGTGGTTTCAATGGCTTCATGTTGTATGACTATAAAGGAAGGGAGAGAATAGCGGTGATAAACTCAGTGTTGTATTTCTGTGTGAATGGCCTGTGCACTACATACACTATATACACTAACATTTTTCTTTGTTTTGTTTCTTATGAACTTCAAGGAAACGAGTTTCCAGTCATAAAACAGCAAAGTCACAGTTTCTGCTAATATTTGAAATGCCTGTAAAATGCATGCATACTTTCACAAACACAGAAACAAATCTTTCCACTACTTTTACATTGCTGTAAACATTGTATTACATAGATTAAATATATCTTTTGCATCCACTCAGAGAAGCAGCTACAACATTATCTGAGGCCAAGAAACCACCAGACAGAAAGTAACTGAAAGAAAAACCACAGAGCACCTCTAGAAAGCTAAAAAATAAAACCTGCAGCCATTGGAAAGTAAGACCAGTGTTTCCTTTAAGTACTTCTTGCTGCTTTGAAGATTTTTAGGGACTGTCAAAATAAAACAGGTCAAGACCAACCATAACACACATGCAGACTTGACAAAACATGGAGAAGCACAAACACAAACATACAGCCACTCAGAGAGGACATAAGGGAAACATGAGGCAGGTAAGGAGAACTAAACTTCAGATAATAAGAGCATAGAAATATAATACAGAAATAAAAAAGGTGAGAAACAAAACCATAAACAACCTAAGAAACAAACTGAAGAAAAACTCAAAAGTCCAAAACACAAAAAACTCTGGGTCAACCTCAGGATCACAACAATTCCTTTATAACACTTTGTCCCATTTATGAACTAGTCCTTTCCCTCAAACTGTATGATGCTTAATTGCATTCACCATAACAATAGATACAATTATGTAGTCTACAGCCACAGAATTCAGCCATCACAGCACACTTTATTTACAGAAGGAGGAGATGCACATTATAGCTGCACAGGAAATTTGACAAGGTCTTATTAAATAATAGGAAACTATATCTCTAACAGGCTGTCGGAGTGGGTTGGGCCCAATTTTGCTGCATTGTTCAAAACAATAAACTTCCTATTAATCATTAGCAAAACTTCATTCATTAAAACATCAAGCCTCGCAAGCAGTACCACGTGACTGATTCAGGAAACGATTTCAGCGTGTGATTCGAAATATGAGGGGCAGCGAAACGCAACTGCTCCCCCCTCACAGTTTGTGGTATTGGGGACTAGTGCGCGTTGGTTTGCAGTCTATTTGAGCTGCTTCTTTTTTGGTGATGGAACCAGCCAGAAACAGATTTCCCTGTCTGGGAACATTTTGAGCTGATCTCTCCTAATAAGGCATGCGCATAGTAATAAATTATTACCCCAGCTTCATCTGTGAAGGGTATTTTCTAAAGCCGGTGAATCGTTTCAAACAAAATAAACCGCCTGAAGCCAGCACTGTGGCAAAGCTGTTATTTCTAAATAAAAACGAATAAATAAAATGTCCTTAGTGGCATGAGCACAGTTACAAACCATGTAATACAGTCACATTCACATCACAACTCTCTCCCAATTTATTTCCTCTTTCCCTCTTGACCCCGACATTGTATCATAAAGAGACACCATTAGTTCAGGATTTATTTATTACCATCACAAAAATCATTTATTCTGTTCAAAGCTTCACGCACCAAAGCCTTGGTCCGATTATAATCACTCTGCTTGTTTTACATTGACTGTCCATTTGATGGCGCAGTAGAGCAAATGAAGCAGCAGCAGAAAGCCAGCTTAACAGAGAAGGTTGATAACCACCATTGTGACACCCATAATCTCCAACTTTAGGACTTTCATAGCATACCCCTCTGGTCCTTAGTCTTTATCATAACCTTTGTTTTCCCTCTTGTGTTTTCTGGCTGTGTTCACTTTGCTGCTCCACTATTTGGGTTTTGTTGGCTTGGATTTTCCACCTGTTTAATTGAAGGTGCTTTTTAAAGTTTGTTTCCAGAGTCTGCATCTGCGTCCTCATTCTTGCACTTCTTAACAGAATGTTTTTGCACGTCTTTACCAGATGGTGAAATTCTGGCTCCAAGTTTGGTCATAAAGTCATGTGCAGGAAGTGAGTGAGCTGAAGGAAAACAGAAAAAAGTGTTTTGAAACAAAGGTGTGTGTGAGGCGAGCTGACATCCTGCTTCCTAGAGAATCTTTTTGTCCTTTTAGCTTTCAGTAACCACATAGTGGGACAGTTTCTGAGGCTCTTGGGAAATGCTGAAACAAACTGTAGTTAACCTGAAGATGACAAACTGTTCCAACTTCAGCAGATGAATTTAGTTTCAATATAAGGTGAAATAAATGGACATAAAACTGATGAAAGGATCACTTATTTGAAACGTGTTTCATAAGAATATGACTCTCTAGTTCCACTGTGAACACCTGGAGTAACCAGATTTTCTAACTCTTTCAGCCTTTAACATCCAGACCACTGTGACTCTCTGATTTTTAGATAGCAGAACAAAATTGTAAACACAGCATCTGTATGAATTGTATAACTGGTCAATAAGGAATTGTTATAAACCTGAGAGTTTCTTTTACACTTTTATTTGGTCCAGTATGGCAGAAAATTCAATATGGTGAAAATAACCTCAAAGGGAATTTTTAATTCTACTTTATTTATGTCATTTTGGAAAATTGGACATACGGCACAAAAGCAATAAGAGCACCATCAATCTTGATGTTTTGGTGGCACTAGAGTACGTAAAGGGGAAAGAAAAAAAACTGCAGAAATATATTATATACACACTATTATAACCCTCAATGTTGACACATTTCTTTCAAAAGAGCAACACAATTCTTTTGTTTTCACAGTTATAGCTGACAGACTGCAATTCAAAGTGGTCAAAAACATAGAAAAGGTGCATTCATTCAAATCCATACAGTGTCAATCACATCATTCATTCTGGCATAATGTCTGTGTAGATTCTCAGTCATCCAGGTCATAGTAGTCTCTGGAGCTTGAAAAAGGCGACTGGACTTCTTTTTGTTTCTTGAAGACGTTTCACCTCTCATCCGAAAGGCTTCTTCAGTTCTCAACCAAATGGTGGAGAGACCCAGGTATTTAAACCCCTGTGGGCGTAGTCCCCTGGAGGTGGTTATGACCCTCTATTGATCATGTGCGTGAACACATGTGCCCAGGTGTGAAGGGGGCGTGGGTCATATTTAATCAGTGGTTTCAGTTGAAACCAATTTAGGACTCCGCTCCATTGTTTCCTGTGGCCTATTGAGGTCACTGGAACAAAGGTGTGAATGGGGGTTGAGACGTCTGGGAAGGGAGCTCAGGACAGCACTGTAAGCGGGGGAAAGTTGGTGACGTAATCCACCTCCTCTGTTCAATGATGGTTGTTCACAGTGGACATAGATGGCTTCTTTCACTCCTCTTTCAAACCATCTGTTTTCCCTGTCCAAAATGTGGACATTGGCATCCTCAAAAGAGTGCCCTTTTTCCTTCAGATGCAGATGTACTGCTGAATCTTGTCCTGTCGAGGTGGCTCTTCTATGTTGTGCCATTCGTTTGTGAAGAGGCTGTTTGGTTTCACCAATGTAGAGGTCCGAGCACTCTTCACTGCACTGAACAGCATACACTACATCGCTGATCTTGTGTTTGGCGGGTTTGTCCTTGGGATGAACCAGTTTTTGTCTTAGGGTGTGACTTGGTTTGAAGTATACTGAGATGTCATGCTTGGAGAAAATTCTTCTGAGTTTCTCTGACAAGCCTGACACATATGGGATGACAATGTTGTTCCTCTTGTCCTTCCTATTCTCTGTAGTTTGTGTTTGGCCTTCATTCCTGTGCATCTTAGCTGATTTGATGAAGGCCCAGTTGGGGTAACCGCATGTTTTGAGGGCTTTCTCAATGTGTGTGTGTTCCTTATGCTTCCCTTCTGCCTTAGACCCACGCCCCCTTCACACCTGGGCACATGTGTTCACGCACATGATCAATAGAGGGTCATAACCACCTCCAGGGGACTACGCCCACAGGGGTTTAAATACCTGGGTCTCTCCACCATTTGGTTGAGAACTGAAGAAGCCTTTCGGATGAGAGGTGAAACGTCTTCAAGAAACAAAAAGAAGTCCAGTCGCCTTTTTCAAGCTCCAGAGATTCTGGCATAATGCAGATCAGAATATATAATGTATTTGTTTTCCCCCACTGCATGGAACATTATACAAAGTTGTAAACTCAGTACATCTCATCATTTGTGATTTTAAAAAAAGAGCATAAAGTCTATATTATTACATACTAATAAACTCTGACAGGAACACACAAACAAACACATCCTATGACTGTTATAGTGTGATGCTATGATACATTATATTGTGACACCGTTCTAATCTGACTTTGTATTTGTATACACCATACAGATGCTGGCACTCACATCTGTATGGCAACATTTATACAAGTTGAATCAAGATTGGTCCATTTGTTTAGGAGGAGATAGGAAACATCCATGTATTCTAATCATTATAGTATAATTATGATTCTTTGCTGCTCTCTTCACTGACCTGTAAGACAAACACAAAAACATAAAGATTAAGGATGTTTTGTGGTGAAGCCATTTAATAATTCCAAGAAGAAAAGCTCACAGTGTGTACCCTACATGGTAGCATAATTACCATAATGACCAGCTAACAGGTGTGTGTGTTTGTGTGTGCATGACTGTTATGAGTATACCTGCAGTTCCCGTCTTCACATCAGTGTAAAGAGTGCGTTCAGGTGGTTCATGATGCGCACCTGTAATCAGATGAATCCACAAAAGAATATAATTAATAAACCTCTCAGTACTGGAGGCCAAGACTGTTTTTTTATTTACATTGCACATTTTTTGCATACTCACGTATCTTTTGAAAGCTTTTAAGCTCAATAAGAGAGTATGTGGCTTCGAGAGATTCATCTGCCTCTGAAATGTACAGATTTTTAGTTACACAATTATAAATTCAAACTGTTCTTTACAATTCGAAAGATAACACACGGGCACCCAAGTGGCTTAGTGGCGACCACATACATATGCCACGTTGCGGTGTGGGCGGTGTGGGTTCGAGTCCCGGCCCATCGCCAATTTGCCCGCGTATCTTTCCCCCATTTCCTGTCTCTCTCCACTGCCAATAAAAGCCGCTGTGGCCAGAAATGCAAAAAAAGGTAACACGTACCATTTGCACTGTTTGGTTCCAAGTGACCGACTGTTTCATAGAGGTGAGAATTATCTTTAAAAAAAATAAAGTCAGGGTCAAAGTATCATTTTAATGCCATGAGAACAAATTTTTGCATCTCTAATTGTTCTTTGCTATTTGAACAATAACACGTACCATTTGCATCCTCTGCAGTCCCTCCTAAAGGATCGACTGTTTCATAGAGGTGGTGAGTACCTTAAAATAAAACACAACCCATTTTTGTTAACGTGCAAAGTGAGATTTGTCTGCCTCTGAAATGTACAGATTATTAGTTACAAGATTATAAATATGTCACCTGAATTAGTCTCTTTAACTCAGTGTCTTCCAATTGATTAATTGTTTCATAGAGGTGAGAATTACATTAAAAAAATTGTTCTAATTGTTCTGTACTACCCAAAACATACCGTACCATTTGCATCATTTGCAGTCCCTCCTAAGCGATGAATTGTATCATAGAGGTAACGATTACCTTATAAAAAAACAGGGTCAGAGTTTCACTGCGGTGCCATTAGAGCAAATACACATCACAGTTTTGTTAAAGAGCAAAGAAAAAACCTTTTAAAAAGTTTGATTAACTCTGAATAATTGAAAAACAGGACCAGAAGATATTTTCACAGCATGAACCCACAGTGGTGCTGGATGTGTTGTAATGAAATGGAACAATAACATTTGTGGATTAAAGCTACATTTCTGTGAGTAAAATCTGGTTCAACTCGGATCTTTTTAATTGTTTGATCACTTTTCCAACTTTTTAAGAAGTTCTAGTCTTCTGGATTTTTGCCAACAGCAGAACCTAATAAATGCTAGAGGTAATGAAGACTTAATAATATTATTAATAAAGTTTGATTTAAGTTCTGACCGTGCTGAAGAGAGTAGTATTCAAGAGCTCGATTCTGACTGACTCGAGGATTTGTGGTGGCGTGCTGACTGTAGATCTCTGACTGGATTGGCCTGATGATAACATTACAAATGCACAGTTGATAACATAATAAACACAGTAAATTTAATACAGTAGGAAAAATACTGTCTATTTACAGTGGGGGAAAAAAAGAAGTGTAGAGTTTTATACCAACCTGGAGCTGCTTAACTCTGTCAAAAAAAAAGAAAATTATTTTTATTGTTAATTTAATTGTTTTACTGCTATTTTGTGCTATAAGATCACAATACATGTGCATCTGAACAATTAAGAGTCTGTAGATAGTGAAGGAAAAGGTCTCACCCTTAGTCTTTCTATAGTGATAAAACAAGAGCAGGAGAATAATGAAGAGAAAGACTCCACAGACCAGCCCAACAATCAACCCCACAGCAGATGAAGGTCTCAGTGTAACTGCTGTGACTGTAACAGTATAACATTAACAGTAAGTATTAACAGACTTCATGTGAAACATTTTTTTATGAATATTCTCACAAAAATAGTCAGGTGACTTCAAGACAGAAAGAAATAAACATCAACATTCACAGCACATTTTCATTAATATACTTTATGATGACCATGAAAATCATTTACAAATATTCATCAAATCTTTGATCCTGCTCACCTTTAACTAACATCCAGCTCTGTGGTGACTCTCTTCCTGAGTATTCACACTTGTAGAAACCTTCATCAGACTTTGACACTGCAGAGATCTTCAGCTCCTCTCGGGTATCATTTTGAATAAGTTTGTCATTGTGGTAGAAAAACACATTGGAAAGTATTTTTTGTCTTTTCAAACTGCAGCTCAGACTAACAGAAGCTCCTTCAGTCACAGGATGAACAGGACTCACCAGGATAGGACGATTACGATCATCTGTGACACAATCAAACATATTGTTTCAGTCAGATCAGCTGATGACCTTCAGAAAAAAAACTGAAGGTCACCAAATTAACATGAAGCTCTGATCTCTGCTCTTCTGTGTTTAAGAACTACTGTACGTGTCCTACAAATAAACTTTTACCAAATACGCAGCTAACCTATAAATTATACAGTGAAGAGTTCATATCATAAGTCCTGGAGTATTATTTCACATTTCCAACTAAAAATCGTGCAATAATTCAGACGGTAACAGTTGAGGATCTTTGGGCTCTGTGGATCAGACTTGATAAGAGAGGAAAGATGAGATTAAAAAAAAAAAACTCCAGCAAATGATCTAATGTGATGTTGACCTGATCTGATGATGTACAAATGCTCCATTCCTTGAAGTCACAGCAGTGCTGCAGGGCTTCTTCAGTAAATGTGCTGCACACAGCAGCCTTTAAAAAATGGCACCAGCTGCTGCTTTTAATATCAGATCCATCAGATGGGTCGATAAGGTACACGAGGTAATCATGCAAAACTTCATTCAATCACAGTCTTACCACAACAAGGAAATACTGTGTGTGTGTGTGTGTGTGTGTGTGTGTGTGTGTGTGTGTGTGTGTGTGTGTGTGTGTGTGTGTGTGAGAGATGGTTTTCCTTTAGTTCATGTTGATGTTTAGTTACAGCCAAAGATGAGAAGATAAGCTACGGCATGTCAGCTCTAAAGGGGATGTTTAACATGTACACATCAATGTGCTTGTAAAAAAGGCTGTTCCGGGAGAGATTCAGCACGGGAAGTATCAGGAGACCTGGCTCGCTCTCTTCCTGCTGACGGCGGAGGGATTGAGAGCCGCCTGCGCATGAGCTACACAGGACGCGGTAGTTCAGCTGCGCCGGCTACGAGCGGAACGGGTGAAGAATATCGACTGTCAACCCAGAGGGAGATTGGTGCAGCGGCCAGTGGACTGTGTGCGTCTATTTCAAGTAAGGACTGGGGTTGGGAGTAATAGCTTAAGATGGTGTAGCATCTACGCCCTGGACTGCCGTGATGTTGCTAACTGCTAGCCCAAGGAGCGCGTTATTTCCGGCGCAGCATGTTAAGGTTGTATTGTATTATATTGTGTTGTATAGTATTGTTATCTGTTAGACTGGGCTGGTGGCTGGTTTAGAGGGGTAATTATACGGAGATTCCCTACGTTTTATGTGATCGCGGGACGCACCCGTGCCGCGCATTAATCAGAGTAATTAGCAGAGTGAATGCCACTCCGAGTGCGACTGTAAGCGGTCATGTTTGTGTTCACTTCAGAGACCAGCAGAGGGTGCCACTGGATCGTTGTAAAGAGTATACCTACTAGTTATGTGCATTATATGTTAAGTCTGGGGAGTAAGGTTATTTACTGAGCTATGGTTGCTGTGTTAAACCTGTTACATATGTGATTTGTTATGTTTAGATTGTAAGGCTGCGGGGTGTACTCACATGTGCATTTGTTATGATGTAATTTTCATATAGTTAAACCTGTTTTGGTGGTTCTTGTTGCAGACCACACAAATACCCACACACCTGCACCCCCGCAGACCCATACTACTGACCCTATGCGACCACAACCTGGTGGAGCTAAGAACAGCTGTAACTGTCTTGGTGGTGGAAATAAAGCAAAATAAAGCGAGCAAGACATCCGTGTGGTTCTGACCGATCACCTGCTGCGGGTCCCAATTCAATAATCTGGCATTATTAGTGTAGAGGAGGCAGACTGCCCCAACAAAGTGGTCCTTCGAGCCGGATGAGGAGTCTACAGCAGATAAGGATGTCTACAGCACAGGAAGACGAGGTGGGTATGTGTGTCAGGAGGCAACAATCCCTCCCCGCATATCCGGACAACGATGACCGATCTGGGTTCCCAGCCAGATCGGGGCCACCACCAGGCATGGAAACTCCTTCCTCAACGCAGGATAAATTGGGAGATGGAGACCACCACAGCAGATACGTCACACGCTCGGCCTCCCCGATTAGCCAGGAACCCCATAGCCCAGAGCAGGGGAGGAGAGAACGTCATGATCTCGAACTGGAGAGGGACAGCCTTCTAGCATCGGTGGAGAAGCTGAGACTCCAAAACGAGCAGCTCAGGGTCAAGCTTGAGCACCACGGCTTGGTGGAGGGGTATCGGCAGGGGGCTCCCCAGGGGACACTGCACAGTACAGGTTCCGGCTTTAGAGCCACAGCCTTGCGGCCAGGCTCTCCAGAGGGTTTTCTTAGTGGGGCCGCATCATATCCACAGCATGCGGTCAGTGGTCCCGACCAATATTGGGGGAGACACGACTTTCCGTCTGACCCAGGGCGCGCGGGGCCCTACGCTTCACGTAGGGTACCCAGGACAGGAGGGGAGTATTACACCAGCTATGGCCAGGAATGGTGGCGCAGGGACTCCCCCGAGCAGAGACGGGGCTACAGCCCTGAACGGTGGTGGGGTCCGGGTCATGGACCGGAACGGCACCAATCCAGCTTCCAATACATGGGCCCACCGGGTGGGCGAGAGAGCGTGTATAGGGGGCCGGCGCCTACCATCCCAGATTTCAGCCGCCCGAACCCTAGGGAGTTTGCGAGACTCCGAATGGCTCTGGAGAACCTGCTGCCAGAGGGAGCTTCGGAACGCTTTAAGTTCCAGATATTAGTTGACCATCTGAAATTGGAAGAGGCACTGCTAGTCGCAGATTCCTATACCAATTCGGATTACCCCTTCACGGACACTATGGCCGCCTTGAATCGGCAGTATGGGCAGGCGCACCAGCTTGCTCTGCAGCGCATCGCGGAGCTCATGGATGGGCCCAGCATCCTAAGTGGGGACATTAAATCCTTTAGGTTGTTTGCCTTGAATGTCCGCTCGCTGGTGAGCATGTTAGAGCAGCTGGGGCAGAAAGGATGGGTGGAGTTGGACTGTGGTTCACATGTCACCCGCCTGCTGGGTAAGTTACCGCACGAACTCAGATCTGGGTTCAGACGGTATATACACCCTCTGCGGATCCCGATCCCCACGCTTCGGGATCTGGCTCACTGGTTAGAGTATGAGCTCCAGATCCAAGATGATATCGCACAATACCGCCCCAAGAAAGATATTGATGCCAGGCCCAAAGACCTCCGGCCTGCTACGAGGCTACCTACCAAGGCTTCCATTCTCATGGTAGGTACCGAAACCAAAACCGAGGGAGGTGCCGCTAAAGGGCTAGGCCAGAGTGCGAAGAAATTCTGCCCATTCTGCGACAATGACAAGCATTCGCTGAATAACTGCTCAAACTTTAAGTATCTGAGCACAGCGCAGAAGCGTAGTTGGATACAAGAGAATAACCGTTGCTGGAGGTGTGGTAGGGAGCACAGAGCCTCAGACTGCAACCTGAAGATGCTCTGTAAGTCCTGTAATAATAGGCATCTCCTCGCCCTGCATTATCTTAATGCACCAGCCAGTGGGAAAAAGGACGGAGGCGATAAGAGGTCAGACATTGGGGCGGCTGAGGCCAGTGAGGCCACACCTACCCCAGCGGTAGAGGAGGTGTTCTACATCGGCAAACCCCCGCAGGGGAGCCGCGTGTTACTTAAAGTCACCAAGGTCATTTTGCGGCATGGCACTCAAACCATGGAGACTTACGCGGTGCTTGACGACGGGTCAGAGCGCACCTTACTGCTGGACCCCGCTGTACAGCAACTGGGGCTCCAGGGCCAGCCCGAGGACCTGCCCTTGCGGACGGTGAGACAGGAGCAGCATGTGCTTACAGGAGCATCGGTCGCGTTCTCCATCTCACCAGTGGGCTGTCCAGATAAGGTGTACCGCATAGAAGGGGCCTTCACGGCACCGAAGCTGGGACTAGGGCAGCACACCTATCCGGTTAAGGCGTTGAAGCGCAAGTACCGGTATCTGAAAGGGGTTCCTATCCCATCATTCAAAGATATTGTCCCATTGCTGCTGATTGGCTCAGACTACCCCCACCTGGTGACCCCAGTTGAGTCGGTAGTCCTGGGGCCCCCCGGGGCACCTGTGGCAGTCCGCACTCGCCTCGGGTGGACACTACAGGGGCCAACCAATAATATCAAGGCGTATCTTCGTGAGCAGCATTGCCTGTTCACCAGTTATAGAGCCCCACCAGCCGACATTCAGCAGCATGTCGAGAAACTGTGGCAGTTGGATGTGCTGCCATGGCGAAATGAGAAGGCTAGTATGAGGTCGCGACAGGATCAGGAGGCTCTTAGCAGTTTGGAACAAGGGACTGTGCGGGTCGAGGTGAACGGCATTTACCGTTATGCTACCCCTCTACTGCGCGTCCAAAACTTCCCGAACCTGTGGGCACCTAAGGAGGCGGTGTTGCCTCAGCTCAGGAGTACTGAGAGGCGTTTGGCTAAGAACCCTGACATAGCCCGAGTCTACAACGCTGAGATCCAACGACTCGTGCAGGCCGGTTATGTCGTCAAGCTACCACTTGACCAGGGCCAGACTGTTAACAGTTGGTACATCCCGCATCACCTGGTTGAGCACAATGGCAAGCATCGAGTGGTTTTCAACTGCTCTTTCCAATTCAAGGGGGTCAATCTGAATGAGCTTCTGCTTCCTGGCCCAGCACTCGGCCCTACCCTACTCGCTGTTCTCCTACGTTTCAGAGAACACAGCGTGGCCTTTAGCAGTGACATAAAGGGCATGTTTCATCAGGTTAGACTCTTACCAGCAGATCAACCTTTACTCCGCTTTGTGTGGAGAGACCTCAAACGGGATGAACCGCCCACGGTATATCAATGGGCCGTGCTTCCCTTCGGTACGACCTGTAGCCCCTGCTGTGCAATCTACGCCCTGCAGAGGCACGTTACCGATCACACGCGGCCCGGTGATCCAGTGAGGGACGTGGTACTGAGGAACTTCTATGTGGACAACTGTCTACATAGTGTGGCCTCAGTGGACCAGGCGAGGTCTATTATCCAACAGTTGCAGTCTCTTCTGGTTGAGGGGGGCTTCGAGCTGCGCCAATGGGCTAGTACGCATCTGGACACCATCCGTCACATCCCAGCGGAGCTGAGATCAGCAGGTGCCGAGAGATGGATAGCCCAAGGGCACCCCGGCCAGGCCGAGTCCGCCCTAGGCCTGCAGTGGAACTGCCATCAGGACATCCTGTCCTTCAAACATCGGGCATCCCTGACGAGGCCAGATTGCATAACGCTGCGCTACATTTACCGAGTGCTAGCGAGCCAATATGACCCCCTTGGGTACCTTGTACCCTACACAACCAGGGCCAAGGTCATCGTCCAGCATTTGTGGGAGAAGAAGCGAGACTGGGACGATCCCGAGCTTCCCGAGCACCTGATTGCTGCATGGCGAGGGTGGGAGAAGGAGTTGTTGCATTTACCGAATATAACCCTTCCCAGGTGTTACACTAGTCCACCATTAGACACCATGGACTGTCAGCGGGAGATACATGTGTTCTGCGACGCCTCCGAACAAGCCTATGGCTCGGTAGCCTACCTCCGGTCGGAGAGGCCCGGGCAGGGGGTGGAGGTAGCCTTTGTCACTGCTAGATCTAGAGTTGCTCCCAGGAAGCAGCAATCGATCCCGCGTCTAGAACTATGTGCGGCCTTGACAGGAGCCCAAGTGGCCCAGCTCCTCAAGACTGAGCTCACGTTCCCTGTACAACGAGTGGTACTGTGGACGGACTCGACCACAGTCCTAACCTGGCTTCAGTCAGAGTCGTGCAGGTACAAGGTGTTCGTCGGCACACGTGTGGCCGAAATTCAGGATCTCACGAAGGGAGACACGTGGAGGTATGTAGAGTCGGCCTCCAACCCTGCTGATGATATAACCCGTGGGAAACCTCTTCCCACCCTAACACCCGAGAGTCGGTGGGCTCGGGGGCCGGGGTTTCTGGGGAGTAGCCCGGATGTATGGCCGGCAACTCCGCCTCTTCAGATTAGTGCAGAGGAATGCGAGGAACGCAAAAGAACAATTTTCTGCGGTCTTACTACCGGGGGGGGTCTCCTGCCTGATGCAACCCAGTTCTCTACCTTCAGAGAGCTGCTCGCCGCAGCTATTCAGAGCCTCCACGGGGCGGCCTTGACCAGCGCCACGGCTGAGGATTACCACCAAGCTCAGCAATCCTTGCTACGTCAGGTGCAGCTGGATTGCTTCCCCACGGATTACGCCCAACTGCAAGCCGGTAAGCCGGTTGCTAAGAACAGCCGCCTGATTACCCTGGCCCCTGAATTTGAAACTGGTGACCAGCTCATCCGGGTAGGGGGTCGTCTTCGCCACAGTAGTCAGCTAGAGCCAGATGCGGTGCATCCAGTTGTACTGGATGCCAAACATCCGATCACCCGTTTGCTGATCCAGGACTATGACCAACGATTGCATCATCCAGGACCGGAGAGAGTCTTCGCTGAGATTCGTCGTAAATATTGGATCCCAGGAGGCAGGGAGGCCATCCGGCATCTCCAACGGAAGTGCTCTGAGTGTCAGAAATGGAGGGCCAAGCCACAAGTCCCTAGAATGGCTGACCTGCCCCCCTCGAGACTTCGCTTGTATCAGCCGGCCTTCTACTCTACAGGAGTTGATTGCTTCGGGCCCTACTTGGTGAAGATCGGTAGGAGGACTGAGAAGCGCTGGGGGGTTCTGTTTAAATGCCTGACCACCAGGGCGGTACATATTGATCTGCTCTCGCACCTGGATACAGACGCCTTCCTGATGGCATTAAGACGTTTCATAGCCAGAAGAGGCAAACCTTTCGAGCTACTCTCCGACCAAGGAACCAATTTTAGAGGGAGCAATCGAGAACTGCAGGAGGCTTTCATGGCCCTCGCACCAGACCTCCAGACCCAGCTGGGCCCTCAGCAGATACGGTGGAGGTTCAACCCGCCTAATGCACCCCACTTCGGGGGCTGCTGGGAACGTGAGATACGATCTGTGAAGCAAGCGCTTCAAGTAACCCTGGGAGCCCAGTCGGTCACTGAAGAGGTATTGAGGACTCTGTTAGTGGAGATTGAAGGAATCCTTAACTCCAAACCCTTAGGCTACACTTCAACAGACATCGCAGACCCAGACCCGGTCACACCTAATACCTTGCTAGTCGGACGTCGGGACGCTTCGCTCCCGCAGGTGGTGTACCCTTCCTCAGAGCGCCTGAGCAGTAAACGTTGGCGCCATAGCCAGCTGCTGGCCGATCATTTCTGGAAACATTTTATCAGTTTCTATCTGCCTGGTCTTCAAGTCCGGCAGAAGTGGAATACAGAGAATCCAAACTTGCAGCCTGGCAAGACGGTTCTCGTTGTGGATCCTCAATTCCCACGTGCCCTGTGGCCGGTGGGTAAAGTAATCGGTGTCACGCCTGGACGTGATGGGAAAGTGCGGTCAGCGGAAGTGAGGGTGGGGGATAAGACCTACACTCGCCCTGTTGCCCGGCTCATCCAGCTCCCAGCTATCCCGGAATAGATATTACCCTTTGACAAGGAGAACGGTGGAGGCCCCTTTTTTTTGGATGTACAGATTTCCTTCCGAAATCTGGGGGCGGCTGTAAAAAAGGCTGTTCCGGGGGAGATTCAGCACGGGAAGTATCAGGAGACCTGGCTCGCTCTCTTCCTGCTGACGGCGGAGGGATTGAGAGCCGCCTGCGCATGAGCTACACAGGACGCGGTAGTTCAGCTGCGCCGGCTACGAGCGGAACGGGTGAAGAATATCGACTGTCAACCCAGAGGGAGATTGGTGCAGCGGCCAGTGGACTGTGTGCGTCTATTTCAAGTAAGGACTGGGGTTGGGAGTAATAGCTTAAGATGGTGTAGCATCTACGCCCTGGACTGCCGTGATGTTGCTAACTGCTAGCCCAAGGAGCGCGTTATTTCCGGCGCAGCATGTTAAGGTTGTATTGTATTATATTGTGTTGTATAGTATTGTTATCTGTTAGACTGGGCTGGTGGCTGGTTTAGAGGGGTAATTATACGGAGATTCCCTACGTTTTATGTGATCGCGGGACGCACCCGTGCCGCGCATTAATCAGAGTAATTAGCAGAGTGAATGCCACTCCGAGTGCGACTGTAAGCGGTCATGTTTGTGTTCACTTCAGAGACCAGCAGAGGGTGCCACTGGATCGTTGTAAAGAGTATACCTACTAGTTATGTGCATTATATGTTAAGTCTGGGGAGTAAGGTTATTTACTGAGCTATGGTTGCTGTGTTAAACCTGTTACATATGTGATTTGTTATGTTTAGATTGTAAGGCTGCGGGGTGTACTCACATGTGCATTTGTTATGATGTAATTTTCATATAGTTAAACCTGTTTTGGTGGTTCTTGTTGCAGACCACACAAATACCCACACACCTGCACCCCCGCAGACCCATACTACTGACCCTATGCGACCACAACCTGGTGGAGCTAAGAACAGCTGTAACTGTCTTGGTGGTGGAAATAAAGCAAAATAAAGCGAGCAAGACATCCGTGTGGTTCTGACCGATCACCTGCTGCGGGTCCCAATTCAATAATCTGGCATTATTAGTGTAGAGGAGGCAGACTGCCCCAACAGTGCTACAATATTTTAAGGTTTTAAAAAGTGCAAAACTTTCATCCGTAAAACAGAATTTCATGTTGTAGTTCCTGCAAACAGAACTGAAGTCTCCACAAGCTGAAGTTATTTCAATAATTACTGAAATTGTTTTAAATTGGTTGAACTGAATTTTTTTTCTTTTTGTTTGTCACTCATTTTTGATAAGTACTTTATAAGTACTTTATGTATCTGACCAAGTCAGATTTCACATATGTCACTGCTGTGGTAGTGGGGTATGGTGTTAGCTGAACTGCAGGGAGAGGTGGTGCAGAGTAGTTGATGGAGCAGAGCTGGGTGGAGCTGATTAGCACAGATGCTGCAGATCTGCTGATCAGCTGCTTGTTTTTATGCAGTAGCTCAGACCAACCACAGTCTGCTGTTTTAACTGTACTCTGCTGTGCTGGATTTATACAGAGTGTACAAGTTTTGTTTTTTTTTATATATGTCCATCCACAGTGTGTAAGTAAAACAAACAGCATTTATTGCTCTGAAATCTCTCTCACTGACATTCCTAAAATTGCCTAAAATTCCCAATTTACATTTGCCAGACAGATTTGCTTAAAATATAACAGAGTAGTGGGAAAGCACTCATACCATCAATGTGGTAATGATTAAAATACAAAGGAAAAAGATAGAAAAAGCACATGTATTATGTATAATAACATACCCTGAACAGTGATGTTGACTGCACTGCTGAACTCTCCTGATCCAGACTCACACCAGTACACTGCAGTATGTGACTTTAACATGTAACTGATGTTACATGTGGATCCAGTCATTGTCCTACAGTCAGAGGTCAGTCGGCCGTCCTCAGTGAACTTCTTCACTCTCCACTCAGCAGAGTTTCCCTCACAGGTCAGTGAGACAGAGTCAGAGGTGAAGTGTTGCACTCTGTCCGGACTCACTGTGAGAGACGCTGCTGAATGAACATCTGGAAATATGCAGGGAGGAGACAAAGCTCACAGATGTTAGGATTAAAATAAAATGACACCATGTAACTCTCTCTTTTTCTGGCCATCTTTCAGTGTTTTCTTCATATTTGTCAGAGCGGTTAACAGGCCTGACTTCTTTATTTTTTTAATTCCTAGTTACATCATGTCTGTTTATGTCAAATAATTTCCAATGTCACATATCTATTTCCCCCACTTTATCAAATTAACTAAAAATTAAAAAATAAATACAGACATAATGACAGAAAGAGAGAATTAAATTCAGTTTGGCTTGAACATAATTACAAGTTAAAGATTCTTGGGGGGGGCACCTTTGAAGGAAAACAGTCATTTAACCCTTTAACACTGAATGCATCGTTCATGGCACAACGTACTTCAAAAGTGCCACCATTCGCCGACTCCCGGTAAAAAATACCATAATAACCCTATATGGCTGTGAAGTGCAATTTCTGGGCTTTCAGGAAACCTTTGAATTTTCCCGATAGGACAAGATAAAAAGCCACCTGATCAAAGTTCAGATGACTCAGCAGTGATACACTACGTCTTAACCACCTGTTCGTGACTTGTAAAGACAGGAAACCAGCGCTTCAGCGGCGATCACAAACATAAACTTCAGTGAACTGCATCTCAGTGAAGGACAAGAAGGTTTGGAAAAAAATAAAATGATGACATAACATCAGCTTATTGAAAGGACAGAGAGAAACAAACTGACCTGCAGACCAGACAAACTTTGGTTCACTGTGATCAGTGTGATACTCTGGGTCTCCTCTTCCAGCTCTACACACATATCCTGCTGTGTGTGTCTGTCCATCAATGATGTAGGAGTCCTGTGCAGTCCCACTGCCATCAGGTAGCAGCTCATAACTGTAGGATTTCTCTGATAGATCAGGAACAGCTTTATACCAGTAGAAGCTCCATCCTGCAGACGGATGTTCAACCTCACAGTTCAGAGTTACTGAGGCTCCAGGACTCAGCCATGATGGAGACACAGTGAGGACAGGACGGGGTTCATCTGTTCAATAAAGATTTTCTCTCAATATTTAGTCTTTATGAACTTCAAGAGTGAGACTATTTAAAAGTCTAAAATATCTAAAATCTCTCTAATCTCAACATGTACTAACAAAAACACATTTTTACAGCCTGTTTATATTCTCAGGTTAAAGGAGCTTTGACTCTAGTGAAAGCAACAGTCTGAGCAATGTTGGTGTGTGCTGGAAAGCAGGTTTGTGAAGCTGCTGAGCCAAAAAGAATAAAATCCTGGGTGTGAACTGCAAGAAGTATGTTGGGCATCCACAGCAGCCGTAACATTACAGAGACCAGTTTAAAGAAAAGGATGGAAATATGTGAATAACAATATCACCAAACTCTGATGTTGAATCTACAACAAACTGTATACTACTAGTACTACTATGTCACTGATCTGCACAATGTATTTAGTTTATAGTTACTATACTAAACTTTTAATAAATTATTAATATTTCCAATGTTATAACAAAATCAAATATGACTGAATAATCAGACTAATATAGCACGACATCCAGAGGATTTTGTTTAAAAAAAAACATGCTAACAACAAACTAAATGTATCATAATACATTGTTGAAAAATGTAAAACTCCACATGTGCAGCCACATAAGGAAGACATAATTTCAAATTTCAAACTCAGAAAAGCGATCAGTGGATCAGAGAGGTCATTTTTATTAGTCGATATGGTGAAGCAGCTGAAACTTATTGTGAAGCATTTCATCTTACAGTTTTATTCTATTGTGGATGATTTTTTTCTTAATTAAATAAAACAGATAATGTTGATGAAATGAATCCAACTTACATGATACAGTCAGTCTGATGGTATCACTCCACCCTGTTAAAAAATAGTCCCTTCTGCCCCTGCATCTGTATCCTCCACTGTCAGACTCAGCAGCTCTGCTGATTCTGTATTCATTGGATGTTGGAGGTGTGTTTAACTTGGCTGGACTCCATTCATACGTCCACTGAGTTCCTCCCTGAATCTCACATCTGACAGTGACTGTCTCACCGCTGAATATCTGAGTCCAGGATGGCTGCAGGATCACAGTGGGCTTAATGGGAACTGTTCACATAAAACACAATAAAAACAAATACAATCATAAACAAACTGTGATATTTATAACATTACAGCAGAATGACTGTAAAACATTTGATTCACAAACTGTTTGGCAGACTGAGCACCAGCATCTGTACTCTGCACTGTCAGACTCAGTAACTCTGCTAAATACACACAAAGTCTCATTATGATGTAATCTGCTTCAACAGCTTTTCAACTGTAAATGTTTCAGATTTCCTTTGGCCAGTTATCATCTCTGATTTACTTTCAGCTGCAGCTTTATTGACGTGGAGTCGCCACAGCAGCTCTGCATGTTTGATTTGGCAGTTTTTACATCAGATGCTCTTCCTGACAACCCCAAAGGAATCTGTGTCTCCTCCCAGGATCAAACCTGGAACCTTTAGCTTGTTATGCAAATGTATAAACCAGCATCTACACCATAGAGCCACAGCTACCAGCTTTTATTTATAATCTATAAATCACACATTTTTCAAGAGTTAAAGTTGAACAAGAAATTTAAGAAGACAAAGTTTTAAGTTATTAAATAATTATAATAATAATCATTAAAGAAAAGATGAAACTTTGGGCTGAAAAAGAGAAACTTTAGTTTTGTCTCAGGAACAACATGAAGAGCCTGCAGCAGGATTACTCACATATGTTCACTGTGCAGTTATTTATTTATTTTTGGATACACAACTAATTTAAATGGACTCTTCCAGTTGCTCACATCCAGTGTTGAGTCATTACTCAAAAAAATTATTACACGTTACAATACTTTACATATGTTACTTAATTAGTCATCAGAGAAAGTAACTTATGCTACGTTACTTTTGCGTTACTCTATAACATGAACATTGTCACATAATTACTGGTTAACAACACAAACCTGAGGCTACAGTTCTGCACCCTGACACAAACACTCATCCTAATGAGGACACACAAACGAGCTTTTAGTGTTTGAACACAACACAAAGTTGAAATCCAGCTCAAAGAGACTTCAAAGTGATGCTGCAGTGATTCTACTGTAGAAACCTGCACAGGTAGAAACGCTGCAGGCCTGACTGCTTGTTAACTGCTGAAGTTCAGGCTGTCTGCTGTACTGGGGTCAGCTGCACTCAGCTTTAACATCACTCTGCTGCCTTTGTGTTAGCATGCTGTCTGTGTAGATGCTCACAAAGAGCCCATGTTGTGTTAGCAGCATAATGCTGTTGTTTCTGTCCTGGATGCAGTTTGTTCTTCACCATCGCGCTCCTGTCCTTTCTTACAATAAAAATTAAAGTAATGTCCAAATCTCCACTCCTCTAAAGTTGTAGACCGCTGCTCCTGTTTCCTCCTCCCTGCACAACAGCTGAAAGCAGCTGATTGCAGCAGCAGGAAGAAAAAAAGCAGGTTTAATGTTTCCTTTCTGTGCTGAAGGTAACTGAACCTTTGTAACACAAGTGATGAATGTTTTGACCTGTATGTGATTACTGCTGTAAATGTTGTACAATAAGGTGTTACATTACTGTTGTACTGAAAAATGTAATCTCATTACAATAACACGTTACTTTGGAACGTATCACCAACTCTGCCCACATCTCCAAGTAATCTTGTGCACAGACAAACAGACAAAACAGCTAACTTGATCTGTCTCTGCTCCCTCTGGACAGAAATACTGTCATTAAACTCACCAGTTTCCTCCACAGTGACTTCATTGCTGTCCTCAGAGAAGAAAGCTGGATCTCCTCTCCGTCCTCTGCAGTGGTACAGACCTCCTTGTGAGACTCTAATATCTCTGTTTGCTTCATTTCCTCTCATGAGCTGAGCTTCAGGAGAGACTGAATCACGTCTGAACCAGTCAAACTTCCAGCCAGCAGAGCCCTCCACAGAGCAGCTCAGTGTCACGCTGCCCCCTGCTGGTATGATTGAGCGTTGTGGTCTCAGTGTGGCTCTGGGTTTACGTGCTGTAGAGGTTATCAAAATAAGAAGTTCAAATATAATTTGCTTCATGAAGTACTAATAATTAAACTTTAAACATCCACTAAGTCATTTAGTTGCTGGCACCAAAAAAGAAACAAACTTCCTGCATATATGCAGAGGTGGGAAGTAACGAAGTACAAATACTTTGTTACTGTACTTAAGTAGATTTTTCAGGTATCTGTACTTTACTTGAGTATTTATTTTCTGACTAATTTTTACTTATATTCCCCACATTTTTACACAAATATCTGTACTTTCTACTTCTTACATTTTCAAAACAAGCTCGTTACTTTAGGATTAATGAGTCAGAGAAACGTTTGCATTTCCAATCAGTGAGGGAACATTTTTTTTCTTGGAAGCTGCAACAACAGGACGGGAGGGAACAGACACCCCACACGGTAGAGGGAGAGGCTCCTGCAACGCTCACTCGGAGACCGGAAAGAGCTAGAAGAAGTTACGCTTTACGTAGAGGCTGCACCCCTGAACGGTGAGGAAATAAGTGTCAGAAAATGTAAAAGATAATAAGTGTCTGCGGTTTGTCACACAGTGTGTCTGCTAGCTAAAAGAACAGCTGCTGTATTTTAAAGGAGAGCAAAGAATGAGCGATAACTTCACTGAGATGGAGAAAGATGTAAGAAAGAGGTAGAAACGTCCTCCAAGGAGCTACTTTTACTTTCTTACTTTGAGTAGATTTCAGAGCCTGTACTTTTTTACTTTTACTTGAGTACAGAAGTTGAACCAGTACTTCAACTTTTACAGCGTAGTTTTTAACACAAATACTTGTACTTCTACTTAAGAAAAGAATGCCAGTACTTTGGCTACCTCTGCATATATGACACACTAGACTGCCTTACAACAAAATACAGCAGATTCATTAATCACTAAAAGATTTGTTTTCTTCTTTTGTTTCATGAAGCTGCTTTTCAGACCCTTTGCTACCAAACATTGTTGCTGACAAACACAAAAACAAAATTTCTTAATTAAATAAAACAGATAATGTTGCTGAATTAAATTCAACTTACATGATACAGTCAGTGTGATGGTATCACTCCACCATGTTATCAAATAGTCCCTTCTGCCCCTGCATCTGTATCCTCCACTGTCAGACTCAGCAGCTCTGCTGATTCTGTGTTCATTGGATGTTGGAGGTGTGTTTAACTTGGCTGGACTCCATTCATACGTCCACTGAGTTCCTCCCTGAATCTCACATCTGACAGTGACTGTCTCACCGCTGAATATCTGAGTCCAGGATGGCTGCAGGATCACAGTGGGCTTAATGGGACCTGTTAACATAAAACACAATGAAAACAAATACAATCATAAACAAACTGTGATATTTATAACATTACAGCAGAATGACTGTAAAACATTTGATTCACAAACTGTTTGGCAGACTGAACACCAGCATCTGTACTCTGCACTGTCAGACTCAGTAACTCTGCTAAATACACACAAAGTCTCATTATGATGTAATCTGCTTCAACAGCTTTTCAACTGTAAATGTTTCAGATTTCCTTTGGCCAGTTATCATCTCTGATTTACTTTCAGCTGCAGCTTTATTCACGTGGAGTCGCCACAGCAGCTCTGCATGTTTGATTTGGCAGTTTTTACATCAGATGCTCTTCCTGACAACCCCAAAGGAATCTGTGTCTCCTCCCAGGATCAAACCTGGAACCTTTAGCTTGTTATGCAAATGTATAAACCAGCATCTACACCATAGAGCCACAGCTACCAGCTTTTATTTATAATCTATAAATCACACATTTTTCACGAGTTAAAGGTGAACAAGAAATTTAAAAAGACAAAGTTTTAAGTTATTAAATAATTATAATAATAATCATTAAAGAAAAGATGAAACTTTGGGCTGAAAAAGAGAAACTTTAGTTTTGTCTCAGGAACAACATGAAGAGCCTGCAGCAGGATTACTCACATATGTTCACTGTGCAGTTATTTATTTATTTTTGGATACACAACTAATTTAAATGGACTCTTCCAGTTGCTCACATCCAGTGTTGAGTCATTACTCAAAAAAAATTATTACACATTACAATACTTTACATATGTTACTTAATTAGTCATCAGAGAAAGTAACTTATGCTACTTTATTTTTGTGTTACTCTATAACATGAACATTGTCACATAATTACTGGTTAACAACACAAACCTGAGGCTACAGTTCTGCACCCTGACACAAACACTCATCCTAATGAGGACACACAAACGAGCTTTTAGTGTTTGAACACAACACAAAGTTGAAATCCAGCTCAAAGAGACTTCAAAGTGATGCTGCAGTGATTCTACTGTAGAAACCTGCACAGGTAGAAACGCTGCAGGCCTGACTGCTTGTTAACTGCTGAAGTTCAGGCTGTCTGCTGTACTGGGGTCAGCTGCACTCAGCTTTAACATCACTCTGCTGCCTTTGTGTTAGCATGCTGTCTGTGCAGATGCTCGCAAAGAGCCCATGTTGTGTTAGCAGCATAATGCTGTTGTTTCTGTCCTGGATGCAGTTTGTTCTTCACCATCGCGCTCCTGTCCTTTCTTACAATAAAAATTAAAGTAATGTCCAAATCTCCACTCCTCTAAAGTTGTAGACCGCTGCTCCTGTTTCCTCCTCCCTGCACAACAGCTGAAAGCAGCTGATTGCAGCAGCAGGAAGAAAAAAAGCAGGTTTAATGTTTCCTTTCTGTGCTGAAGGTAACTGAACCTTTGTAACACAAGTGATGACTGTTTTGACCTGTATGTGATTACTGCTGTAAATGTTGTACAATAAGGTGTTACATTACTGTGGTACTGAAAAATGTAATCTCATTACAATAACGCGTTACTTTGGAACGTATCACCAACGCTGCCCACATCTCCAAGTAATCTTGTGCACAGACAAACAGACAAAACAGCTAACTTGATCTGTCTCTGCTCCCTCTGGACAGAAATACTGTCATTAAACTCACCAGTTTCCTCCACAGTGACTTCATTGCTGTCCTCAGAGAAGAAAGCTGGATCTCCTCTCCGTCCTCTGCAGTGGTACAGACCTCCTTGTGAGACTCTAATATCTCTGTTTGCTTCATTTCCTCTCATGAGCTGAGCTTCAGAAGAGACTGAATCACGTCTGAACCAGTCAAACTTCCAGCCAGCAGAGCCCTCCACAGAGCAGCTCAGTGTCACGCTGCCCCCTGCTGGTATGACCTTTGACCTTTGTGCTGTCAGTGTGGCTCTGGGTTTACCTGCTGTTGATTTTAAAGGAAAAAGTCAAACATGAAATCATTTGCCTCAAGAGGAAATTTCTTACAGTTCTGATCACACATTTATCTACAAACACCAAACAGAAATTGTACACTGTCTACAAAACTACACTATAGATTTCCCTGACTGATCCTTCTCTGTTGTCAAATTATCTTCTCTTTGAACTGCTCATATTTTAAGACCCACCCCCCCGGTGTCTCTCCTTTCTGTTTGCACAGTGAGAAAAACTGCTGTCCTAATCTGCCTGGAGACAGCTGGATCATTGTTGGAGGCAGAAATATTTCTTGTTTCCTGTTCAGACAGATGCATACAGTAAAACATTAAAGTTCAGCATGAACTTTAAGTCCAACTTACCTGAAACTGTCAGAGTGAAGGCATCACTCCATCCTGTAAAGAGATAGTCACTGCTACCCCGACAGCTGTAGGCTCCTCTGTGGGACCCTGAAACTCTGCTGATCCTGTATTCACTGGATGCTGGAGGGCTGTTTGTGTTGGGTGCTCTCCATTCATATTTCCACACCTTTCCTTCACCTTCTTCAATCTCACATCTGAGGCTGATTTTCTCACCGCTGAATATCTGAGACCAGCTGGGATGCAGTTTCACAGCAGACAAAACTGTTCCCAACAAACACACAAAAAACACACACAAAGGAAAAACCTTCATAGTTATCAAGTCTTACTTTGATGTTGATCATAAATGTGTGTTTTATTTCACACACACACACAAAAATACTCACCTTGTTCCTTAATCATAACTGTATCACTGTCCTCAGAGGAGAAAGCTGGATCTCCTCTCCCTCCTCTGCAGTGGTACAGACCTCCTCCTCTAATATCTCTGTTTGCTTCATTTCCTCTCATGAGCTGAGCTTCAGAAGAGACTGAATCACGTCTGAACCAGTCAAACTTCCAGCCAGCAGAGCCCTCCACAGAGCAGCTCAGGGTCACGCTGCCCCCTGCTGGTATGACCTTTGAACTTTCTGCTGTCAGTGTGGCTCTGGGTTTACCTGCTGTTGAGGTTACAAAAGTAAGAAGTTCAAATATAATTTGCTTCAGGAAGGATTATTTTAGTAGTAATAATCAAACTTTAAACATTTACTGAGTAATTTAGTTGCTGGCATCAAAAAGAAAACTTCCTGCATATATGACACACTACACCAGGGGTCTCAAACTCCAGGCATCAAGAGCCCCTGTTCTGCAGGTTTTACATGTGTCTCTGCTTCAAAACACCTGAGTCAAATATAGAAGTCATTAGCAGGACTGGAGAACTTGACTGCGTACTGAGGAGGTAATTCAGCCATTTGACTCAGGCGTGTTGGATCAGGGACACATCTAAAACCTGCAGGACACCGGTTCGTGATGCCTGGAGTTTGAGACCCCTGGTCTAGACTGTCTTAACAACAAACTACAGCAGATTCATTAATCACTAAAATATCTGATTTTGTTTTGTTTCATGAAGCTGCTTTGTTTCAGTCAGTTTGCTACCAAACACTGTTCCTGACAAACACAATGAAGACAAAGTTGTAACAAAACCATTTTTTTGATTAAATAAAACAGATAATGTTGATGAAATTTGTCCAACTTACCTGAAACTGTCAGAGTGAAGGCATCACTCCATCCTGTAAAGAGATAGTCACTGCTACCCCGACAGCTGTAGGCTCCTCTGTGGGACCCTGAAACTCTGCTGATCCTGTATTCACTGGATGTTGGTGGGCTGATTATGTTGGGTGCGCTCCATTCATATTTCCACACCTTTCCTTCACCTCCCTCAATCTCACACCTGAGGCTGATTTTCTCACCAGTGAATATCTGAGACCAGCTGGGATGCAGTTTCACAGCAGACAAAACTGTTCCCAGACACAAAATATGGATAAAAACACAAGTATTTAGACAAACAAAAAAGGGTTAAAGAAGAGAAACATTCACATTCTGTCTCGCTGTCACTGCTTCACTCGATCGTCACACACACACAGCGCTGCCCCGCCCCCTTCTCCTCTCAGCCTGGGGTGCGAGTCGAGTGAAGCAGTGATGGCGTGAGAGTGAGACAGTCAGCCGGGTTCATTCATTCATGCCTGTACAGTTTTGGCCTGGTTACAGCCAACAGTAACCGCTGAATTATAAATAAAGGCGACTTTTGCTGGCAGTCTCTCGCCAAACTTTCATCCTCACTGACACTGCCATATCAAGATTAATGCGAAGTGTATGTACTAATATTGAAAAGTTTTGTGAGATCTCGCAAAACTGACTCTTTTTTTTTTTTTTGTCCTCCCATGTTCCACAGAATGAATCTGTGCATCTAATAAAATTAGATGCACACAACTGATAGAGCACAAAGCCCATTTCATTTATAATACTGTAAATATGGTCATTAATTCACAGTATTTGTGTGAACCCAAATCCTGATGAAAAAAAATAACACAAATACGAATCTAGACAGTTTGGACAAATGTTGGTGGATGGCGCAGTGTTGCCAGATTGGGCAGCTTGTGAACACATTGGGCTGGAAAATTATATAGATATATCTATATAATTGTAATATTATATAGATATATAATTTTACAATAAAAACTTCCTAAAAACCTACCAAATATGGTGAAAAGCAGCCAAAATTTTAGCAACTCACCCAAAGCTCTGTATATTTACGTCCGCCAAGGAGGTTATGTTTTCGGTCGCGTTGGTTTGTTTGTTTGTCTGTCTGTTTGTCAGTAGGATTACTCCAAAAGTTATGAACGGATTTCGCTGAAATTTTGTGGAGTGGTTGGAAATGACAAGAAGAAGAAGTGATCCAGGAATTTTTTTAAGGATTCTTCAGCATTGCGGGATACAGACAGAGCCTTCCCCTTTAAGAATGTAGCCTTATTAGGCTGAGAGACACCACCCACTTTTCTCTGCCCCGTGTGTGTGTGTGTGTGTATGCGGGCTAGTGCGGGAGACGAGCGCGAGGGGAAAAGTGTGTTCGGTGGTGGTGGAAAAAGGAATAAAAGTTCTGTTGCTAAAATCCTTCGACTTGCTGCATTTCTCCGCCTTGCTGAAGCTGACCCACATGGATGAGCAAGTTAGTTACCAGCCACAAGCCAAGCGAAGTAGAAACCAGAGGTCTCCCTACTATGGTTAGGAGCCGCGATCTGGTCGAGGTAACACACTATTGCGGGATAGGGCGTTATTGTTGTCTGGGAAAGATTACTTTACTTTACTTTATTACATTTAGCAGACGCCTTTATCCAAAGCGACTTACAATAGTATTAAAAGCAAAAACAAAACATTAAAAGAGTTAACCATTAAAAAAACAATGGCACATTAAAAATGTATGTCTATACATATCAAGAGTAAATGTCTAGTTAGTGCAGGTATTCTCCAAAAAGCTCAGTTTTTAGGAGTTTTTTAAAAACAGCGAGGGACTCAGCTGCTCTGGTAGAGGTAGGCAGTTTGTTCCACCATCTGGGAACTATGGAGCAGAACAGTCTGGATTGCTTTGGGTGGATGCTGGGTAAAGCAAGGTGACATTCAGTGGAGGAGCGCAAAGGCCGAGATGGAACATAGGCCTTTAGGAGCAAGTGCAAGTAGTGGGGCGCCTGTTCTGTCATTACGTTATAGGCAGTCGTGCAGGCTTTATATTTGATGTGAGCAGCAACCGGAAGCCAATGAAGCTCAATGAGCAGTGGGGTGACATGTGCCCATTTTGGAAGATCGAAGACCAGACGTGCTGCTGCATTCTGGATCATCTGTAATGGCTTAATAGCACAGGCTGGAAGGCCTGTTAGCACTGCATTACAATAATCAAGGCGCGAGATGACCACAGCCTGCACCAAGAGCTGAGCAGCATGTTGCGTTAGAAACGGTCTGATTTGTCTGATGTTATATAGCGCAAAGCGACAGGATCGAGCAACAGAGGCCACTTGGTGTGTAAATGATAACTGGTCGTCAAACATGACTCCCAGATTCCTGGCAACCTTCGCCGGAGAAAGTGAGAGAGAATCGATTGTTAAGGTGAAATTACGTTGGACCGACTGTTTTTCAGGAAACACCAGTATTTCAGTTTTAGAAAGATTAAGTTGAAGATGGTGTGACTTCATCCATGAGGATATATCTGAGAGACAATGAGATATCCTTGCTGAGATCGTAGAGTCATCCGGCGGGAATGAAAGGTAGAGCTGAGTATCATTGGCAAAGCAATGGTAGGAGAACCCATGAGAGGAAATAACTGGGCCCAAAGAGGTGGTATAGATGGAAAAGAGGAGGGGTCCCAGTACTGAGCCTAGGGGGCACTCCAGTGGACAGTGGACATGATGAAGACAACTGTCCTAGCCATGACACTTTGAAGGAGCGTTCAGCAAGGTAAGATTTGAACCATGATAGTGGTGTATCTGAGATACCCATATTGGAGAGTGTCATAGGAGTCGGTCATGATTGACTGTATCAAAGGCTGCTGACAAGTCCAGCAGAATGAGGGCTGAGGACTGTCCAGCAGCTCTGGCCGTTTTTAAGGCTTCGGTCACAGACAGCAGTGCCGTCTCAGTGGAGTGTCCCTTTTTAAAACCAGATTGGTTTTGGTCAAGGTAGTTATTCTGGGAGAGAAAGCCTAAGATCTGGTTATACACTGCCCTTTCTATGCATTTAGAAAGGAAAGTGAGACCGGTCGATAGTTGTCGACCAGGGCAGGGTCGAGAGAAGGTTTTTTAAGTAGAGGTGTCACCTGGGCCTGTTTGAAAGTAAGCGGAAATTCACCGGTGGATAGGGAAGTATTAATTACATGCGTGATGACTGGAAATATTGTAGGTGCGATGGTTTGTAGAAGGTCAGTGGGAATCGGATCCAGAGGACATGTAGTAGGACGGCTATGTGTTAGGACGGCCAGTGCTTCTTTCTCAGAGAGAGGAGTAAATGAAGTGAATGTACTTTCCTTGAATGATGAAGACGGAGGAGCAGAGACAATGGGTAGATCTGTGAACTGACTGCTGATGGCCGGCACTTTCCCAGAAAAGAAAGAGGCGAATTTTTCAGCTGTAAGACACGTAGGCAGAGGAGGAGTTGGATGATTCAACAGCGATCTGAAAGCTGTGAACAATCTTCGAGAATCTGTCAGCCAGCTGAATTTCTCCTTGTAAAATTCAGTTTTGGCAATTGTGAGGTGTTCTGAGAAGGAAGCCAAAAGAAGCTGATAGTTAGATAAATCGGACATGATGCCCTTTTTATGCCATTTCCTTTCAGCAGCCCGGAGTTTGGAACGTAGCTTCCGGAGGGACTCATTTTTTAGCCACGGCTTGCTAGTGTGGATGATACGAGATCTCAAAGGACAGAAACTGTCCAAACAGGAGCTCAGTGTGGAGCAGAGTGTATCTGTGGCAGTGTTAATGCTGAGAGAGGAGAGTGAGCCTAATGAAGGCATAGTAGTGGCAACAAGTGATGAGTACTAATCTACAGAGAGGTTTCTGAGATTGTGACGGAAAGTGACCATAGATGAAAGATTATTTCACAGTATTTAGATACACATATTACAGCGTCAGTGACCCTATGGCCTTGGCGGAGGTTTGCGCTCTCTGAGTGCTTCTAGTTAAATATATATCACACCTGGTGCTATTAACATGAGTTTCAGTGGAGGTTTTGTTGTGTTGGGCTGGCAACTGTCAGTCAGATCTGACAACCCTGGGGATGGGCGGTGGTGATAACCTATTCCGCTTCAGTGCAAATTACGGCAGATGGAAAGGAAAAGGTCAAAGCCATCAGGTGCGCAGTTTAGGAAAAAGAGAAAAGAAGAACAGGAGAAACAAGCAAAGATGAAGGTAAGCAGAAGCTGTGTAATATTTCAGTTTCTTCCATGTTTTTTCAAATAAATTGGCGCCCTGGTGCTAGCCCAGGGCGCCAAACAGGCTAGGACCGCCACTGATGATGTTTGTAATCATCTATTCATCTTTTGCCTTTTCTGCTTATCCAGTCCTTGGTAAACATTTAAAATATTGTGACCTTTCTTTGTTGTTTTAAGTATGTGATATCATATTCTCCAAATTTAATATGAAATGTTAGAATAATTAAAATTCAATGAACATTTGGACACAAGCAGTCTGTATCTGACAATGAGTTCTTAGAGAGAAAAAAATACATACAGACTTGCATTAGAACATAAAACATACATTATTATTATTGCTGTCACACCAATGTTTTGTTAATCTCATTATTCTGTGATTCTTGGGGTCTATTTGTAAGTATATTTGTATTCTCTGTTCTTGCACCTTAGTTTAGTTCTTCCTCTGTACAGTATCTTTCCTGGTATATTGTTCTCTCACTCTGCTGTTTTGTCTCATGTTATGTTTCTTCATGTGTTGATTTACTGCCCAGCCTCCTTTGTGTTGTGTTTCTGTCTGGTTGTGTCTCCAGCTATGTGTCCTCGTGTCTGTCTTGTCTCTCTGTCCTGTTCTTTGTGTCCTTATTTCTCTGTCTGTTATGCATTCAAGACATATCAGTATTTTACTTTACTGTTGCCTACCTGTATAAGGCAGAATGTGGAATATAAAGTATTTTTTCAGTTTTTAATTTTCCCAGTGATTTTACATTATAGTTTAGTTTTAGTTAGTTTTCAGAGTAGTTTTGCTTGTTTTTATTTTTGGTTTAAGTTTTTGTTAGTTTTAGTATTAGTTTTAGTTTTTCATACTTTGTCAGGTGCAAAAATAACTATTGTGTAATAAAAACTCAACAAAAGGTTACTGTTTAAAGAAATATATACAACAACCAACGGTTCACAAGACAGCAGCACTAGGTGCTAAATGTGTGTGATATTAAAGACACACATGAACATCAACAGGGAGAAACATAAAGAAAAACATGAACTCCAAAACTCAATAAAATCTACAGTAAAGTTCAGTGTCAGTGCAAAATAAACTGTTTGAAGGAGTCAAAGCTCAAATCCAGCTGCATCCTGATTTTATCCACCACATGAAGCTGGTCGAAGCTGCTCAGAGAGCTAGCTTGGTTAGATGCTTGCTAATTAGACTTAAGCTGGGTCTGTGCAGCCTCTGTACACAAACCACATTTATGTCTGCGTTTATTCTTGTGTAGCTGGATTATGTGCATTAATTACCTTGTGGTCCTGTGCCGGTGTTTTATATGCAGTGCAAGCTGGCACTTTTTCCTCTTTGAGTGCTGCCTTGTGTGCACTTCTTAGGTGGACTTTGATGTTGTTGGTTGTTTTCCTGACTGAGAAGTCATTTTTCATCATCCGCAACAAGACACTCGCTTCTGTGCTATCGTACTCAAAGAAACTCCACATGAGACCGCTGCCATTACTTTTTGGACCAGCGTGGTGAGCACACACACAGTTGCTCCCAGCTTAAACTACTGGAGCGGAAACAATGATTTAATGTAAAATAATGAAAACGAAGGTCATTTTATGCATAATTTCCGTTTGTTTTAGTTTTGCAAACTCACAATATAGTTTCAGTTAGTTATCATTTTTTCCTTTTAATTATCGTTATTTATTTCAGTTAAGGAAAATGTTTTTTCAGTTTCAGTTTTCATTATTTCGTTCATTTTCGTTAATAACCTTGTTGCACACGCTGTACACTTAACACAACTGATGACCACCTCCATGCATTCTGGCTCTGTCCACCAATACAAAACATCTGGAAAGAAATAATCACAATCAAAACTTTTTGTTTTGATTTCGTTTGAATTAAAAATTTCACAGTTCAGTTGTTTTCGCGGTTTTTATTTAAAAGTCTGTAGCTGATAAGTTATCTATTGTTCGTCCTGTCCCAATGCAAGTGGAGGTTTTTAACGTCTGTGCACCACCTGTCTAAAATGATCCAGTCCATTAAATCGAACGCACCTGTTTTGGAGGTGTTTTTGAGTTGTGCTGTGTTGTTGAATTTGAGCAGAATAACATGAAACACAATCTTTGCTTTAATTGGGATATTTTGTAATGAGCAGACAGACATTAAACGTAGCGGTGAACGTTTTAAAGGTTGACAAAAGCCTCGAGCTCTGAGGGGAGAGAAGTTAGAGAACTGAGGCTCCAGCACAGCACGGACAGTTCAGAAACAATTTGAAATGAGGAAAAAAAAAAAAAAAGCTATTTATTAACTGATTAAGTCATGGTCTAGACTGCTTAGTGCTAGCAGATCTATTGTGACCCAAAGTGCAGCTGTGACTGGTTCTGAATGACGGCTTTACAGCAGACAGCTGCTCCCCTCTTCCAGGTACTGCGTACCTGTGCAGAATCTTTTAGTGGTACGCAGTACCGGACTGTACCGGCTTACTTTCACCCCTGGAAGAACTAAACAGATCTAGCATGCCAGATGTTCCCAGAGTGCACCAGTAGCATCTGGGACCTGTGACGGAGCTTCGACAGCATTCTGAGGATTGGCTGGGGAGAGGGAGGTCTGGACATCTCTGGTTAGACTACATCCTGGACTCAGATAAACAGCAGAAAATGGGTGGAGTCAACTGAATCAGTGCTGGAAGGAGAAATGTTTCCTGTCTAGGCTGATAGGGGCTGACTAAAAAGAAGAGCCAGGAGCTGCTGTCTGTATCACCTAAAACCTTAATAAAAACTGAGGTAGCTTTCAGGAATTTGTTTACATTCCTGCAAAATCTGACATCCATAACATCTGTACAGCTGAATGAATTTTATTTATTATTATTTCTGATTTCATTTAGTTCATTATTATGTATCCAGTCTGTTTGTGTCACCTCGTGCTGCTTAAATTTCCAGCACTGAATAGTTTCCAGTCTAAGAGATTCTCCACCGTAGAGATAAAAGGAGCTGCTGGACTTATTCAAATATTATTTTTACGCATTTATTACTGTTTCAAATACTGGTCTGAAGAATGGATACCCTTCACACTTTGATTAATACAAAATGTTTTACTCAAAAAGAAATTTAAAAACTCACCCTTTTCATGAATGGTGACTGGATCACTTTCTGCTGTGATTAAATTTGTGTTTCTTCTCCATCCTCTGCAGGTGTAGGTGCCTCCTTTAGAGACACTGATCACATTACCTGATCTATCAGGTAATACAAGCTTCTTTTGAGATGAGGTTTCTCTGAACCACTGATATTCTAAGTCAGCAGAGTAGGCCACATAACAGGTCAGTGTCACACTGCCCCCTGCTGGCATGGTTTTGCTCCCAGGTATCAGAATAGTTATCACTTTAAGTTCTGTAATTTTCAAAAGTAAACAAGGAAACAAAAATTAAAATATGGCTCATCTTGCAGTCACAAGAGTACAACACATGTGGACACCTATGGAGGCGAAACATTAAACAGCAAAATAAAAACAACAGAAGTGAATAAAGTGAGATACTAACTACAAAAAGGAATATGATAACTGTCTGTACTGGTGGCTGTTTTTGTTGTGTCAGCAGTCGTTTCTGCTGGATAACATCTCAGTCTGTTAAGATGATCAGATCAGTGGACAAAAAAGAAAACTGTTCTGCATGAAGGCAACAAAATGTACAATAAACACACAATTAGCCTCATGGGTGAGTTAAAATCTACTAGTGTGATCACAATCTTACTATCAATCTTAAAATATTTGTAGATATATTAAATGTTACATACATTATAATATATAAAAATAGTACAGTTAAATCAAATGTAACCCCCACGCGCAAAAAAAAAAAAAAAAAAAAAAGAGGAGTCAGGAAAAGGTAAATTTACAAATATTACACAAATGGGAAGTCAAGAAAACAATTTCTTACCTTCTGTGTTTGCAGAGAGTGTACTGAGCACTGCTAAATATGCTGGAAATAAATAAAAAAAATATATTAACAAAGAATTACATTTGAAAAAGCATTACGATTGACTTTAGCTTGTATAACGGAGCGGCAGCAGAAGAATTTAAACTGAGTCAAAGAACCAGATAGTATTTTGCTTTAACAAACATCTTTAGGTAAAAACAAACAGTTAAATAAATACATAAAAAAAATCACCAGCTGGATCCAATCAAGTTCTCAGACAACCAGCACAAAAATATTTTCCTTAATGAGTGACAGTCAAACAGACAAAATCGATGTACTCACAGAATAACAGCAGCAAAGTGTGCCCCATCATCTCATCCAGCCCTGTGGCCTCTGACCTCCAGCTGATCTCAAAGTGTTCTACTTTGAAAAAACAGAAGTCACTCTTAATGAGAGATGAGGTTTTTCTCTCTCCCTCCTGGAGCTATTATCATGGTCCTGGGTCTCTGATCTACTGCGTCAGTTTTGTCAAGCTTATTGTTCTTTGAGTTTTTTATCTTAGGTTATCTTTTGGGGTTTTAGTCTTTAGTTCTGGTTATGTTTGTGTTTGGTTTACATCTTGAGTAGAGGGTTTTCTTTTTTGTGTTTCAGTTTTATATGGCCTCCCCAGTGTCAATTTGTTTCTTCTTAAGTCTTTGTCTCTGTTCCCCGTTTGTTACTTCCTGTTTTATTTTGGTACTCCCTTGCCTCTTGTGCTTTATGTTTAGTTTTATTTCTCCTTTGACTCTTTACCTAGATTTTCCCCCAACTATGTTCACTTGCTGTAATCACCCTCTTGTGTGTATATATGGTCGTGTTTTGTCCTCAGTAATTCTGCCAGCATAAGTTCTTGACCCTTTTGTCTTTTCTGCCTGAATTAATGGATTCATGACTGGATGTGTGTTTTCAATTCCTTCTGTTTCCTTAAGAGTCTGCACCTGGGTTCTCCTCCCATAAATCCATGACAGGGGTAGAAACAACTTCAGTGACATCAGCTATATGGTTTCAAATGTAAACAGTCATTTGGGCAGCAAAGAGAGGTGTTCTTGCAGAGTTGGTTCACAGCTATGCAAGAGCTACATCTGTTAATCCTGAGTAACACAGGACTGCAGCTTTGAGAAGAGTGATAGAGGAGAAGCAGCAGTGTTAGCTCTACCAACTGTGCACAAAAGAAAGTTGGCTGCATCTCCTGTGGACAAGTGTGAACAAGTTACTCTGTTGTCCAATAAACTTAGACTGCCATTGCTGACCCCTGTGCCAAGACTGGAGGAGCTGTCTGTTTTTCAGCAGTGAACTTTGATAGCAGTGTTCTCAGCATCATCTTAAGAGTACAGCTATGATTAGTAGTACTATGATTAGGAGTATGGTCTGTCTTCTGAATACTGCTGTCGTGTTTCAACTGACTTTTAGTTGGTGACTGATCTTCCCATATTCATTTCCCTCAGATGTACAGCTCGGATGCAGAAGCGGCTTCAACTGTGAAATAGTTTTTTTTATATGTGTATAGTCAGTTTTATGTTAATGATCATGGGTTTTCTATATGGTGTGTCAGCAATCATAGTTGTGTTCACTTTAGCTGCGTTGAGTTTCAACTTTGGTGCCTTTATTTTCAATAAAGTATTTTAAAAGTATTTAATTAATTCATAAGAATTTCATAGGATAAAGTTTTTTTTTCATGTTTTATAAAAATAAATTGTTTTATTTTGCAGCTCGCTCTTTGCACAGATCTGTAAATCATCTCATGTTATTGTGGAATTCTGGTTCAAGTTTTGTTGTGAGCTCAAACACAGGAAACAACTCTGTGTGGTTAAACTGAAACTAGAGAGTTCTTTGTTTCACAGACTAAAGCAATAAATCCGTCATTTAAATTTCTCATGTGATGAAATGCTGAACAATATGACTGTAGTTCATACAGTCATAAGAAACCACCATGATACAGGTGTATATAAAACAAATGAGGAAAATATAGCTGTGACATATATGTCACATCGGGACTTTACACAAAAAATCTTCATTAATAACCTCATGTTGCATATTTGTCACAAAAAGAAATAAAGTAATATTCTGCTGAGGTTATTTGGCTGATGTAAATTTAGAAACAATTGCTGCTCCCCAGTAAATAAAATACACTGCTCAAAAAAAAATAAAGGGATCACTTAAACAACACAATATAACTCCAAGTAAATCAAACTTCTGTGAAATCAAACTATCCACTTAGGACGCAACACTGATTGACAATCAATTTCACATGCTGTTGTGCAAATGGAATAGACAACAGGTGGAAATTATTGGCAATTAGCAAGACACTCAATAAAGGAGTGGTTCTGCAGGTGGGGACCACAGACCACTTCTCAGTACCTATGCTTTCTGGCTGATGTTTTGGTCACTTTTGAATGTTGGTGGTGCTTTCACACTTGTGGTGGCATGAAACAGACTCTACAACCCAAAATGACCTCCAGCAGGCCACAAATGTGCATGTGTCTGCACACACGGTTAGAAACCGACTCCATGAGGATGGTATGAGGGCCCGACATCCACAGGTGGATGTTGGGATTGGCAAATTCGCCACTGATGCCCTGTGCTCTTCACAGATGAAAGCAGGTTCACACTGAGCACATGTGACAGACGTGACAGAGTCTGGAGACGCCGTGGAGAGCGATCTGCTGCCTGCAACATCCTTCAGCATGACCGGTTTGGCAGTGGGTCAGTAATGGTGTGGGGTGGCATTTCTTTGGAGGGCCGCACAGCCCTCCATGTGCTCGCCAGAGGTAGCATGACTGCCATTAGGTACCGAGATGAGATCCTCAGACCCCTTGTGAGATCATATGCTGGTGCGGTTGGCCCTGGGTTCCTCCTAATGCAGGACAATGCTAGACCTCATGTGGCTGGAGTGTGTCGGCAGTTCCTGCAAGATGAAGGCATTGAAGCTATGGACTGGCCCGCCCGTTCCCCAGACCTGAATCCGATTGAGCACATCTGGGACATCATGTCTCGCTCCATCCACCAACGTCACGTTGCACCTAAGACTGTCCAGGAGTTGGCGGATGCTTTAGTCCAGGTCTGGGAGGAGATCCCTCAGGAGACCATCCGCCACCTCATCAGGAGCATGCCCAGGTGTTGTAGGGAGGTCATACAGGCACGTGGAGGCCACACACAATACTGAGCCTCATTTTGACTTGTTTTAAGGACATCAAAGGTGGATCAGCCTGTAGTGTGTTTTTCCACTTTAATTTTGTGTGACTCCAAATCCAGTAATAATAAATTTGATTTCCATTGATGATTTTTGTGTAATTTTTTTTTTTTTTTTGTAAGCAATTCAAATTTGTACAGAACAAAGTATTCATTGAGAATATTTCATTCATTCAGATCCAGGATGTTATTTGAGTTTTCCCTTTATTTTTTTTGAGCAGTGTATATTAATAAACAAGCTTCTACTGCAAAATATATTGACTATACTGTAACTCATTACCATTTTATTTGTTTCTGTAGCATGAATAGCAAAAAGTGGTACAGTGTCCATGATGTGCTAGAAATCATTCAAGGAGATGACAGTGAGTTTGAGGGATATGAAGATACCTCAGATGAAGACCCTGACTATACTCCCAGCAGCAAAGACATTGAAAATGATGAGTCTAGTGAGTCCTGTGATTCAGACGATAGTGAATTAAATGAGGAACCACAACCCAAGATGAATCCTGCCCAGCAAAATACTAGTGTTAAAGAAGGAACGCAGTTTTCTTGGAGAAGGAAACAATTTGAAGCCCCTTAAAGTACCTTCAAAGGTCAGAGTGTCACACCTCCAGATAATCCTTACACCCCTCTGGAGTATTTCTGGAAGTTCATCACACATATGCTTGAGTTACTGAAGGAACAAACAAATCAGTACAGTGTACAAAAATCTGAAAATCACAATAATGTAAACACCACTGTCAAGAAACTGGAAGTAGTGATTGGCCTCTACCTATGCATGGGTCTTTGTCAGCTGCCAGGGAATCATTGCTATTGGGAAAATGACACAAGATGCCCCATGGTGGCAGACAACATGTCACACAATTGCTTTCAGACACTGCTTACATCCCTACATTTCACTGACAACACTGATATATCAAACAGGCAAGCAGAAGATAAGTGTTGGAAGATTCGCCTCTGGCTCAAGATGTTTTGCAAACAATGCCTGGAAGTCACCCCAGAAGAGCACAACTCTATTGATGAGCAAATGGTGTTCTTTAGGGGTACTCACAGCCCAATAAGACAGTATGTGAAAGGCAAGCCCCACCCTTGGGGATTAAAAATTTGGGTGAGCTGCTCTTCATCTGGAATTCTCTTGTGATTTTCTGATCTATGAAGGTGGAACTGGGAAGAAAACCTTACTTGGCATGGGAGGTGATGTTATGGACAAGCTGTGTGAAACTCTGCCATCAAACCAAAACTACAAAGTGTTTGCAGACAACTTTTTCACTTCAGCGGCACTGGTTCTTGAGCTTCTACAGCAGCAGATCTACTTTGTAGGAACAATCAGAAGCAATCGCTTGGCTGGGTGTCAGCTTGAGGATGAGAAAAGTCTTGCCAAGAGAGGCAGAGGGGCTGTTTATGTCAGAGTAGAAAAAAAGGAAAGCATTGCCATTGTCAAGTGGTGTGACAGTGATGTTACCCTGATCTCTTCTTACTGTGCCACCGAACCTCAGGACAAAGCTCAACGCTGGAGCAAATCAGACAAAGCATTTGTGGAAGTCAACAGGCCACACATTGTGAAGGAGTACAACACATACATGGGAGGGGTAGACCTCCTAGATGCATGTGTTGGTAGACACAAGTACCACATGAGGTCACGGAGGTGGTACCTGTACCTGTTTTGGCAGACCATAATGCTGGCCATGGTAAATGCATGGCTGCTCTACCTTCACGACTGTAATCTACTTGGAGTCAACAAGCCAATGAAACAAAGGAGCTTCCAGGCAGAGGTGGCATCAAGCTTAATTCTCTTGCGCTCACAAAGGGTCGACCATCACTCGGCGCCACATCTCCACCTCCACGACCAGAGAGAGTTCGAGTTGGAGTTCCTGAAGATGTTCGCTTGGACCAGGTTTCACACTGGCCTGTGAAATTTGGCAAGCGTGGCCGCTGCAAATTACGCAAGATAAATGCAACCACGACCCTCTGTGAGAAATGTGATGTACGTCTTTGCTTCACGGAGGGAAAATATTGTTTCAAGTGTTACCATTCAGCCTAGGCTAAACTGCCATAAGTAGTGCTAACAACAGTTTGAACATGATGCAGCTGACATAAAAGTTAATGTTTTTGTGCTTTTAATGCACTTTGGTTTTGACCAAGAGTAGTTTATTGGTCACTTTTTCAGTTTTGTTAACAGTTCCACTTATTTGTGAAGAAGACTTCTAATATGTAGCTGTGCACAAATTTTTGTGTTGTAAAGCAACTCTAAGCAGGATTTTGTTGTTGAATCCAAGAGCTAAAGTTTTTATTTTGACACACTGTTGTGGAAATTATAATAAAAAGACAGTATGTGTTACAAAGCAAGAAAAGACTGTCAAGCAAATTCATTTTATATTGAGGATAATATTTACCTTTAATGCCTGATGTGACATATCAGTCACATTTCAGATCTTTGACACTGGGGAGTGGTATGTTGAAAAAAATTGTCAGAAATATTTCATTTGTGATCTGTTCATTCAGAATGATCACCCACATAATTTTCCTCCAAGGAGAAATGGGTGTGGGTTCTTAGACCTGATTTGGCACAACAATCAAACTGAATTTTCTCACAGATTTACTAAGAAACTAGAAAGTATTTCACTTTTTCATCAGTGCAGCTGTTTGAAAACATGTAAGGTGATTTCACAGCTATATTTCGTCTCTCTGTTGATCTCTGATCTTGATATCTGATTTTTTTTCCCCATCTATTTTCATGTTCTTCTGCTGGGGAAAACTGTCATGTGTGAGCATGTGGCAGGCAGAGTGGACCCAAATGCAGGAATGCGAAGGCACAACTGAGTTCGGAAAGAGGCTTTCTTACTAAATAATCCGAAACACAATGCAGAGGCAAGAAGCACGTTAACAAAATATAAGCTGACAGGCAGACAGTGAAAACTGGAACAAAAATCCAAACCTCCATGAGGAAAGATGCAACAAAGAACAGAGGGAAATGCAGACAGTATATATACACAGGGAATGATGAGGAACACCAGGAAACAGCTGGAGAGAACAGGTGGACAGAATCATAGTACTGAAAACACAGGAAGCAAAACTCAACACAACACACAGAGAACAGGACACGAGGAAAATAAAACAAGAAGTGAACAAACAGGAACACAGAAACGCAGACTTGACACATGAGGAGGCACACAGTGAAGACAGGGAGACAGGAACCAAATACTAAAACTATGACACAGAACACGTAACAAAGGAATCACTAAAAAGGAAAACAAAACACAAACTCCAACCTAAAACGCCTGGGTCTATGGACCCAAGATCATCACAAACTCTGGCCAGTGGCTAATTCCTCCAAAACTAACCAGTCCAGCTGTTGAACTTTATGAGAATCAGATTATATGTAACAGATGTTAATACCAACCCCACGCCCCATGTTAGCAGATGATGTGAACGGTCTTGCAGTAACTGGACTACTGCAGGATTTCTGTACTTCTGAACTAATTGACATAATAACATTAACAACATAGATAAGCAGTCCAAAGCTATGAGGGAAAAAGCAGGTTATAATTCATTCTATTGTACTTGAATATTAAGAAGTTTCTACAGAAATTAATTCCTCAGTATTAACTACAGATATATTTCAAAGAATACTCAAAACTCACTCACAGTATTCTGCTCCAATGTGCACAAACTGCAGTTTCACATGTCTCTAGTTCTTCACTACAAAATGGTGCTGCTATTAGTGTTCATTTTTTCCCCTGTGGTCACAGTGTAGGAGAGACAAGAGTGCAACAGTGTGCACGCCTGGCAGAATAACAAGAATTAGACAAACTGTAGAAGTATGTGTAATATTAACAATCAAAAATAAAGCAGTGAAAATGAATGACTGGGCTGGTCTGTTTTGGAGGAATTAGCCAGTGTCCATCATCTAGAGTTTATCATGATCCTGTGTCTGCTGACCCAGCGTTTTAGGGGCGACAGCATAAAATTAAATGTGGAATGACCCACAGCTGTTTGGTGGTGGGGATCTGAAATAGTTATGGTGTCTGATGACAGTAAACTGCACAGAAAGAAGAAAATGTTACAATAATATTTAAAGCAGAGAATTTAAAAACAAATCAGCGTCTCATCTGCAGAAGGATTTGGAGCATTTCACTCATAAATAATATTAATCTAACCAAACATTTCCTCAACATCATGCAATCAAAATAAAAGACTGGAGCGTCCTACCATGTGATCATGTTTCGGTGAAAAGTCACAAAATGAATTATAAACATGATTAAAATCTACTCACGTTCAGTTTCTGTTCACGTCTGCTGAAGCTGTACGACTGAAACAGCTCAAAGAAACACCTGCTGTTCACTTCTGATCAGAGAGGAAACAGCTGCCCACAGCTGTAAGCATCCGGTGGGCAGGCAGACCCAGGGAGGTCAAAGTTCATTCACTACTTTTCAGTATTGCAAAATGCATATAAATCAGATTTTTATATGGTTATAAAACATATTTAATATATTTATTTTTTTATCAAAACAAATGAAAAGCATCATGGGAGAAGCAGCATCAAGTCTCTGACCTGCGGACAGCAGCTAACATCACACGTATGAGATGAATTAAATAAACAGGAACCAGAATTCAAATATTTACTAAAACTCAACACAATGACACATGAAAGTATAAAAATCTAATAGATAGTGATATAAAAGTATACTCATGGTAGTTTATCAGGGTTGTGAGTACAAACTACTCAGCAGACCTGCACTATGATCTTAACTGACAGTGACAATAATGAGGAGACTCAACAACCTGAGCTGCTGCCACTATAGTACAGAGTGTCATCAGCAGCACCTCTGTGGTTTCACTGGCTTCATGTTGTGCGAATATAAAGGAAGGGAGAGAACAGCAGTGATAACTGAAACTCTGCTGTGTTTCTGAGCCTGTGAACTAAATATATATGCACTATATACACAGTAATGCTTTTCTTTTTCATTTCTTATGAACTTCAAGGAAAAGAGTTTTCTCTGTAAATAAACAGTCATGAAACAACAAAGTCACAGTTTCTGCTAATATTGGAAATGTCTGTAAAATACATGCATACTTTCACAAGCAATACAGAAACAAAACATATTTACTAACACAAAGTTGCTGTCCACATTGTACTGCATAGATTAAATGATCTCTTGCATACACTCACAGAAGCAGCTACAATAGTATTTGAGGCCAACAAACCACCAGACAGAAAGTACCTGAAAGGAAACCACAGAGAACCAGAAAGCTAAAATAAACCCTGCAGCCATTAGAAAGTGAGACCAGTGCTTCCCTTAATTACTTTTTGCTGCTTTTAGCACTGACTATTGTTATTGCATCAATAGCCGGGGATCAGTCCACCAAAGCCTCTGCCTTTGGCCACCACCCGATCCCTACGACACTTCATGTGGGTGGTAGGCCTACAGTAGTGTGGGCCCATGTCTTATATTCGGGCTAATGCCCAGCCACCAGGGACTCTCCCTGAAGCCCCGGTAGCCCTTTTCCGGGCAGGTTAAACAGTTCTCTTGGTGATGCTTCCATATGGGAATTATTTGTCATTGTAAAATTGTTCATAATTTTGATGGACAGAATTTCTAGGCGTAACCAAGTGGCAGAAGGCTGCCATGAGAATCAGCACCTCCAAGCCTGAGGCCATGGTCTTCAGCTGGAAGATGGTGGAGTGCCCTTTCTGGCTCAGGGATGAGTTGCTGCCCAGGTGGAGGAGTTTAAGTATCTCGGGGTCTATTTCATGAGTGACGGGAAAAGGGAGCGTGAGATCAACAGATGGACTGGGGTGTGATGGGGACGCTGCACCAGACTTTCGTGGTGAAGAGGAAGCTGAGCATAAAAGCGAAGCTGTCGATTTACCGGTAAATCTACGTCCCTACCCTCACCTATGGTCATGAGCTTTGGGTAGTGACTGAAAGAATATGATTGCGAATACAATTCCTGGCCTCTCCCTTAGAGACAGGGTGAGAAGTGCAGCCATTTGGGAGGGGCTCAGAGTAGAACCGCTGCTCCTCCACATCAAAAGGACCCAGCTGGGGTCATCTGAATAGGATGCCTCCTGGGAACCTCTTGAGTGAGGTGTTCTGGGTACGTCATTGGGGTATCCCTGGATGAGCTGCTGGAGGTGGCTGGAGAGACGGTGGTCTGGGTGTCTCTGTCTAGGGTGCTGCTCCTCCGACCCAGATAAAGCAGAAGATGGATGGATATTTGTTATTGTATGGGTGTACAACAAGACTGGGAGCATCTCTCTGAGCGCTGCATACAGTTAAGATAGAATATAAATACATTTAAAAAATGAATATAACTTAAAATATGCACACAGGTAAAAATGAAAAAAAAATTCAACCGTTTTTTTTTTTTTTTTCTGATTTATTTACTTCAACACTACAGCAGCATACACTGATTGGATTATCACTGAGGGAAATAATCAATGAACCAGGAAGAATAACACTGCCACATATACTGACACCTCTTCCAAAGGATTGCATCATTCCCCTCAAAGAACACAATAAATCATCTATCCATCTATTTTCAGGGGATGGAGGGTGGAATTTATCCTACCTGCCATATTCTTTATAATGTGAAGATCAATTTAAAATGTGGCAAGTTCATTTCAGTAGGATTTAGAGACTGTCTTTTGCTTCATGAATGCTCTCACCAATGCTACTGCAAATACACATGACCACAGGAACTGAAACTAAGGCTGCACCATCAACAGGCCCACAATGTAAATCTGGAGGCATGAGAAAATTGTACTCGCAGCATAACAGAAATCATACTTACAGCATCACTAAAAGATGAATTCTTCTTGCTGCGTACAGTTTATGCATGAGATATATTTGATAAATGAAAGTCCTACATTTAAATAAAAAGGCAGATTAATTTGTCATAAAAGTGACTCTCTGTACTCTGGCTAAATCTCCATGGTAACTCATGCTAAACACATAACATGATGGGGAGCAGGTTGTGTGTTCAGAGTTTAGCTTTAAAACAGAACAGACACCCTTCAACTGATTCTTTTATTTATAGCATGTTTTAGATGTGAGATTTATGCTGTTTTATATGTGCAACTTGTTACATTGTAGCTTACTAAATCACAAATGAAGCGCAGCTATAAAGTGACTGCAGCACAAAGTGTGCATTGTTTCATTTATAGAATTCTAATCTGTCACTGCTGTGATTGCAGCTACTAGAACACACAGCAAGAAAACCTGTTCAATCAATAAAATTCATTTCACTTTGATCTGGTGTCAAATTAAAGCAATTTCTGTGTGTTCTTTATTAGGCTGTACGACAGTCAGCTTTAATGTATCCAATTTAAAGTGTCACAGGTCTAACGTTCACCCATCATGTTAGAAGTAATCATATATTTTACATCTTTATAGACTTTTTATCACCATTTTATCAACATAATCATCCAATAGCACATATATTTCCATGTATATTTGCACGTTTCAATAACTGACTACATCTATTTCTCACTTTCCAAGCAAAATATAAAGAAACGAGTGCTGGCACAGTGCTGTATATCTACAGAGCGATGACTAATGCTCACTCAACAAGAAACAGGAGGGAGCAGAACACAGGTGAAAGTAATTAATACAGGTGAGAAGAATCAGGGAATCAGGAGAAGACAGAGACAGGAAGTCAAACTAACATCCATCCATTCTCTTCCGCTTATCCTGCTCAGGGTCAGGGTCGGGGGGCTGGAGCCTATCCTAGCTGATATAGGGCGAGAGACAGGGTACAACCTGTACAGGTCGCCGGCCTTTCACAGCACTAACACAGAATATGAAAGAAAATTAACCCTCAGAGTGTAACACAAAGTAACCAAGAAAAAAAAAAAAACACAGACACACGAGGACTCAGACTGAAGATGATGGAGCAAAGGGAACACGAGAGATCAAAGGGACTAACACTGAAATATGACAGAGAGGGATACGGTTACTGTAAGGTGCTGGAAACAAGAGAGGAAAGCAATGAAATCAATGCAGGACCTAAAGTTAAAAAAGAAAAGTTATAATGAAGAAATTAAAACAGGAATACAACAAACAAAAATCCAAACTTAGAAATATCAATAAAACCCAAACAAAGCTGAAACTGAAGTATATTAACTAAGAATTTAAGACTCTAAATCTTACTGTCATGACACTAAGATCACCAACACTGAGGAGCAATGGATGAAAACATCATTAATAAAGATTAATTTCAAACCACAATCTTAAGCACTGTTCATTTCTGTTTGTTTTTACTTATTTTTTAATATATCTTCCTCATTTTATTCACATACAGTATAAACACAGATGTTGCCTCCTATAGTTCATAATAGTGTGTTAGATTGTTAATGCTGTGGTTGTGTTGGATTCTAGATGCTGTGTTAACTATTGAACCCAACTCGTCCAGTTTTTTCATTGGAGAGTTTGTTACCTTCATGTGTGACATGAATGAAAGAGCAGACACTGACTGGGAATACAAACTCTACAAGGATGGTCAAGAATTTGTCTGCTATGATGCAGGCACAGACTACAGATTGCAAATTACATCTACAGGTGACAGTGGTGAATATCAGTGCTTTGGTTGCAGGAAGAGATCACGTTATACAAAGAACAGTAACACTGTCTCTGTAACTGTATCAGGTGAGTCTTCAGTGAAAAAGCATAAATTTATGATCTCTGTTCAAATACTCATTCAAGTGTACACAGCACTAAGATATTCACTAGATATACTTTGTAGATAAAATTAAATGAGAAAAAAGAAGCGATATCAGAAATATGTCGCTTCTTTTTTCTCATTTAAGAGCCCTCTTAACCCATCATTGTGTGTCCTTCATTGAACTGTATTAGTCACAACAAAATAAGAGAAATAACTGAAAACAAGATGAAATCACTGCTGAACACCTGAAATGCATTTTTTAAATAACTTTAAGCTTTTATTCAGTTTTATAGCATTTTTTCATCAAATTGTGGCAATATTACTGCATTATATTTTTGTACACTTTGTGAATGGTTATTACTAAATAAAAAGAAAGAAATGAAAAAGTGAAAGTGTTCAGTCACCTTGAGCGTGTCCAGTGCAGAGGAGCGTACAGAGCACTACAATAAAGGCAGAAACTTCAGACATCATCAAACTAAAGACACACTCAAAGATGGCAGAAATAAAACACTTGGGCTTTTAGCAGTGGCTGCTGTGATTGGCTGCATTTTAGATTAAGATGTAAAATGCATCAAATGATCACAGATGAAGAAACAAACCTTTCTTAGATAAACTAAAGCAGCTCCACTCTAATCTGAGTCAGTGCACTAAAATCTAATCCAGGCTACAAACAACCATGTTGATAACAAACATGAGAGTCCTCTGTTCAAATGAACTGAAATGCTCCAAATGACTGATACTCTGTTCTTCTCACTGAAACATGTTTATCAGTCAGTATGAATCAAACTATAGAAGTCAGTGATGTACTCACAGAATAGGCCCAAGTGACCAAAGCACTGCTGGAGAGAGGTTACTGAAACTTGGAGAGAATGGGGCTGGCTTCCTGTTTTGCAGATCACACCGACACTGCAGTGGCTCATCCCCTTGTCCCAGTTTGACTTTTTCATATTAAATTATATATTTTAAATATCACAACAAGTACTCTATTCTACATCAAAAAATATGAGCACAACAAATTTGGGGTAAAAAACTCCAATTCTTAGTAAGCCGTTGTTTTTTTTGTTTGTTTTTTTTTTTTTTCCTTAAATGAAAACCTGCATATGTTGTCAATACAAACAGTGGCAGTAAGAAACATCATTTTAAATAGTTATATAGCATTACTATCACTTTGACCTTCAGCTCAATCTATTGACCTTAAAAGAGGTCAGAGGTCAAAAGTGACATGATATATATTTTAAATCTTTATATGGTGCTTTCTATATGTTGACAATACACACAGCACTTGTAAGAATAATGGTTTCTACGTTATAAGGCTTTTTGTCAATTGTGGACCAATAAATCATTAAGTTGACCTTGAAGACCTCTGTGAACGTAAAACAAATTTTAATGGATTGTTAGAATGACCCCACTTTACACTCCTAAAAGGATTCATTCAAAACTATTTGAGTCGTGAGAATGACACGCACACACACATGTAGACACTATAAAAGATATAACTTCCTTTGTGGATGAACACAGTAACCCGAACAGGGTGCACACCGCTGGTCACCTGGGATAGACTCCAACCCACACTAAGTTTTATGAGCAGATAGGAAAATGAATTAATAGATGAACAAAGTATCAAATGATACTGATAAATAGAGATGTCCTAATTACTTAAGGTAAATCTTCATAGCACGTCATCCTTCCACTGCCTCACACAACATGTGTGTAAAAAACGCTTCATTTTTCATCTTAACTGAAAAATCTGAGCTTCATTGATGTGAAGTATCCCATTACACCAACAAAGAGTCTTTCATCATGTCATGTCCTGGGCCGTTTGCCCAGCGCTTTGTGTTTGGTTCATGTTTTCCGAGTCTGTCTTCCCAGCATGTTTTGATCCTTGTTCCCTTTGTCCCTGTCTTCCCCTGTATTTTAAGGTCTGCGTCTCTGTCCTGAGTCTGTGTGCCAGTTCCCCATGTTAAGTCGTCATGTACCTTGGTTTGTTACTTCCTGTGTTATTTTGGCAGTCTAGTTTCCCTGTGCTTTGTGTTTAGCTTTGCTTCCCCTGTGTAATTAGTTTCATTTGCCTCACCTGTTGTTCCCTGCTGTTTTCTCTTGCCCTGATTACCCAGTGTGTATTTAAGCCCTCAATTTCCATCTGTTCTTTGTCGTGTCGTTGACGTTGTGTGCCCGTGTGTTCCTGTGCTCCCTGTGGTTTCCCTTCGTCTCCCTTCTGAAAGGTTTTTGTATTCTTTCCCCCCATCTTTAATAAACCTTTTGAGTTATGTATGTCTCCGGAGTCCTTCGTGTTTGCCCTTCCTCGCCCGTCTCCTCCCCGGTCATGACACATCACTTTTTCCCATATGGTGAAATACTGGTTTAGTCATAAATTCACCCACAGGAAGTGAGTGAAACAGAAGTGTCACGAAACAGAACTGAGCGTGAGCAAAGATGAAGTCCTGCCCCCATTCTTGGCTTTTTTCTGCTGCTTTAAAGCTAGATGTAACTACTGTATTTATAGAGACTCAGTAGTTGTTGGTGTTTTGTTTTGTTTTTTTGGGGATCAATTGCTGCACAACTGCAAACACAGCAGAATGCTGTAAGCACATTTGTGCTTCTTGTTTTGTTTCTTGATGCATTTTTTTTTTTTTTATAGATATTGAACCGCAGCCCAACAAAGCCACAGAAGTGGAAGTGTGCCATGCTATGTTCCAGCTAGTTTCTTATATAATGAGTGCTGCACATATCGCATACAGCACAGCGTTGCCTGGGGCAACATTACGTTTTTTTCATCTAAACTGAAAAAGCTGAACTTCATTAATGTGAAGTATCCCAGACTCTTACAACAAGTTTTCCCTTATGGTGAAACTGTGGTTTAGACAAATTCACCCACAGGCAGTGAATGAAACAGAAGTGTCACAAAACAGAAATGAGCACAAAGCAAGATGAAGTCCCGCCCCCATTATTAGCCATAAATGCAGCTATAACTGCAGTAATCATTTTTTAGAAGTCAGTGGCTACAAATTGGGCCAAAGAAAATCCAGATTTTATATCTCTTTTGGTTGATTGCATAAAATAACTGTCAGTCTCTGATATTTGAAAACAGAGCACAACTGCAAACACAACAGATTGGTGTAAGCACATTTTTATTTCTTGTTTGCACGTCTTTATAGACATTAAACCACAGCTCAACAAAGCAACAGAAGTGTAAGTGTGCCATGCTGGTTTCTTACAAGATCAGTGTTGCATGTATCACATTTAATTAAATAAAGCAAGCCTTTCCCAACAGTTGCTGTGGCAATCAGATCATTAATATTAGTGAAATACAGCTGTGCTCACTGCATCACGCCTCGGTGGCCAAATGCCACAAAATGTTTTATGGTTCCTCAAAATGAGGTCAAACAACAGCTGCTGTTTTGTGCCCACTTGTTACACTTGTTAATTTAGCAGATTTAAACAAAAATATTTACTGTAATAGTATTTAAATGAATCAATAAATTACTGTAATCCTCAGTGTTTGTATTCCATATTTATTCATATTTAGATAAAAGACAGAATACATTTTTTTTATTTGACTTTTTTATAACACGATGATACAACAAAAGATTGACCACAAAAATTTTTATACATTTATACATTCAACCCATACAGTGTGGATTCTGAATGATCATATCATTCCTTTTACTTAATTTAGAAGATATATAGTATTTTGTGATAAAGTTAAAATATTATTTAATATTTCATACATACTAATTGTACAATGTAACAAATATTTGAAATGAACTTACTGACACAAACACTGCAAGACAATGTAATTAATAAACATTAAGTGTACAAATAAGCATTTGCAGTTACTTCACTTTTATTAATGATGTTTGAGTGATTAAACCATGTCTCTACTGATTATTTACTATTTAAAAACTTTTACATCAAATTGCGTTCATTGCAGTCATTCAGCAATAATGTTAAACCTCAGTATTGATAGAAGAAAAGAAGCCAGAAAAATGGTTCCAGGTATGTGTGGGGTCCACAAGACCTGAGTAGCTGGACGTCACATGTGTGGGTCAATTTGTACGTGACGTTGCAACTGGTTTGGATAATCGGGGGCCCCTGACTGAAATATTACCAGCATTCATAGACTGGGGTACACTGCCAGTCTAAAACCTCAGTGTGCGCTTAAAGTGTCAGTCACTTAGTTATAGTGACTGGAACAGACCATCATCTCTGTGCAAATTCATGGTTTTGTCAAAAACTGATCATTAATTTTGATTTTTCATCTGATATACCTCTATATGAGAGTTTGGGTGTTGGAATAAGTGAAGTAAAAGGTGTGCTACTGAATGTAAATGAATGGATTTTTGGCCTCAGAACCTGTCCCCCAAAACATCTGTACATGGCTATGGTTTTAATGGTACATGAACTGGGCTTTTGAGTCTTTTTTCTTGGGTGGCAAACAATATTGGAAGAAATGATACATAGAAAGTTGCTAATTACATGCTTTAATGCTACAGGAGGCAAATGAACAACTTGTGGTGGCTGAAACTATGTGCTGGTAAAATTTGTTCTCATAGCTTAAACACTTCCACAGATTCCACAGAAAGAATGGCTCAGTTTCCTCAACAGAGCCTGACTGGACCAGTATCACCTGCACAGGTTACCCACCTTGCTGAAGAGTAATACTGAGGCATTAACAAAAACACGCATTCAGTCCATTGCTTTAAAAATGAGCATATTAAATTAATTCTCTCTTTCGGTGGATTCAAAACACCAAACGGCTGTGAAATACACTCCCGGCAGCCTCTACAGTAATTATTATCTATAGAATAGAACTGAAACAAGTGGTTCTAGTGGTTATTTCAAGAGAAAATAGAAACTCAGAGTTTTAGGATCTTTGGTTTGAGCTAAAATATGTTTTCACTTAAAGCAAATCAAACATGAAATGCTCAAAGATTTCAAATGTAAAGATTTGTCAGACAGATTTTTTGACACTTTTAGGGCTTTATAAACATCTCTGAACATGGATTCACATTAATGTAGATGGCGCTCTCCTCTGGGTCATCATGCTGCCCTGATGAGGTGATCAAATGAAAGCATTTAAAAAAACAGACAAATGCAATTTTATCCACATATACATTTAATAATAGTGATCATAACTGTCAATTTAACTTTTTAATCTAACATCTTATAACGTTGTTTTAAACACCATGTAGTGAACTGGAAATAATTATTACTGACTTTAACACGAAACACAGTTATTGTGTAACTGTCAGCTCTCTGTATATCAAACCGTGTACTTTACCATTTTCAGTGTTTTCTGAAGTTCTGGCTGTCTCATAGACAAAACGATCACCTACAGCCAGAGGAAATCACCAAAGTTAAATCATTCACTTAATGTCTGTGACACTAATTTGAACACAAGTATTCTTTAAAGTATTTTTTAATGTCATCTTCTAGCTGACCAGAAATTATAATTTTATTATTGATTTTAATGATAATCCTTACTTTCTAATCCCACAACTGCCACAAACTCTGTATTAATGAAAGTGTGTACTTTACCATTTTCAGTGTTTTCAGAGCCTCTGATTGTCTCATAGACACAACGATCACCTACAGGTCAGAGAAAATCAGTCACCTCATGTCTGTGATACTAATTTAAACACAGTTTCAAACAAGTATTCTTGTTTCCTTCAACAGAGTTCAAACTGCAGCAGATGTAATAATTACAGTCTGGATGCAAAGAGCATCAGAATATTTTAAAGTAGATGAAAAACTAACCATGAAGAAGAGAGGAGTACACTTGCTGCTGATGTTCATCCTGATTGACTGTCTGGTCATTAGCACCTTTTAACAAATATAAAAGAAGACATTTACATTTTTTTTTTACATTATTATATTTTGCATATTGCTGTGACCCATTTCCACTTTATGACCTCAAGATGTTTTTAAATATTTATAGTGCAAAATATCTCAAGTGAAAGTGAAAAAAGACTAACCTCTGAACTTTCTGCAGCAATACAACAGCAGCAGCAGGAAAACAATAAATATAATTCCAGAAATTAGTCCAGTGATCATCAAAACAGGAAACAAAGAGTTTTCAGCTCTGGAATCAGCTATTGTGAAAAAAAAAAGAACTATAAATTAACAGATTGACAAACAAAATACTTTAAGAAAGAATGAAAAGGCTGATGTCAAGTATCATCCATAACAAAATGTAAATTCCTTTTTCAGCATCATTTATGTTTTTTACAGGGTTCATACACTTTTTACAGGGTCAAATTTAGGCACTTTTTAAGCACTTTCAAGGCCCATTTTCTAGATTTTCCTGCACATTAATACTGGGAAACATTCATACATACATTCTCAAAATTATTTCATTTTTAATCACATTAAAAAGATGGTATTATTCAATAAGTCACTTGACATAAAATAACTACTGATAATTAATTCTGAAATCTTTATTCTCCAGATTGTGATCAAATCTGATTTAAAACAGCTCTCCCAATCAAATTAAGCTCCATAGGCTCCGCCCAAATGCTCAAACGTCAGTTTCTTCACAGGTGTAGAATTCAGCTCTGCTTGCCTAGTTTCCTCATGAGAGTGTGAACCTGCAGCTATGGAAGCTTGTTTTAGCCATATATATATAGAGAGATAGATAGAGAGAGAGAGAGAGAGAGAGGAGAGATGAGAGAGAGAGAGAGAGACAGAGAGACAGAGAGAGGGCAGAGGGAGAGAGACAGAGAGAGACGGAGAGACAGAGAGAGAGAGACAGAGAGACAGAGAGAGAGGAAGACCGAACAGAGAGAGATAGAGAGAGAGAGAGACAGAGAGAGAGACAGAGAGAGAGACAGAGACAGATGAGAGAGAGAGATAGAGAAGAAAGAGAAGAGACAGATAGAGAGAGAGAGAGAGAGAGAGATATATAGAGATATATATAGATATACATATACATATATATACTATATACATATATATATATATATATATATAATATATATATATATATATATATATATATATATATATTATATTAAAATGAGAGTCTGAATATATACAATGAACTCTGAATATATTGAATGAAAGTCTGAATATATGGAATGAAAACTGACGTCACGGAAGCTCTTGCGCCACCAAGTGTTTTCGTTACGTAAAGCACATAATGTCGCTACAAGAAATGGCACTATGAGTCAATCTGCAGGGAATTTAGTGGCAGAAATCCTAAATAATGAGTAGCTAATTAACACCCTGGCAAATGCATGAACTGGCCAACATAATGCTAGCAGCAGTGTTCCTAATCATACTACTGATGAAGAGTTTTATTCAGTGAATCTCTCAGGTCAGACAGCTCCTGCGTATCAAGCTAACATTAAGCAGAACATGCCTTCCACATCCACATCTCAGATTCTAGACAGCGCCTGTTGTTGTGGAGGGTGCCTGTGCATGTTCTGCGTAATGTTAGCTGGCATGCAGGAACTGTCTGACCTGAGAGGTTCGCTGCATTTGGTCTTCCACGATGAAACAGTGAAGATGAACTGCAGATTGACTCATAGTGCCGCTTCTTGTAGCGACATTATGTGCTTTACGGAACGAAAACACTAGATGGCGCAGGAGCTTCCGTGACCTCAGCTTTCATTCAATATATTCAGAGTTCATTGTATATATTCAGATTTTCATTCAATATATTCAAACTTTCATTCAATATATTCAGAGTCTTATTTTAATATATATATATAATAATTTCCTAAATTGCATTCCATAATATATATATATATATATATATATATATATATATACATACATATATCCGTCCTCGAGTTGCGGACGACAATGTTTTTTATTTGTTTTTTTGGGGTTTTTTTGTTTTTTAGTGACGAAAACAAGCTTACATATATATATGCAGCAACACAGGCACACAGCAGAAACTCTGCGATGTTTCTTTGTGTGCGGCAGGTGAGTTAGGCATGCAAGTTGTTGAACTTACTCACGAGGAATGAATACCTGCACTCGTGGAATGACATTATTTGCGCAGGTTGTTTTTCTTGTGTGACTTTTGACCTAAATATAATTCCATACTCGTCTTATCCATAATTGGAATTTGCAGTTTTCCAGTGAACACTCATTAAAACTGCGACTCTCTGTCTTCAGGGGAGGGGCGGGGTCACTAATAGACTGACAGGTCACATGCAGACGTGCAGGCCAGGCAGAGAAATTTTCATTTTAGACTTTCGACTCATTTTCTTTTTCCATCTCCTAAGCAATCTATTCAAAAAAAAGGTTACAATTTCAAGCAGTTTCAAGCACTATATCCAAAATACAAGCAATTTTCAAACCTTGAAAACACAACATTAAAATCCAAATATTTTCAAGGATTTCCAGCACCCATACGAACCCTGTTTTAAACAAAACACTCACTGTACAATCAACACTGTACTAGGTCAATATGTTTAAATAAGCATCTATAATAAACGATGACAAAAAAACAATATAATCTTTGATCCTGCTCACCTTTAACTAACATCCAGCTCTGTGGTGACTCTCTTCCTGAGTATTCACACTTGTAGAAACCTTCATCAGACTTTGACACTGCAGAGATCTTCAGCTCCTCTCGGGTATCATTTTGAATAAGTTTGTCATTGTGATAGAAAAACACATTGGAAAGTATTTTTTGTGTCCTCAATCTGCAGCTCAGACTAACAGAAGCTCCTTCAGTCACAGGATGAACAGGACTCACCAGGATAGGAGCATCAGGATCATCTGTGAAGTCAAACAATGTTGTTTCAGTCAGGTTAGCTGATGTTCAAAAAAAAAAAATACAATAGTGAGAATGGACTGCACAACTAATGAAAATCAGGAATCTGATCTTTTCTTCTGTATCTTGAATTTAAAACTAATCAACATGACCAACTACAATGATGTCTGTATGTACCTTATCACCTCGGTAATAGGGTGGGCCAATCTGAATGAAACATTGTAAGAACATCGTCACATGTGCAGCGGTCATTAACATCTATAACTTTTTAAACATTTATTATAAATCCCAGTTCTTTAGTTTTCCTCCATATTAAGTTCATTTCATCATCCCCCTGCAAATGCAATGTTATGTTTTCCGTTTGCGTTGGTTTCACGAGTCACAATCATCGCGTGTCACCCATACATAACTTAACGGTCACCACAATTTGTATCCACTGCAAAATTTTGTTCAAGTAACCACTAAATACAGAGGTGGAGTAATAAATATGTAAATGAATAACTAAATAAACCCAGATCTCCTGTAAATTTTAAAAACCTTTTGAATTGTGATTTGATATGATAATGTAACCTCTTACGCCTCAAATTATTGAATGATTTTTTCCAAATAAAAATTGTCCTCTATTTTAGTAACAAAAAAATGAAGCTAACAAACAACTCTGGAGTTTATCTATTAGAAACACATAAGAGAAAAAGAAGAAGAGAGAACTGAGAATGAGAGGACACCTGAAGAATGGGATAGAAGTTTGCTGGTACTGACAAGAGTGATGAGCAGAGCTGTAGTAACTACAGAGGGATAAAGCTGATGAGCCACAGCATGAAGCTACTGCAGGGGTAGGGAACTCCAGGCCTCGAGAGCCGGTGTCCTGCAGGTTTTAGATGTGTCCCTGATCCAGCACACCTGACTCAAATGACTGAATTACCTCCTCAGTCTGCAGTCAAGTTCTCCAGAGTCCTGCTAATGACTTCTATATGTGATTCAGGTGTGCTGGATCAGGGCCTGGAGTTCCCTACCCCTGAGCTATTGGAAAGAGCTGTTGAAGCAATGTTAAGGAGAGAGGTGATGATCAGTGAGCAGTAGTATGGCTTAATGTTGAGAAAGAGCACCACAGATGTGATGTTAGCTTTGAGAGTGTTGATGGAGAGCTATTAGAGGATAAAGGTCAGAGCTTTGATGTGTCTTTATGGATGTAGAGAAACGATGGGTGCCAGGGGAAGAAATGTGATACTGCATGAGAAAGACTGGTGTGGCAGAGAAGTACATGAGGGTGGTGCAGGACATGTATGAGGACAGCGAGACAGTGGTGGGGTGTGTGGATGGCATTACAGATGGATTCAATGTGGGGGTGGGATCACAGTAGGGATCAGCTCTGAGCCCCTTCTTGTTTGCAACAGTGCAAGAGTGAAAGGAAGGGTTTACAAGATGGTAGTAAGACCTGATATTGTAATATGATGCTGTGGCAGGCAGGGCAGAGGACCCAAATGCAGGGCACACTGGAAAGGGCTAAACTCAGAATTCGGCTTTATTAACTTGAGCGCAATACATAAACAAAACTGGACGGGTGCCAGCAGCACAAGATACTAACTCACTTGAAAACTTAACTTGAGCACAAGGGCACATAACAGGAGGAACAAATGACGATGAGAATACAAAGGACAAGGGGAAAAATGCAGACAATATAAACACATCAGGGTGACAAGACAAGTGGGAACAGCTGGGCGGTGCAGGTGCACAGAATGATGCTAATCAGACAAAGGGAAGCAATACTGAACACAACATACAGAAAACAGGACATGAGGAAAATAAAACAGGGAGTAAATAAACAGGAACACAGAAACACAGACTTTACACATGAGGAGGCAGGCACACTCAGGGAATCAGAACATAACTAAACCAGCACAGGGCTCAGGAACTAAACTAAGAAAGCCTGAAGAGTCAAATAAACTAAAGCTAAGAACAAAAACCCATAACAAGGCAAAACTAGAAAACATACCAATAAAGAATCTGTTAAGGAAAACAAAACTCAAATTTGCAAAACCACAATAAACACTTCTTAACATATATAAGAGACAAGGTTAAAAACAAAAACGCAGGGTCAACAGACCCAGGATTGCGACAGCTATGATGTAAAGTTTGGATTTGATGATTTTCACTGGGAGTGACCTGAAAAGAAAAGATCATAAAATAAAATAAAATGTATTATACCCTGTACAGTGATGTTGACTCCGCTGCTGAATTCTCCTGATCCAGACTCACACCAGTACACTGCAGTACCTGACTGTGATGTGTTGATGTTACATGTGGATCCGTTAATTTCCCTCCAGTTAAAACAATACATGGAGCCCTGCTCAGTGAACTTCTTCACTCTCCACTCAGCAGAGTTTCCCTCACAGGTCAGTGAGACAGAGTCAGAGGTGAAGTGTTGCACTCTGTCAGGACTCACTGTGAGAGACGCTGCTGAATGAACATCTGTGGGAGGGGTCACTTATGGGATGGGATGATAAACCCGGAAAATCTCTCAGTAACAGAAAAAAAATATGTGAAAAAGATTTTTGAGATAGAAACAAACTGACCTGCAGACCAGACAAACTTTGGTTCACTGTGATCAGTGTGATACTCTGGGTCTCCTCTTCCAGCTCTACACACATATCCTGCTGTGTGTGTCTGTCCATCAATGATGTAGGAGTCCTGTGCAGTCCCACTGCCATCAGGTAGCAGCTCATAACTGTAGGATTTCTCTGATAGATCAGGAACAGCTTTATACCAGTAGAAGCTCCATCCTGCAGACGGATGTTCAACCTCACAGTTCAGAGTTACTGAGGCTCCAGGACTCAGCCATGATGGAGACACAGTGAGGACAGGACGGGGTTCATCTGCTCAATAAAGATTTTCTCTCAATGTTTAGTCTCTGAACACTGAATTCAATTTCACAGCAATATTGAATCCCAAATATTTAATATGAACTTTAAGAGTGAGACTACCTAAGCATCTAAAATCTCCCTAATCTCAACATGTACTAACAAAAACACATTTTTACAGCCTGTTTATATTCTCAGGTTAAAGGAGCTTTGACTCTACTTACTGTCAGAAACTGTCAGTGTGACTGAATCACTCCACTCTGTTGTTTTAAGTGAACTTTTCATTCGGCCCTTACAGCGGTAGTTTCCACTGTTGGATGATGAAGCAGATCTAATCCTGTATTCATTTTGATTTGGAGGTTTTCTGTAGCTGTTTCTTTCCCATTCATAATCCCACTCAGTGTCTCCTCCATGGATCTCACATCTGACAGTGATCGTCTCTCCTCTGTATATCTCAGTCCAGTTTGGATGCAGAGTCACAACAGCTTTGTTTGAGGCTGTTAATGTTCAAGAAAGTATAAAGAGGAATCATTTGAATAGTGAAAAGGTTCCACTTACCATAAGAAGTATTTTTGAGGTGGCGCCACTTCTCTGTTCACTGCTGCCTGCTCCTCAATTTTATTTACATTTTAGACATTGAGGGCCTTGGGGTATGGAGAGCCGTTTCATTCAAAATGAAATAAATAAATAAACTAATAAATAAACAAATAAATAAATAAATACTGCAATTGATAAATTATTAATAAATATTCCATGAAATAAATAAATATCCCATGAAATAAAATAAATATTTTTTAAATAAATTTTCATTATTATTTTTATTATTATTTTATTTTAATTTATTTCAAGATTTATCTACTTATTTATTTATACATTTATTTATATATTTATTTCATAATGGAGTTTTATTTTGTGACACTTTTATTTTGTAAAGCTATTTTACGTATTTCGGTGACTTTTATTTTTTTAACCCTTTAGCCGGAGAGAACGTCCGACTGCCGGTGTTACGTCGAGCCGCGTTTCCCCATCAGATACGGTTTCCCCAGCGTCTCTGCGCCGCCCACGCGGCAAAAATCGCGCGTGCTTGTTCAGCGCTCGTAACCACACCGCCGTGCTTGAGCCGCAAGAGAACTACGGACACCGTGAAAGCTCAAACAACGTGTTTCGGCGAAGTTGTCCCACTTTTTGCAAATGCGCTCCCATCAGATACGTGCGCTCTCTCTCTCTCTATGTTTAGATGTTTATCGATAGATAGATAGATAGATACTCCATATAGCCCATGCGGATAGCTCTATATAACCCAAACTGGGTAAACACATCTTGATAGCCTAATAACAGCCATCAGATACCGTTCCCCCTGTGTTAAACTGGGGGAACGCATCTTGATGGCCCAGGGACAGCCTTCAGGATGTGTTCCCCCAGTTTAACACAGGGGGAACGGTTTCTGATGGCTGTTATTAGGCTATCAAGATGTGTTTACCCAGTTTTGGGTTATATAGAGCTATCTGCATGGGCTATATGGAGTATCTATCTATCTATCTATCTATCGATAAACATCTAAACATAGAGAGAGAGAGAGCGCACGTATCTGATGGGAGCGCATTTGCAAAAAGTGGGACAACTTCGCCGAAACACGTTGTTTGAGCTTTCACGGTGTCCGTAGTTCTCTTGCGGCTCAAGCACGGCGGTGTGGTTACGAGCGCTGAACAAGCACGCGCGATTTTTGCCGCGTGGGCGGCGCAGAGACGCTGGTGGGCGGCGCAGAGACGCTGGGGAAACCGTATCTGATGGGGAAACGCGGCTCGACGTAACACCGGCACATCCTTTTCAAACCCCCGCTGGCTTTCGCCGCTGAGTGGAAGTTAAGCACAGATATAACTCACTCAGATGATCTCTAACAGCTGATGTTTGGTTTGATTCAGTGTTTCATTTGTTCCTCAGCAAATCGGTTTGCCTGAAATTAAAGTTAAGCATCATAACTGGATAGATTTATTCAACATTAATGTCTCACTTAATATAGTTGGAAATTAATCATTCTCTCAGCTGTATTCCTTGATGTTGAAATGTGTTATGCTTGTTTTAACAGCTTATTTTGAATTAAAGAATTAAAATTAAACCACAAAATGAGCAAAAGTTTGTTCTCTGTTTAACCAGCTGCTTTACACAGCTGTGTTTCGCACTGTTAGGTTACTAGGCGACATGAGCTACGCTGAGGTGAGGGCAGGTGACGCTGATACGAAGGCTAGACCGTCCAGTTTCACAGCCGCTCACTTCCAGCCTTTGGGCTGCGAAGGACCCGGTCTGCCGCGCAACCATTCCGTCAAGACGGGTAGCAGCTTCTCTCAATGAGTCTGAGATGCTTCTGTTTTCAGAAATTGTAAATCAGTTGAATAAATTTAGAAATAACAGAAGCATTCTGCAAAAGGCCGCCAGAAAAGTGGCATCAATTCTTTTCTTCTTCTCCTGCTTCTTCTCGTGTTCAATAGTGATGGGTCGGTCGCGAACGATCCGGCTCTAAGAGCCGGCTCCTGATAGTGAGCCGTTTCTTTTTCTTTTCATTCTTTCCTTTTTTTTTTTTTGTGGAAGCCATGCGTGATTGGTTTAAATGAATGTCAGCATATGATCGTCTACACTGAGCGGGAGGGGAGGATCCACGGACACATTGCGCTGTGAGTAAACAAACACCAGAGAAGGAGGGGCTCCTGCAAAATGCGCTGTGAGACAGGAAAGAGCCAGATGAAGTTGCACGTTACATAGAGGCTACACGCGAGAACGGTGAGGAAAATGAGTGACGGAAAGCTGGACACATTTTAACCTTATACCTCCAAACATGTCGAAGGAGACACCGCGTACTTCAAAAGTGCCGGCGTTTGCGGACTTCCGGTCACAAATACCGTAATACCACTACATGACTGTGGTGTAATTTCTGAGCTTTCAGGAACCGTTTGAATTTTTTCGATAGCACGAATGGTCGCGGAGTTATGGTGAAAAGCCAGCTGATCAAGTTCCTTTGACCAGCTGACTCTGCGGTGAGACCCTATGTCTTAATCAGCTGTTCACGGCTTGTAAGGTCAGGAAACCCGCACTTCAGCAGCGATCGCCTGGCGTTAAAGGATTATTCTGTCAGTGTAGACTGCAAATTTAAAATTTAATATCAAGCAGGCTGCACAAACAACCTACATAGGTATACTGTATACGAGTTGTTCATCCCTCAGTGTAATTAGAAGAACAAAACAGGGCAGGTCATCAGGCAGGAGAAACAGGATCAACTCCTCAAAGGCCCTTTGTGTTTCTGATTTCCAATATTTTGTTTTATAATTTGTATTTGGAGCACTCTATTATATGTTGAGTATATAAAGAAATGTTTGATATAGGCCTAATGTATGTTTTTACATTAGTAATTCATTTTACACTTTTTTTTTTTTTTTTAAATTAAAATCTAAGGAGCCATTTGGGAGCCTAAAGAGCCGGCTCTCTGAAAAGAGCCGGAATTCCCATCACTACTGTTCAATATTTTGAAAGCTAGTTCCTGTTTTACTCCTCTGGGTCGCTGACCTCTGACCAGTGCCGCCCCACAGATAAAACTCTGCCCTCTCATTTGAATGTAAGAACATGAAATAAAAAGAGCTTCAAATGAAAAACGGGGTTAAATAATAAAAGCTTTACACAATAAAAGTGTCACAAAATAAAACTCCATTATGAGATAAATAAATGAATAAATAAATAAATATATATAAATAAATAAATAGATAAATAATAAATAGATAAATCTTGAAATAAATAAAAATAAAATAATAATAAAAATAATAATAATAATGAAAATTAATTAAAAAAATATTTTATTTTATTTCATGGGGATATTTATTTATTTCATTTTGAATGAAACGGCTGTCCATATTTGGGGGGGCAGTGTGGATGGGCGCTGTTTTTCAGCGCTTATATTACATCTGTCCCTCCAATTTTTTTTTTTTTTTTTTTTTTATAGAGCCTGTCATGTCTGGCACTGTTTGCAAGCAGAATTGTGATCTGAATGCATTGTTGTGCCAAACATATTTATTCTTCCACGATAAGCTCTATAGAGTCTCTATGAGCTTTTCTTGTTAATGTTTTGTGTTTTTGTTGTTTGTTTGTTTGTTTGTTTTATTTTATTTTATTTATTTATTTATTTGTGTACATATACATTTAATTCCAGTTGACAGGCTGGGGGAGAAAAAAAAAAAAAGAGAGAGAGAGAGAAAAGGGAGGAAACAGAAAAAGAGGACAGAGCACCACTACACTAACCAAAACAATTCAAATGCTGCAACTGCAAAAAAACCAGAAAAAAGACAACATACCAAAACAGAACAAGCAATACCTGGAAAAATAACTATGTGGAAAAGGCAAAAAAAATGAAGCATGGTTGTATAACAACAACAATTTTGTTATGCTGTGATTGCGTTAGTGTCTGTGTCATGGAATGCACTTACCAACGAGGTCAGAAAGCCGCCGCTCCGCCCACAAGGAGCCAGAGGCAGGCAGAGAAGGACCCAGGAAATCGGAGCCATCCGCAGCCCATCAAGAGCCATGAAAACCCGCGGCCGCACATTCCAGCGACAACCGCATACCCACCCCAGCAGAGGGGAGAGGGAGGTCCCAGATGGAGCCCCCCCAGTCGAGGGGCAAGGGCCCCAGGAAATTCGAGGCATCAGGAACCGGCCCCCCAGAGGCCAACCCCCCGTGCAGGCCGGCGGCAGGGCCCAGGTGCCCAAGAACCGCCCGACAAACTGCAGAGCCCCCCCCCCCCCCCCCCCCCCCCCCCCCCCCCCCCCCCACGCCTGAGAAGCCGCCACAGCCCCCAGGAGAGCAGGTCGACAACCACGCCAGAACATCCAGCCCGGCTCAGGAACCCCAAGGCACCCACACCCCGGGGAAGCGGGGGACGCAGGAGCGACCACCGAGAAGCAGCCGGGAGGCAAGGCACAAGAAGGCCCAGATTCAGGTCCAGCCATGCACACACGTATGCACACACACTCACCCACATATGCTCATGCACACATTACTGCAAACAGCAAAATTGTGTGTATGTGTGTATATGTATATGCGTTTGTATAGACATGTGAATGTGTGTATGTATGTATGTATATCTTTGAGTATTTTTCTTTCCTTTCTCCCCTTTGCCCCCCCCCCCCCTTTTTCTTTTTTCCCCCTCTTCTCAATCCCTTTCCTTATTGCCTGTCAGACGTGGCATAAATAACTAATAAAAAATAAAAATACAAACATTAACAAGAATAGCCTATAGAAAACTTAGAGCTGTTCTTGTAAAAGCAAATATGTTTGGTACATCATTGCATTCGGATCATCGTTCCAATTGCGAAAACAGCCAGACATGACAGGCTTTAAAAAAAAAAAAAAAAAAAAAAATTTTTTTTAATTTTCTTACATATAAATTACAATCAATGTATTTAACATTATTAAATTTAAACTCACCGACTGTGTCAATCCTGACTGACTCACTGTACTCTGTGTAGTAAACTGGGTCTCCTCTTCCTCCTCTGCACCTGTAGAGTCCTTCCTGTGAGACTCTGATTTGTCCATTTGAGCGGAAAACTGCATCTTGTGTGGTCAGAGGTTCAGAGTGTTTCTCATCTCTGTACAAGTAGTATTTCCATCCAGATGATGATGATGATGATGATGATGATGATGAGTCCACAGAGCAGGTCAGGGTCACACTGCCCCCTAATGGAACAGCTGTGTAATCAGCTGTCAATTCAGCCTTTGGTTTAGCTGCAATTCAGTTTAAAACAAGAACATAACAAAATGACTGAATCAGATTAATTTAAAGAACAGCATGGAAATATGGAAATAATAAATAACTCTGATGATGAAGCTACAACAAATTGTAGTATTGTTGCATTTATGGTGTGAACATGATCAGAGTCAACTACCAGTTGTATGCTCAAAGTTTGAGCTAAATGCCTTCCCGTAGCCACATATGCTTTGCATTCAGGGATGTGCCAGGATAATATAAATGTGCAGAGTACATAAATGGTCGTACAGGCTAGCAACCAGCCATAAAATTAATGTAAATTCTTCATGTTGTTCACTAGACCAGACCACGGCACTTTCTTCCTGCATTTATTTTTGTTACTCCCAACCCAGACACACCTAACTAATGTGCACACTAGATGTTCTCGCATGGTTTGTAACAATACTGAAAAGGTTCCACTTACCATAAGATGTAATGCTTTTTTCTTGTTCTTCTTCTTACATCTAAATTACAATCAGTTTATTTAACATTATTAAATTTAAACTTACCGGCCATGTCAATCCTGACTGACTCGCTGTACTCTGTGTAGTAAACTGGTTTTCCTCTTCCTCCTCTGCACCTGTACAGTCCTTCCTTTGATACACTGATTTTTCCATTTGAAAGGAAAACTGCATCTTGTGATGTCATAACAATATAAGTTTTCTCAAGTCTAGACCAGTAGTATTTCCATCCAGGTGATGATGATGGGTTCACAGAGCAGGTCAGGGTCACACTGCCCCCTACTGGAACAGTTGTGTTAGCAGCTTTCAGTTTGGCCTTTGGTTTAGCTGCAGTTCAGTTTAGAACAAGAACAGAACAAGAAAATGAATCAGAACAATTTAAAGAACTGTATGAAAATATGTCAATAATAAATATCACCAAACCTTAATGGTGGAGTTACAACAAACTGTACCACTCTCACACCAAATTCTCATTTTATCATTTCAGTCTACACTGTCATTTTTATTTAGTTAGTTATATTGACAATCAGTAGTGGATATTTCAGATTCTACTATGTATTTAAAACACTTTACTGATGAGCACTGACAACACAACTGTAGAAGGAATTACATTTTCTACTGCAGTAGTGAACACTTTCAAATCCATTTCAGAAGAAATATGGAAATTAAAATCTCTGAATTTCCCAATTTCTAAAAAAAAATCTTATGCAAATGTAGCGCAACCACACCTATGGAACTGTTTACCCTGCCCAGGATAGGGTCCCTGCGGCCCCACCCTGGATCCAGGCCTGGGGAGGGAGTTCAAAGGAGAGCCTCTGGTGTCCGGGCATTAGTCCGTGGTTCCCGGGTGGATGCAACCTGAAGAGACGACACAGGCCCGTCCTCCTGTAGGCCCACCACCCGCAAGAGGCGTCGTAGGGATCAGGTGCAGTGTGTGTCGGGCGGTGGCCAAGGGTAGAGGCCCTGGCGGACCAATCCCCAGCAATTGAGACTGGCTATTGGGTCATGGAATGTCACCTCTCTGGTGGGGAAGGTTCTGAGCTAGTGCATGAGGTTGAGAGATACCGGCTAGATATAGATGGGCTCTCCTCAACACGTGGCCTGGGCTCTGGAACTAGTCTCCTGGAGAGGGGCTGAACTCTGTTCCAGTCTGAAGTTGCCCTCAGTGAGAGGCAGCGAGCTGGAATGGGTATTCTTGTATCACTTGCTGCCTGTACATCGGAGTTTTCACAGGTACATGAGAGGGTTGTTTCCCTGTGCCTTCAGGCTGGGGAACAGGTACTGACTGTTTGCCCTTGAGGGCCGATTGACATTTCAGAGTACCCACCCTTTTTGGAGTCACTGGACGGGGTGCTCGAGGGTGTGCCATCCAGTGACTCTACTGGGAGACTTCAATGGTCACGTGGGCAATGACAGTGAGAACTGTAAGGGCATGATTGGAATGAATGGCCTGCCCGATCTGAACCCAAATGGTGTCTTGTTATTGAACTTCTGTGCAAACTGCAGTTTGTCCATAATGAATACCACATTTGAACATAAGGATGTCCATATGTACACATGGCACCAGGACACCCTAGGTCGCAGGTCGATGATCGATTTTGTAATTATATCACAGATCTGCAGCCATATGTTCTGGACACTTGGGTGAAGAGACGAGCTGACCTGTCAACTGATCACCACCTGGTGGTGAGTTGGATCAGGTGGCGGGGGAGGATGCTGGAGAGACCTGATGCAGCTAAACGTCTTGCGAAGGTGCGCTGGGAACGCCTGACAGAAGCCCCAGTCTGCGAGATCTTCAACTTTTACCTCTGGCAGAACTCCGACAGCATTCCAAGGGAGGCTGAGGACAGTGAGTCTGAAAGGATCATCTTCCGCACCGCCATTAATGAGGCTGCTTCTCAGAGCTGTGGCTGTTAGGTGGTTGGTGCCTGTCGTAGTGGCAACTCCCAAACCAGATGGTGGTCACTGGAGGTCAAGGGAGCCATCAAGCTGAAGAAGGAGTCCTATCGGGCTTGGTTAGCCTGTGGGACTCCAGAGGCAGCTTACGGGTACCAGCAGGCCAACCGGAATGTGGCTCGGGTGGTGGCTGAAGCAAAAACTTGGGTGTGGGAGGAGGTCGGTGAGGCCATGGAAAGACTTTCAGATGGCATCAAAGTAATTCTGGCAAACTGTCAGATGACTCAGGAGGGGAAAATGGTGCTCTGCACACAGTTTATGATGCGGGTGGAGTACTGATGACTTCAAATGAGGCTATAGTCAGGCAATGGAAGGAATACTTCGAGGATCTCCTTAATCCCACTGACACGCCTTCTGTAGTGGAAGCAGAGTCTGGGGTCAAGGGGGGATGACTCGCCCATCACTGGGGGTGAGGTCACTGAGGTGGTTACTGGTGGCAGGCCCCTGGGGTGGACGAGATTTGCCCGGAGTTCCTGAAGGCTCTTGATGTTGTAGGGCTGTCTTGGTTGACACGCCTCTGCAACATCATGTGGAGATCTGGGGCGGTGCCACTGAATTGGCAGACCGGGATGGTGGTCCCCATATTTAATAAGGGAGACTGAAGGGTGTTCTCCAACTTCCGGGGGATCACACTCCTCAGCCTCCCTGATAAGGTTTATGTCAGGGTGCTGGAAAGGAGGGTCCATCCGTTAGTCAAACCCAAGAGGTTCAAGATTCAAGAGGAACAATGTGGTTTTCGTCCTGGTTGTGGAATGCTGGACCAGCTCTTTATCCTCTCGATGGTGTTCAAGTGTGCCTGAGCGTTTGCCCAACCACTCTACGTGTGCTTCGTGGACTTGGAGAAGGCATTCGACCGCGTCCCTTAGGGTATCCTGTGGGAGGTCCTGCGGGAGTATGGGATGTCTGGCCCGTTATTGCAGGTCATTCAGTCTCTGTGCAACTGTAGCGAGAGCTTAGTGTTGGACTTCGCCGTTTGTCACTGATTCTGTTCATAATTTTTATGGACAGAATTTCTAGGCGTAGCCATGTGGTGGAAGGCTTCTGCCTTGGCGGCCTCAGAATCTCTTTGCTCTTTGTGGATGATGTGGTCCTGTTGCTTCATCAGGTGGTGGCCTCCAGCTTGCAGTGGAATGATTTGCAGCTGAGTGTGAAGTGGCTGGCATGAGAATCAGCACCTTGAAGTCTGAGGCCATGACCCTCAGCTGGAAAAGGGTGGAGTGCCCTCTGTGGCTCTGGGACAAGTTCCTGCCCCAGGTGGAGGCGTTTAATTATCTTGGGGTCTTGTTCCCGAATGATGGGCGAAGGGAACAGGAGATTGACAGGTGGATCAGGGTTGCATCTGCAGTGATGAGGACAATGCACTGGTCTGTTATGGTGAAGAGGGAGCTGACCGTAAAAGCGATGCTGTTGATTTACCGGTTGATCTACGCCCCTACCCTCACCTATGGTCATGAGCTTTGGGTAGTGACTAAAAGAATAAGATCACAAATACAAGCAGCAGAAATGAGCTTCCTCCAAAGGGTGTCTGGCTTCTCCCTTACAGATAGGGTGAGGAGTGAGACCATTTGGGAGGGGCTCAGAGTAGAGCCACTGCTCCTCCACATCGAGAAGAGCCAGTTGAGGTGGCACAGGCATCTGAATAGGATGCCTCCTGGGCGCCTCTTGGGTGAGGTGTTCCGATCATGTCCTATCGGGGTAGACCCAGGACACGCTCGAGAGATTATATCTCTCGGCTGGCCTGGGAACGCCTTGGGGTACCCTCTACATGAGCTGGTAGAGGTAGCTGGGGAGAGGGAAGTCTGGGCTTCTCTGCTTAGGCTGCTGCCCCCGGGACCCAGCCCAGATAAGCGAAAGAAAATGGATGGACTTCACTGCTACATTTATTTAACAGCTGTAACTACAGGTTTCTCACTGCTCTTGAACACAAACTGATATTTTACTCATTTTAAGAAAGGATTTTTTCAGTGTACATATAGTATGTAACAGAGTCTGCTCCTCAGTCCCCAACATGAAAAAGAGACAAATATCAGAATACATGTTCAAGAGGTCATCTTTCTACAACATGTGGCAGCCTAACAGAGAACTGAGAGTGTGTGTAAACAAAAAAAATTAACATAGCTATATAAAACAGAAACCTGATGATAGGGTATTTCTTATGTAGGTGCATCCACTGAGGGAAGCATCCTTTGATGTTTATTAATAAATTGCTTCTAATGGCCAAAAGCACAATATAAAGCCATAATGTTATATTTATTGTATGTAAAATATGCTGAATTCTCGCTGTCTTACTAGGCTTATAAAAGTCATCATTCATCATATCATCTCTCAGAAATTTAAAAACAACATTCAAGTTAGACTGAAAACATAAAAAATTTAAATAAAAGAATATGTTTGTATATGTATATGTTTGTATTTTATACATATCAGAACCGTAAACTTATCACCTGTTGGCAAACCTAATTTCTTACTGTCTGGCTGCATATAGTAAGCAAACAACATTAGCCTAATGTCAGTGTTATGTTAACAGGAGCAAGTTAATTTGAAGACTCCACTTTGACAATGTTCTTATTTTTATATTGTATATTTCCTTAATCTGCTTATGTTACATATAAAGCACCTGAGTAACTCCAGCTGTTTCTAGCTGAATGTAGTTTAGCTAAAAGTAGTTTATACGTGGAGTATTTAACAAAACTGCTGCGGGATCTGTCTGGGTACACCCAGTTGAGGCTGTATGACATGTCATGTTCAGATTCACATTCAAAATTTGGGTTTTATTGTGTATATATGTGTGTGTGTGTATGTGTGTGTGTGTGTGTGTGTGTGTGTGTGTGTGTGTGTGTGTGTGTGTGTGTGTGTGTGTGTAAAAAAACATTAAAGTTGTCATTAATATGAAGAGGACTAATTATATGAACCCAACTCACGTGGCAATAGTAGTTTGAGTGCATCGCTCCATCCGGTTATGAGATAGTCACTTCTACCCCGACATCTGTAGTCTCCACGGTGGGACACTAATGCCCTGCTGACTGTGTATTCACTGGATGATGGAGGGGTGTTTGTGTTGGGTAATGTCCATTCATATTTCCACTTAGTGTCTTCACTTCCGCGTATCTCACACTTGATGTGGATCAGCTCACCAGTGAATATCTGAGTCCAGTTGTTTTGCAGCGTCAGTATGACACTGTTGAGAACTATTCACACCAAAAATAACAGAATAAAAAAAAGAAATGAAAACTAGCATGAAAAATCATGTTAAGTATATAAATGAATGTTACTGTGTTCTGTTTCAAAATGCTGTTTAAGTCAAATACTTTAAAGAACATTTTGAAAATATTTTTTTCTATCTTGGTACTATTGCAGGCTTGACAATGTCAAGGCGGCTGTGCAGCAGGCAGGAGGCAGACCCAAAATGTAGGACTTGGAAGACACAAAAATACTCTGGGATGTAGAAGAGAAGCAGATTATCCAAAAAAACAAAACAAAACAAAAACTAAAGAATTATCAGGAAAACATGGAACAGAGGAAAGCACAACTATGAAGGAGGATCAAGACTGTGAGAAAAAGGTGTAAAAACAGCAGAGAAAAACTAACATAATGACTTAAAAGGAAGTTAAACTAGACAAAAGATACAGAGAACAGTTACCAAAAAACAAAAACAAAACAAAACAAAAAACAGGAAGCGAGTGATAACTGAACGAGAAGACAGGAATAACTTGACCAAACAAACAGAGATGAAGACTGAGCCAAACACAGAAACACCAGAGAGGCTGTCATGATTCAGCTGTGTGAGTCTGGATATGGACCCAGTGTGCAGGACTTGGGAGGACGTGTCCTTGAAAAGAGCTTTAATGTCAGAATTCATCAAAGCAAAAAAAAAAAAAAAAAAAGTTCAGAGCTATTCAATTCAATTCAATTCAATTCAATTCAATTCAATTCAATTCAATTCAATTCAATTCAATTTTATTTATATAGCGCCAAATCACAACAAACTGTCGCCTCAAGGCGCTTTGTATTGTGGGTAAAGACCCTACAATAATACAGAGAAAACCCAACAGTCAAAACGACCCCCTATGAGCAAGCACTTGGCGACAGTGGAAAGGAAAAACTCCCTTTTAACAGGAAGAAACCTCCAGCAGAACCAGGCTCAGGGAGGGGCAGTCATCTGCTGCGACCGGTTGGGCTGAGGGGAGAGAAAGACATGCTGTGGAAGAGAGCCAGAGATTAATATCAATTAATGATTAAATGCAGAGTGGAGTATAAACAAAGTAAATAAGGTGAATGAGAAACAGTGCAATATGTGAACCCCCCAGCAGACTAGGCCTATAGCAGCATAACTAAGGGATGGTTCAGGGTCACCTGATCCAGCCCTAACTATAAGCTTTATCATAAAGGAAAGTTTTAAGCCTAATCTTAAAAATAGAGAGGGTGTCTGTCTCCCGAATCCAAGCTGGAAGCTGGTTCCACAGAAGAGGCGCCTGAAAGCTGAAGGCTCTGCCTCCCATTCTACTCTTAAGTATCCTAGGAACCACAAGTAAGCCAGCAGTCTGAGAGCGAAGTGCTCTGTTGGGGTGATATGGTACTATGAGGTCTTTGAGATAAGATGGTGCCTGATTATTCAAGACCTTGTATGTGAGGAGAAGAATTTTAAATTCTATTCTAGATTTAACAGGGAGCCAATGAAGAGAAGCCAATATGGGAGAAATATGCTCTCTCTTTCTAGTCCCTGTCAGTACTCTAGCTGCAGCATTTTGGATCAGCTGAAGGCTTTTCAGGAAGCTTTTAGGACAGCCTGATAATAATGAATTACAATAATCCAGCCTAGAAGTAATAAATGCATGAATGAGCTTTTCAGCATCACTCTGAGAAAGGATGTTTCTAATTTTAGAAATATTGCGCAAATGCAAAAAAGCGGTCCTACATATTTGTTTAATATGTGCATTGAAGGACATATCCTGGTCAAAAATGACTCCAAGATTTCTCACAGTGTTACTGGAGCCCAAAGTAATGCCATCCAGAGTAAGTATCTGGTTAGACACCATGTTTCTAAGATTTGTGGGGCCGAGAACAAGAATTTCAGTTTTGTCTGAATTTAGAAGCAGGAAATTAGAGGTCATCCAGGCCTTTATGTCTTTAAGACATTCCTGCAGTTTAACTAATTGATGTGTGTCATCTGGCTTCATTGATAGGTAAAGCTGAGTATCATCTGCATAACAATGAAAATTGATGCAGTGCTTTCTAATAATACTGCCTAAGGGAAGCATGTATAATGTAAATAAAATTGGTCCTAGCACAGAACCCTGTGGAACTCCATAATTAACCTTAGTGTGTGAAGAAGACTCCCCATTTACATGAACAAATTGGAGTCTATGAGATAAATATGATTCAAACCACTGCAGTGCAGTACCTTTAATACCTATAGCAAGCTCTAATCTCTGTAATAAAATGTTATGGTCAACAGTATCAAAAGCTGCACTGAGGTCCAACAGGACAAGAACAGAGATGAGTCCACTGTCAGAGGCTGTAAGAAGATCATTGGTGACCTTCACTAATGCTGTTTCTGTACTGTGATGAATTCTGAAACCTGACTGAAACTCTTCAAATAAACCGTTCCTCTGCAGATGATCAGTTAGCTGTTTTACAACTACTCTTTCAAGAATCTTTGAGAGAAATGGAAGGTTGGAGATTGGCCTATAATTAGCTAAGACAGCTGGGTCAAGTGATGGCTTTTTAAGCAGAGGTTTAATTACAGCCACCTTGAAGGTCTGTGGTACATAGCCAACTAATAAAGACTGATTGATCATTTTTAAGATTGAAGCATCAATAATTGGAAAGACTTCTTTGAACAGTCTAGTAGGAATGGGATCTAACAAACATGTTGCTGGTTTGGAGGAAGTAACTATTGAAGTTAACTCTGAAAGATCAACTGTAGCAAAAGAGTCTAAACAAATACCAGCAGTGCTGAAAGCAGCCGAACATGAAGAATAATCTTTGAGATGGTTATGAATAATTTTTTCTCGAATGTCTAAAATTTTATTTGTAAAGAAATCCATGAAGTCACTACTAGTTAACGTGAAAGGAATACTCGGCTCTACAGAGCTCTGACTCTTTGTCAGCCTGGCTACAGTGCTGAAAAGAAACCTGGGGTTGTTCTTATTTTCTTCAATTAATGATGAATAGTAAGATGTCCTAGCTTTACGGAGGGCTTTTTTTATAGAGCAACAAACTCTTTTTCCAGGCTAAATGAGCATCTTCTAATTTAGTGAGACGCCATTCCCTCTCCAGCTTTCGGGTTATCTGCTTTAAGCTGTGCGTTTGTGAATTATACCACGGAGTCAGGCACTTCTGATTTGAAGCTTTCCTTTTCAGAGGAGCCACAGTATCCAAAGTTATACGGAGTGAGGATGTAAAACTATTGACGAGATAATCGACCTCACTGGGAGCAGAGTTTAGGTAGCTGCTCTGCACTGTGTTGGCACATGGCACTGAAGAGCATAACAATGAATGAATTAGATCCTTAAACTTAGTTACAGCACTTTCAGAAAGACTTCTACTGTAATAAAACTTATTCCCCACTGCTGTGTAATCCATTAAAGTAAATGTAAATGTTACTAAGAAATGATCAGACAGGAGGGGGCTTTCAGGGAATACTGTTAAGTCTTCAGTTTCTATGCCATATGTTAGAACAAGATCCAGAGTATGATTAAAGTGGTGGGTGGGCTCCTTTACATTTTGAGAGAAGCCAATTGAATCTAACAATAGATTAAATGCAGTGTTGAGGCTGTCATTCTCAGCATCTACATGGATGTTAAAATCACCCACTATAATTATTTTATCTGAACTGAGCACTAAATCAGATAAAAAGTCTGAGAAATCAGACAGAAACTCTGAGTAAGGACCAGGTGGACGATAGATAATAACAAATAAAACAGGTTTTTGATTTTCCCAATTAGGATGGACAAGACTAAGAGTCAGGCTTTCAAAAGAATGAAAACTTTGTCTGGGTCTTTGATTAATTAATAAGCTGGAATTGAAGATTGCAGCTAATCCTCCTCCTCGACCAGTGCTTCGAGCATTCTGACAGTTACTGTGACTCGGGGGTGTTGATTCATTTAAACTAACATATTCATCCTGCTGTAACCAGGTTTCTGTAAGGCAGAATAAATCAATACGTTGATCAATTATTAAATCATTTACTAATAGGGACTTGGACGAGAGAGACCTAATGTTTAACAATCCACATTTAATTGTTTTATTTTTTGGTGCAGTTGATGAAGCTGTATTATTTATTGTTTTTGAATTTTTATGCTTAAATAGCTTTTTGCTGATTTTAGCTTTGGTTTTTGGTGGTCTGGGAGCAGGCACCGACTCTATGGGGATGGGGTTTTGGGGGGATGGCAGGAGGAGAGAAGCTGCAGAGAGGCGTGTAAGACTGCAACTCTGCTTCCTGGTCTCAACCCTGGGTAGTCAGTTTTTAGGAGGGTTAATAAATTTGGCCAGATTTCTAGAAATGAGAGCTGCTCCATCCAAAGTGGGATGGATGCCGTCTCTCCTAACAAGACCAGGTTTTCCCCAGAAACTTTGCCAATTATCTATGAAGCCCACGTCATTTTTTGGACACCACTCAGACAGCCAGCGATTCAAGGAGAACATGCGGCTAAACATGTTGCTCCTGGTCTGATTGGGGAGGGGCCCAGAGAAAACTACAGAGTCCGACATCGTTTTTGCAAAGTTACACACCGAGTCAATATTAATTTTAGTGACCTCCGATTGGCGTAACCGGGTGTCATTACTGCCGACGTGAATAACGATCTTACCAAATCTACGATTAGCCTTAGCCAGCAGTTTCAAATTTCCATGAATGTCGCCTGCTCTGGCCCCTGGAAGACATTTGACTATGGTCGCCGGTGTCTCTAGCTTCACGTTTCTCAAAACAGAGTCGCCAATAACCAGAGTTTGTTCCTCGGCGGGTGTGTCGCCGAGTGGAGAAAAACGGTTAGAGACGTGAACAGGTTGGTGGTGTACCCGGGGCTTCTGCTTAGGACTACGCTTCCTCCTCACCGTCACCCAGCCGGCCTGTTTTCCCTGCTGCTCGGGATCTGCTGGGGGGGAGCTAACGGCGGCTAAGCTACCATGGTCCGCACCCGCTACAGGGGCCTGGCTAGATGCAGGATTTTCCAGGGTGCGGAGCCGAGTCTCCAGTTCAGAAAGCCTGGCCTCCAGAGCTACAAACAGACTACATTTATTACAAGTACCGTTACTGCTAAAGGAGGCCGAGGAGTAACTAAACATGTGACACCCAGAGCAGGAAAGTGCAGGAGAGACAGGAGAAGAAGCCATACTGGTAGTGAGTCGGCTAAGGGCTAAGCTACTAGCTGAGCTAAGCTAGCGAATTTCTAAAAACAAATAAAGTGAGTAATGTGAATACAGGTGATTCAGCAAAGAGTATGCTATTTAAAGTAGGTGAAGATTACACTAAAATATGTTATTATCCAGATAAATCAAGTTATACAGATATAACAGCTAACAGACAGCAAAACACTGTGCTCCGAAACAGGAACAGGAAGTGATACAATACTGCAGTGAGAGCCAACACCAAGTGACCAGTGACTAGGACTGTGACTCTAAACAAACTGGGAAAGGAACAAATGCAGTCAATCTATTGTGCTATATTATCATGTGAGATCTGAAATAATGGTGCATATAATTGATTAACATTGGCTTCAATGACTTATACAGTATGTAGTGATGTGAGTGTGAAACTGAAGCTTCGATACGTGCTTCGAACCCTGCTCCTTAGACCCACTGTTTCAAAGCTTGCTTCAGGGCGAAAACGATCACGTGACATATGACGTCCGAAGCAGCAACTGTTTCATTCCCGAAATTAATCACCTGACTGGTCCCCCCCCCCCCGTAGTTACACAAGCACACCCACTTAATGCCATGTTTTCCCAGCACTCTGCTCAATAACACAACACACACATTCATCCATCATTATTTGTAAACAGAACCTGATATTGTGATATTTGGTCTTAACGTGTGTGCCTCAAACAATGCAAAGATGCTTCAGATCATTGAGTTTTATGCATGTTTAATTAAAACCATTGCACTTTTCCAGGAGAGGGCAGTATAATTGAAGCTTCGAGTAATTAACCCATTTTCGAAACAACTGGTTCAAGTGGTTCAGTGCTTCACAAAAGCTTCATTTGCTCATCACTACTTATAAGTTCCAGTAATTCTTTTTTCCTGCTGCTCCAGTTCTTCCTTGTTTGAGCAGAAGAGGAGGTGGAGGGTGGAGCTGGTTTAAGTGCCGAGGCCAGTCAAATGGACTCAACCATCTGTTGTGGCCACATGTGTTTTTTTCAAATATAGTTACACTCTGGTTGCCCCTGTGGCATTTAAGCTGGTTTACTCCATTAATATATAGGTTGAGCTGCCTCTTATTTGGGGAGGTCAGTTAGTTCAGTTATTTTGTTAAGCATAGTTTTTTGTGTAAAGTTGTGTTTAGCTGATCTCGTTTTGGGCCCATTGATTTCTTGAGTTTGTATTTACATTACTTTTTGTCTTTTTTGGGTATAATAAAACCCACAGTTTGAAAATACACCTGTGCCTGTTTGTTCTTGGCAGCTTGGTCCCTGATACACTGCAGAATGAAATATCCAGAATATTTTGTTTGAAACAAAATAAACTCACCAGTTTCCTGAATGGTGACTGGACCACTTTCTGTTAAGGTTGAATTCCTGTCTTTTCTCCTTCCTCTGCAGGTGTAGATGCCTCCTTTAGAGATACTGATCACTCTGTCTGATTCATCAGATATTGTGGACTTCTTCTCAGATGAGCTTTCTCTGAACCACTCATATTCCAAATCAGCAAACTCTGTCACATTACAGGTCAGTTTCACTGTGCCCCCTGCTGGTATAGTTGAGCTGTATGCAATGAGAGTGGCCTTGCCAATTTCTGAGAGTTCAAAAAATAAATAAATACTGCCTGTGATTGTTCAGAGAATATTAAAATATATCAGTTATCTGATCCCAACATAGGGTTGGAGTGACATGTTCAACAGTCTGTAGTTTAAACAATTATCAAAACACTGATGCATGAATATAATAAGAAGTCAAATTGTATCCATCTTTCCACACAAAGGCTTGAAGAATAAGTCTCATAACAAGCATTTCAGTTCCACTTTTACTTCCATTTGTTACCCAACTGTTTCTCACTTTGGCACCTCTTGGAAACGACTCCAAAAAACCACACAGCAGACAGTACATCGTGCCAAAAGTGGTGGTGTGGTGAGTCACCACTATTGGTGGCCACTGGTATAATACACGCTAATCGGTCAAAACTCTGATCTGTGAGAAAGGGAATTTAAGTCGTTGATAATGTTTTATTTTTAATGTTTGCCTATTCATTAATTTGCCACCTGTTTATATGTGCACTGTTTCATAACTGGGACTTCAAGCAGTAATGCAACAAATGAATAAATACCATATGATACCTTCTTAGAAAAAAAACAGGAAAGAAAATTTCTCACCTTCAGCATTTCCATAGAAGAGTGTCCTGAGCACTAAAATAAATTAAAAAAACTCATCAGATCCTCTGAAATAAGGTGAAGAGAACCAAGGCACCAAGCAATACGCTCATGTTCATGGATTATATAAAAATAAACACAAATTAATACACCTTTAGTCTGTTACACTCAGAAAAAAAAAAGTTAAACCAGTGATTTACTGTCAAAAAACACCCATACAGAGACCGTCTGTAATGTACTCACTGAAGAACTCCAGCACGCAGAGAAAAGAGCGTCCCATCCTCACATCCAGCACTGCTACACTGCTAATCTCAAAATATTGAAATTATTACTTACAGCACTGAAGTAAGATGGATTATATTGAATGTGAATATAAGACTGCAGTTTTCTCCTCCCTTCTCTTTGTTGGTAACTCTGTCCTTCCTTCCTTCCTTCTAAACACTGAGCTCACACAACTATACTTAGCTTTCAGTTGCAGTTCCTGTCGACTGCAAACATTTCAGCTTGTTTTTTGTACAGCGCTTTACATCTTGCCCACAGAAGTAACTCTGAATATTATCACATTATCACTCTTTCTGAACTCTTTTGCATCCACAACGCCTGCCGTGTGTGCTGGCTGCAGGTTGCATATCCTTCAAGAGAAAATCCATCAATGGCTCACTAATAGCTTCATCACTTCTTCACGTGTTCCAGACAATTTAGCTTCTGCACACGTCTTTGTCAATTTTTACCCCCCAAAGTATTTATTTTTTATCATGTCCCTTGTAGCTGACATCGGGTCTTGTTTGATCACAAAATAATAATGTCTTAATTTTCATACTGATTTCTGCTAAAATCTGCTTTTAATTTCATGATTATTGATACAGTTTGATTAAGGACACATGTCTGAACACTGAAAGATTGTTATAACAAATAACTTCTTAATCTAGCTTTGATTAATCCATATTTTGCACACCTAAAAATGTCATGAAGCTGGTTTGTAGATTACTTCACCCAGAGGTTTGAGAGAGAAAGAAGGGGGTGCTTTCAGGACATTAGAACAAGGAAAATCAGATAAATGCAGATTGAGGTTGCCAAGCAGTGATGTCAGTAATGCTTTAATTAGTAATGTTACTTAGTAATGCATTACTCTAATCTGACCACTTTTTTTCAGTATGACTGAATTAATCCCTCTGTCCACCCTTGTGATTGAATAGCTTTTATATGAAGCAATGATGAACAAATACTTCCAAAATCAAACATCATTTTTTTTCTGTACCCATTTGTAGATTCTTCATGATGGAGATAAGAGGACCTGCTGGACTTCAACTTAGTATATAAGGTCCATTTCTTGGCGTTTCAAATACTTCCTCTGTAGCTGTAGATGCTTCCTTTAGAGACAATGATCAGGCCTTGTGATTCATCACCTGTTACTGACGTAATTTAAGATGAGCTGTTTCTGAACCTCTGATATTCTCAGTCTGCAGAATCCTTCCTATAACAGCTTAATGTCATGTAACTGCGTGGTAGGCAGGATTGAACCCAAACGTAGGACTCAGGAGACAGGACGTGAAACTCTGACAGCTTTATTTGCTGAAGAAACCTGATACATGGCATGCAAACACATAGGAAACTAATGATGGCAATGTGAGAAAGGGCAGGAGAAAACATAGACAATAAATACAAGGGGTAACGAATCGGGAGTGGAAACAACTGGGAAGAACAGGTGGACCGAATGACGCTGAGGAGACAAGGGGGAAGCAAAACTAGACACACACACAAACACACACACACACACACACACACACACACACACACACACACACACACACACACACACACACACACACACACACACACACACACACACACAGACACACAGAGAGCAAGAACAAGGGCTGGTAAAAATACAACAGGAAGTTTGTAACCAGGGAAACAGAAACACAAATATAACACAAGGATGCAGGCACATGAGAGAACATAAACACAAGGGAGCAAGGCACATGCAAGAACACAGAGGGATTAACTAAATTAAGGACTAAAAACTGGGAACATGATTAAATGAAATAAAAGACAGGAAACCAACCAGGATCACAGAAAAATAAGGCAACAAAACCCCAAAAGTCCATAAAATTCAAAACCCTGGCCACAGTTATGAATACCACAAGGTTCTATGTCAGACTGTCCAGGGGCTCAGTGATACCCTACTCCAGATCTGGGAGGACATCTCCCAGGACACCATCCATCATCTCAATAGGAGCATATCCTGTTGTCAAGCATATGCCTGACTAGGCCAGCGATCTAAATGGGAGAGTGACACATATGAGCTGTGTCGAAATTCAGGGGCCGCATTCTTCGAAGGCCACATTTGTAAGCTGATTACGTCACAGCGAGGCGATGAAGGCTGTCCAAATTAAAGATTCCTCCAAATGCAGTCGACAAATGTGTCCTTATTTTCCCAAGTTTGAAGCATGGGTCCGGTGTATCTTTCGTGGCCTACCATTTCCCATGATTCATTGTGCATCAAAACTCAAACACAACAATGGCAGAGGATAGTGGCCAAAAAGTTTGAAATATAACTGTTTTTGTAACACAAAATAAACTTTTATGATGTTTCCAGGCGAGAATTGGCCTACAAATGCAGCCTTCAAAGGATGCCGCCCCTGAATTTGGACACAGTTAGTGACACAAAATATAAGAGACATAAAAGTTAATTTACTTTTGACTTTGAGTAAGTAAGACAGAAAATGTGAACAAACAAAAGAGAAATTACAGGTCACCAAGTAGTGGTCAAACTAAGAAATAAAACAAACAAGGCAGGTAGTGACATGAAGGTTTTGGTAAAAGCATTAAGACAGTGATGTCATAATCAGCTTCATCAGATTTTAGATGAATGTTTACAACAAATTTTAATTTCACTGTAATATTAAGAATCAGTTTGCCCTATTTACATTATGAATAGTTGGTGAAAAGTAAATCATCATCATCATCATCATCATCTGGTGGCTGACCATCAAGCAGAGACGAGTAAAGCTGTGGATGAAGGAAATACTGCCAGTTTAATAAGGAACATGTAAAGTGTGGTTCTAATATTCAAAAGGAGGGAGGAGTGTCATGGATCTGTTTTGTACTCAGTTTATTAAACAAATTCTGAAACAACATCAGTTCTCTTTCTTTCCCTCTGAGCAGTCGCACAGCAGCAGAACAAGAATAAATAATAAAATCCTGCAAACTAGTGATGAATGGCACAAGAAATTAACTGCTTTCAGCTGTGAAACCTAAAATAAGAAATTAAGCACAGTGTATCAGACAGGTCACAAAGTTAACCTCAGCCCTCCTGTAGCTGATCTCGATGTCAGCCCACATCTGCTGATGGCCGACCTGAAACTCTCCTGCTGTACTATCTAAATTTGAAATCTCATGTACTGTTTAAGCTGCTTTAGCCTGCCTAAAGCTATTTGCATCGTTTCAGCCCACCTCCACCCATCTCTGAGTTGTATCCTGTGTCTGTCTCAGGTGAGGTCATAGTGGTTCTTAGTGGTGCTGTTGTGTTGCTGCTATTTCAGGTTGTTTGTGTACCCATGTGGTTAAACATTCTCAGAACAGTAACACTGAGTATTAATTGTGTGACTGTGTGGTTTAGGCCTCTCCATCCTGTGCTCCTGTGAGAACTGTGACTCAGTGGTGTAATAGGCACTCAGTGAAAATCAAGACAAAAGATGAATTGTATGTGCATATTTTATATATCCACACAACACATGATCGACACTGATGATTTAAGAGCAATGGGCATAGTGGAGAATCTGCAAAAACTACTACTACTGCTACTACTACAAGTTGACTGTATAGTTATCCCTTCTCCTGAATTTAAAATAAAAAGAAGAAAAAACCAGGAAAAAGTAGACTGTCTCTGTGAAGTACTTTCAGTGGAATCCAGTTATCTTAGCGTCCAACAGATATCAAGTCCCTTTTTTTCAAGTTGGGAAAATTGTACAGAAATCTTGAACAACTTGACAGTGAAAAACCTGGTCTGGAAACTGGACATCATCATCAGTCCAGGAGCAGTAGCCTGATGACCAAAAGGAAAAATCCAATAAAAAACAGATGTCAAATTAAAGACTAAATAAATACCTTGAAACACCCTGTTCTCATCACCTGTGAAATGAGGAGGAATGACAACGCAAGCCCTGAAGCCCACTGAACAGCTAAAGATGGACCAAACTGTGGCAAAGAGAGCATTCACTCACCTGGCAAACAACTTACTGAGGACTTATGAGGTCATGAAAGCCCAAGATCTTGAAAGTGGATTCTACAAACTCAAAAAGTCAGAAATGTCAGAAAAAGTCTGGAAAATCAACATTGATCTGGAAATTAAACTCATCACTGTTGGGAAAGCTGAAGGCCATATTCTCCAGAACAGAAAAAACATCTTTCCGCCCAAGTGCATGACTTAGTCACTAGGGGAGTTCCACAGGGTTCTGTGCTAGGACCAATTTTATTTACATTATACATGCTTCCTTTAGGCAGTATTATTAGAAAGCATTGCATACATTTTCATTGTTATGCAGATGGTAAATGGACTAGCTCTTATATAGCGCTTTTCTACTCAGTCAGAGCACTCAAAGCACTTACACAACATGTTTACATTTACCCATGCACTCACATTCATACAAGCACTTCCATGTTTATACTAAGCTAAGTGCTTTTAATTAACTAGCATTCACACACATTCGTACTCCGACAGGATGGTCAGAGAGCAACTTGGGGTTAAGTATCTTGCCCAAGGATACATTGGCACGTAGCCTGGAGTAGCCAGGAATCGAACCGCTAACCTTCCGATCAGTAGGTGACCCGCTCTACCTACTGAGCTACAGCCACCCCAGATGATACCCAGCTTTATTTATCCATGAAACCAGATGACACACATCACTTAGTTAAACTTCAGGAATGTCTTAAAGATATAAAGGCCTGGATGACCTCTAATTTCCTGCTTCTAAATTCAGACAAAACTGAAATTCTTGTGCTTGACCCCACAAATCTTAGAAACATGGTGTCAAAACAGATACTTACGCTGTATGGGATTACCTTGGCCTCCGGTAACACTGTGAAAAATCTTGGACTAATTTTTGACCAGGATATGTCCTTCAATGTACATATTAATCGAATATGTAGGACCACTTTTTTGCATTTGCGCAATATTTCTAAAATTAGAAACTTCCTGTCTCAGAGTGATGCTAAACCACATCAATAGCCCCTAAGATAATTAAGTTACAGTCAATTAATCTTTGACGTCTCAGCTGTGAGGCAAAAGAATCCGGCTTTGACATCAGAGGATTCCGGGCATTAATAAACTATTTTATGTGTCATGGTCCTGGGCCGGTGGCCCAGCATTTTGAGTTTCTTTTGCGTAGCCTTCTTTGTCATACTTTTTAGGTTATGTTCCTTAGTGTTTCTTATAGTTATATTGTTTGAGTATGTTTAGTTTCCCTTGTTTTTTGTGCATGTTCTCCTTGTCAAGTTTTCAGTGTTAGGTCTGCGTCTGTTATGTTTAGTCAGTTCCTGTCTTATTTTGACAATCTCATGTTCCCTGTGTTTTGTATCTAGTTTTGCTTCCCCTTTGTTTTTAGGTTCATTTGGTTCACCTGTCGTCCCCTGTTTCCACTTGCCCTAATCCCCTTGTGTGTATTTAAACCCTTAGTCTGCCTTTGTTAGTGGTCACGTCGTCGTCATTATTCTCCCCAGTGTTCCCCTTAAGCTGTGTGTTTTGTTTTTCGTTTTCTCCCAGGCTTCCAGTTGATTTTTGGCCTTGGTTGAGATTTCATATTTTGTATTATTCGAGTTTGATAATAAACCAGTTTAAACCAGACGTTCAACATGTCGAACAAAAACAGGTGAGCTCAGATGATGTCGCTGGCCAAAGACGCTGTGATTGTAACATACCTATTCAGTGTTTATTCAAATGTAATACTCATACTCAATCACACTATTGCCTCATTGCATTGTTATTTAACATCTTCCCTGTCCAGTATGCAATTTAGGATCATTGTCAAACAAAACCAATTTCCATTTTTGTTTCAGAGATGGAATTACTCAGGCAGATCATTTTAAATATAGGATACAAAGAACAAATACATAAAATGTAGCTGGACTGCAGGTTTATTTGAGGAGCTGTCACAACATACATTAAGATGTGTTATTATACATGAAATGCACGTCACATTTGGTCTGTTTCATTTAGCTGTGTAACAACCACTATTGCCAGTAGATGTCACTCCAATCTCATTGTACATTCTGTATAATGACAATAACGGCATTCTATTCTATTCTATTCTATTCTATTCCAAGAGTACTGAATGAAACATCGAGTAGCGAACCAATTTTTAACACAATGGTTCAAAAAGGTTCAGAGTTTCAGAAAGCCTTGTTTTGCCATCACAAGCAGGAGGGTGCCAGAACTAAAACTAAGGAAAAACATGGAATGGGAAGACACACAGCAGAGGGCTCATTGACGATTAAATACAAACACAGGATGACGAGAGGATCGGGAACATGTGGAGACATGCTGGGAATAATTAAGCAGGACAAGACCAGGAAGTGAACTAAATACAAGACAGATGAGACTAAAGGCAGTTACATACTGGAAGCGTTGCATACACATTGGTGGGTGTTTTGAGATGTACAGGTGCTGGTCATAAAATTAGAATATCATGAAAATGTTGATTTATTTCACTAATTCCATTCAAAAAGTTAAACTTGTTATATTCATTCATTACACACAGACTGATATATTTCAAATGTTTATTTCTTTTAATTTTGATGATTATAACTGACAACTAATGAAAACCCCAAATTCAGTATCTCAGAAAATTATAATAATGCATTAGACTTATATAGCACTTTTCAAGGTACTCAAAGACACTTTACAATTTCATTCACATCTCAATCATGCTTGGTGGTGGTAAGCTACTAATGTAGCCACAGCTGCCCTGAGGCAGTCTGACAGAAGCCTGGCTGCCGTGCCTACGGCCCCTCTGACCACCACCGAACACATTTACACTTAGGCAATGTGGGTTAAGTGTCTTGCCAGGGACACAATGACAGCATGTGCTCAGACAGGGACTTGAGCCAGCGACCGTCCTTTTGCAAGGTGAGCACCTACCCACTGTGCCACTGCCACCTGCTATTACTTAAAACCAATACAAAAAGAAAGGATTTTTATAAATGTTGGCCACTGAAAAGTATGAACATGAAACTTATGAGCATGTACAGCACTCAATACTTAGTTGGGACTCCTTTTGCCTGGATTACTGCAGCAATGCGGTGTGGCATGGAGTCGATCAGTCTGTAGTGCTGCTCAGGTGTTATGAGAGCCCAGGTTGCTCTGATAGTGGACTTCAGCCAAGGAAATGCAAAACTGACTTTGATCAGAGAACATAACTTTGGAGCACTCAGCAGCAGTCCAGTCCTTTTGAGTTTTGAGTTAATTAGCTGATTAGAGTGTGGCACCAGGTGTCTTCAATATTGAACCTTTTCACACTATTCTAATTTTCTGAGATACTGAATTTGGGGTTTTCATTAGTTGTCAGTTATAATCATCAAAATTAAAAGAAACAAACATTTGAAATATATCAGTCTGTGTGTAATGAATCAAGATAATATACAAGCTTCACTTTTTGAATGGAATTATTGAAATAAAATCAACTTTTTCATAATATTTTATGACCAGCACCTGTATGCTCACATGTTACTAAATGCAGCGATCTGATTGGTCAGATCTGTTTGTTCGCTTGCGAAAGTCAGAAAAATCAAACTTGATCCGAAAAAAATAAATGCAGCAAAATAATCCTGTGAAATGACGCAGTCGGTGTGAGCGTCTGCATTAAGAACAGGCGAGTCTGAAAAATATTTTTAACACATGAAACATTTGCACAAACTTTACACGTCCACTGTGTAAATGCCTTAAGACTACCAAAGTAAAACAGGAAACACACAGACTACTCACAACACTGGGAATAGAATGCAATACATAAACACATGAGGCCAGGGACATGACAAAAGGACAAAACACTAGAAGAAGAAGAAGAAGAAAGAGCTTTATTTGTCACATACATTTACATGCAGTGAAATTCATTCTCTGCATTTAACCCATCACACACATGGAGTATGTAGTACACACAGCACAGCATGGAGCAGGGGGCAGCCAAAGGGCGCCCGGGGAGCAACCTGGGGGGGTGGGCTTGCTCAGGGACCCACAGTGATGCCAGCCCAAGGATTTGAACCAGGGTCCTCTCAGTGACGAACCCTCTTCTTCTCCCCTAGGCCACCACTCCAGCACTCTAGGACACTAAACACAGATGAAGGGGAAACAGGAACAAAGGGAACCAGGATCTCAAAATGTAAAAAAATAACTCATAAGACAGGAAACTAAGCAGAATAATCAAAACTAAAATCAAACTGGGAAACAAAACAAAACAAAGCAGAAAAACTCAATGGTAAATGGACTAGTTCTTATATAGTGCTTTTCTACTCAATCAGAGCACTCAAAGCGCTTATACAACCTGTTTGCATTCACCCATGCACTCCCATTCATACAAGCACTTCCATCATTAATTAATTAAGCTAAGTGCTTTTTTAATTAACTAGCATTCACACGCATTCATACTCCGACAGAACGGTCGGAGAGCAACTTAGGGTTAAGCATCTTGCCCAAGGATACATTGGCATGTAGCCTGGAGTAGCCAGGATTTGAACCGCTGACCTTCTGATCAGTAGGTGACCTGCTCTACCTACTGAGCTACAGCCATGAAAACAGAACCTAAAAGAACTAAACACAAAATACTGGGCACACGGCCCAGGACCATGAGACTACCAGTTAGCCTATCATGCACATCTTTGGACTGTAGGAGGAAGTCAGAGTACACAGAGTAACCATACAGGCACAGAGGCAACATGACAACTCCACACAGAAAGGACCCAGTAGTAAATGAATACTGTAAGTCAAAACTTCTCTCTATGGACCTGGAAAAGAAATATAAAGATGGATATTTATGTAAATGTTATTGCTCATCACTGAAAAGACACAACATGCTCAGTATGTGTTTATATTACCAGGAGTTGTTTTCCTATACTCTGACTTCAGAATAGATAGTTGCAGTCTGAGACAGTTTACCTGTGAATGGAGAAATAACATTATTTGAAATGTTTAAGCTGTGAAGTCCCACATTTACTATTAAAGAAATTACAAAACATTTAAAATGAGGTATTTTACCTAAAATGAACAGAAAGTTGAAAATTGTCTTGAATGCTAGTTTTAAATACCTTCATCACTGTAGGTTCCATTTGTGTTGTGGAACATTACCAGGGAATACAGCAGACTGTCATCTAAAAGAGACCCATGAATTTAGGAACTGTGATAAGGTGGGTGAAGTGGAATGTAATTAAAATCTGTTTTTACATATAACTATGAATATCTTTCTTTTTTTTTAATTAGTAATTTTTTTTTTTTTTTTTGTAATAATACCAGTCTCCTCGACAAATCACCACCTCGTTGTGGTGGAGGATCCTGTGTTGTCCCAGTGATCTTAAGAGCTACTTTATCCAGGGCTTTAATGCCTGGTAGGGTCTCCCAAGGCAAATTGGTCCTGGGTGAGGGACCAGACAAAGATCAATTCCAGTCAATTCTATAGAAGAACAATCAAGGGAACGGTTTATCCAGCCCAGGATAAGATTATGGGGGTCACACCCTGGAGTCAGACCTGGGGAGGGAGCTTGCAGGAGAGTGTCTGGTGGCCAGGCCTTAACCCTTGGGCCCTGGTAGGGCACAACCCAGAGAAGAGACATGGGGCACTTTCCTGTAGGCCCACCACAAGCTAGAGGCATTGTGGGGGTTGGGTGCAATGTGTGTTGGGTGGTGGCCAAGGGCAGAGACCCTGGCGGGCCACTGTGGTAAAGAGACAGCAGAGCATAAATGCAAAGCTGTCGATTTACTTGTTGATCTACATCCCCACCCTCACCTATAATCACAAGTTCTGTGTGGTGGCTGAAAAAAACAAGATTGTGGATACAAGCAGTGGAAATGAACGGGCTCTGAAGGTTGGCTGGCCTCCTCCTTAGAGATAGGGTGAGGAGTGCAGTCATTTGGGAGGGGCTCAAGTAGAGCCACTACTCCTCCACATCAAAAGGAGCCAGTTGAAGTGGTTCTTGGGTGAGATGTTCCAGGCATGTCCTACTAGGAGGTGGTCCTGGGGCAGAACCAGGACACACTGAAGAGACCCCCCACCCCCACTGGGGTGAAGTGCCTGCGTTCCGCTCATCAGTCAGACCACCTGTGTGTCATTAGTCCCATCAGTCATTGTATAATGGGAACTGCTCCTGGATCCACTCTCCACCAGATGGTCTGCCTTCCAGCTGTGTTAATCAGGCTCACCCTTGGCTTCTCATTGAAACTTTTGATTCTTTGTGAACTGCCATCTCTTGTGTCCTCAGTGGAAACCTTGCTGTCTGAAGACCTTTTACACTACGTTCGCTAACCTCCTGTTCCCATAAGGTGGATCTCTGTCTCAAGATCCTTGCTGAAAATCTACCACTAACCTGCAACCCGCCTACACATCCTCCAATAGTACTCATTTCTTGGACAAAACCAGTATCTTACCCCGCCTCCCCCACGTTTTCATGGAATGCAAGTAAGTTCTCCTGCACACTGCACTTTTGCAAGAAAGACTGGACCACTGGATCAACTTCTGTATCCTCTCCTCCCAAGTGGACACCCATTGCCCTGACTTGGAAAGAACCACTCTGTTCCTTCCAATGCCCTCACAGTCAAGTAAATCTGTTAAAATGATCTTTGTGTCTCTATTGGTTCTGTGTTTGAGTTCAAAAGAATAACAACTGGCCTTTCAGCCATGGCAGCGTGACAAAGACATTGATCATAGTTGCAGTCAAAAATCAGAATGCAAGAAAATATTTGAAATTAAGGAATCTTACTTTGATCATATTAAAACTGACCATTGATTTGAGATGAGAGCACTTCAAGCTGATCATTCTGGTTAACAGCAGAATCTGCAGAAGTAAATTTTGTTGTCTTGCCCTGTGTTCTCCTAAAATGTTGTAACAGTTTGCAATTATTACACATCATCTTGTATTGCAAACTGAAGTTAAACTCAGATTTTAACCAAGTGAAAAAGTCTGACCGTTTGACTTGCTGATAAACCACGAGTGGGATTATAATCATTAAAATTCCACAAACAAAACCAATAATCAGCTGCACGTTGAAAGGAGACTTTGTAGGCCTGGATACTGCTGTAATAAAAATAAATAGAATAAATGGTTTATGTTGTGTACTTGGCATTCATTCTTTCCTAACTTGTGAAAACATCAATATAATAAAAAAAAAAAAAAATCCATCCATGATCACATAAAATACATACTCACCCTTTACTGATATCCAGCTCTGTGGTGACTCTTGTCCTGAGCACTGACACTTGTAAAAGCCTTCATGTGACTTTGACACTGCAGTGATATTCAGCTCCTGTCTGCTGTCATTGTTGATGAGATTATCATTTTGAAAGAAAAGCACATGGGAATTTACAACTGGGTTCCTCAGTTTGCAACTGAGAGTAACAGCTTCTCCCTCAGTAACTGGGTGGACCGGGCTCACAAGGGTAATATTCATTTCTGTAAAACAGCCAAGCAGTTTAAGTATTTAGTAAGACATTGAGAGAAAAAAAGCAGACATTATAATAATAATAATTTAGTAGTCTTTCAGAGGGTACTTCATGTAGTCTTGGTAGTCAACCATGGGGATCCATGTTTCCAGCTTAGCAATGAGCTCATCTTTCAGGTCATGTATGGAAAGTACAGTACAAGACAAAAAAGGGCAACTAAGGCTATTTAAAATAACACCACAACCATTAAAGCTTATCAGCTGGGGAGAAAATGAGGAACAGGTAGCACAAATGAGGCAGGGGAAGTAAAACTAAGTGCCAGACACAAGAACAGGAGGCTACCAAAATAAAATAAAAGTAGCTAAACTCAGAAACATACACACACACACACACACACATACACCTAACACATCACCCCAATCATTTTGGGTGGGAGGAGGGGGTAGGCGGGTCTTCCCACACTCAGGTTTCTTGCACCCTGCTGGGGGTAGGGACTGGCTAGTAGTTTAGGGCTGGGTTGGCTGCTTCTCTGGGGCGCCGCTGGCCCAGTGCTGATGCCCACTTGCCCACACTTAATGTCCATGTATGGTCCGTGTGTATGAGCATGGGTGTGTGACTGGTGTGTATATGTGTGTGTGACTGGTTTGTATGTGTGTGTGTGTGTGGACAGGTGGGCCTGGGTCTATGGCTTGTTGGGCCTTGGCCCCTGTGGGACACGTTTGCGGAGGGCAGGAGTTACCCCTGCCTACCGCTCCCCGCTGCTCCCCACTGATTGTCACTGGGATGTGGGTGCCTGAGGGTCCTGGGGTGCATGGCTGGATGTCTTGGCGTGGCTTCTGGCCTGCTCCCTTGGCGGCTGTGGCCTGTGGGTGGCTCGGGCCTCTTTTGCGTGTGTGTGTGTGGGGGGGGGGCAATTCCTGGGCACCTGGGGCCTCGGGGCTGCATTCTCAGCTCATATTGGGGGGGCCAGCCTGCTGGGGAGGTGGGCTGCTCATTGCCTCTGGCTCTCTGGGCCCTTGCCCGTTGACCGTGGGGGCTCCGTCTGGAGTCTTCTTCCTCTGGGGTGGTTGGTTGCCATTGGGATGTGTAGCCTCGAGTCTTCTGAGCTCCTGGTGGGCCGTGGATTACCCGGGGCCCCTGGGTCTTTCCCTGCCTGCCTCTGGATCCCGAAGGGGGTGGTTGTGGCTTCTTACCCTCATTATACAGTACGTTCCATGACAGAGGAACACATATACATTACTACAAACTACAGTAAGAGTGTGTGTGTGTGTGTGTGTGTGTGTGTGTGTGTGTGATAAAGGCTCAGCCACTTGCACTGTCGTGCACACCGTTCCACCAGTGGAACGCTGTAATAGTCATTGAAAAGTTAACTACCGTACTACACTATAATATGACATAACACAGGGCCTTGAGTAATGCACTATGACTTGGTCATTGCCATTCTGGCAACAGCAAATTTATAACGCCGTGTCTAAGAGTTAAAGTAGGTTCGTTGTGAATCGTCTTTTGAAAAACTGGCCGCCAATCCTTATAGCCTAAAAAATATACATTTTACTCAACTCCATTTTAAAAGCGAAATATGTTAAAGCAATCTATTTCATGATACTTTTTTCACACATTAGACCCGTATCCTAATTCATGATTGTTAGTATGCGGCTGCAAACGAGGAAAAGAAACACTCGAAGTTAAACAGATATTTCTTTATTGTTCAGGGCAGGCATATTTTATAGGCTATATAATGCGATTTTTTTCCCGGTTTCCCGTCTTAACGTTTCCCGGGAAACGGGAAATGGTTCTGATTGCATTTCCCGGGAATCCCGGATCCCGGGATTAAACCCTAGTAGAACCACAAAACTCAGGAAGAAAACAAAGGTGTTAGAAAAGCTTGCTGGAGGCAATTTTTAACTGTACAGAAAAAATACTGGCAAAAGAAGAGAAAGGTGAGGAATAAATCAATTTAATACTGTTTCTCTTCTTTACACATACATTACTGCTGTATTTTTTCAAAAATCTTATCTCACCAGCTAAAATATTTAACTGGTTAGTGTGAAGTAAGATGTGCTTAGAGTAGTATTCAGTAACTATAAAGGATATGTAAAACAACATCAGAATGAAGATGGGAAAGGCGTAAAACACTTACTTTGAAAAGTGATGTTGACAGCGTTGCTGAACTGACCCAGTTTAGACTCACACCAGTACACGGCTGGATTATTGGTAACATTTCTGATCACACAGGTGGATCCATTCATTGTTCCCCAGGAGGAACAGTTTCCAAGGTGGTCTGCTTTAGTAACCCTCTGAACTCTCCACTCAGAAGCGTTTCCCTCACAGCGCAGTGAGACAGACTCATCAGAGAAGTGCTGCACTTGGTCAGGAAACACTTTGATTGTTGCAGATGCTGAATGAGGATCTTAGAAACAAGATGCAATGTGGGGTCAAAACAAGCAACAAGAGATTATGAAATTAGGGAAATAAATACTTCTTGAAATAACTGTGTTAACAGAAACTGTATTATTGATTGTTATGCATTATGGCAATATTACATTCATCACACCTACCCCCAGACCAAACAAATACAGGTTTGCTGTACTGAGTGTAATTCATCGGCTCTCCTCTTCCAGCTCTACATGCATATCCTGCTGTATGCTTCTGTCCATGAACAATGAAGGAACCCTGTGCGGTTCCATTGCTGTCACCAGGTAGCAGCTTATACTTGTAGTTGCTTGAATTTCTGAAAAGAACCCGAAACCAGAAGAACCTCCATTCTACAGACCAGTTTGTAACACTGCAGTTCAGAGTCACTGAGGCTCCAGGACTCAGCCATGATGAAGACACACTGAGAACAGGTTTGGGTTTATCTGTCGGAATAAACATATTCTCTAATGTAGCCATCCTGTAGAATAGTTATATCCTGGATTTGCTTTATTTTACTTTAAAAACACTCAATCAGATAATGCACCATCATCATGGATACTCGTGTTCAGCGCTGTAATGTAGGAATTTTATACTTGTAAACATTAGTGGCCTGCGTTGTATAGCTTTGTATTTCTTTTGTATGTTATAAGACATTAACATAAATGAGAACTGGTAAGTTCTGTGTAGCACCGGTGTCACACCGCTAACTGCGCCACTGGACCAGTTCTAGGCTCTAAGGAGTGGGGAGCAAGAATAACACCACCAGAGACCGCTGCTTTAAGTGGAACAGGCCGGCAATTTACTGAATGCAAAAACACACACATAAAATACAATACATGAAACAAAAATTACCCTGCGGGTTCTTAATAAGGAGGCAAATATAATTGAAAAGGAAAAAAAATAAAGAGTATGTCACTCTTTCTTTTTGCTCTTTAGTTTACCTAGCTTTTTTCAATAAGACTAATTTGAGTTAGTTAAACCAGTCTTTTTTTTCCTAGGTTGCATCTATTTTAAGATTCCTATTTTTCTTCCTGAGTTAACTCAATCTCCTTTCTTTTAGAGGTAAGAAAAATACCTTCAAACACAATTAAATCAAAGTGGACCACAACTATTCAAATCACATTCAGACACATAAACATATGAAAATCAAAGTATGGCACTTTAAATTCAAGTTCAAGTCAAAATGTAAATTCAGGTACTCAGTTCAGTGAAAAGCTTCAGTTTGACTCAGTCCAAAAAGGATAATAATTCAATCAGTTCTCAGTTCTGGTCAGTTCAGTTCGAACTAGTTCCTGATATTCCTACCGCTCCGGCAGCGAATTTCCACACGCAGGAGAATCCCTCCCTAATGCGATGGAGAAGATGAATTGAAGGTCTGGGTCTGGCTCGCCATCTTGAATCCCGTCTGTGAATGTGCACGTCGCACACGGCAAACCAATCCTCGCTCCGACCGAGCTTCCAACCAAGCAAAAAACCTGACCAAACCCGATGTAGCTTAGTTCTCATAAAATCCCTGTCAGTTCCCGACCAGGTAGATTATGTTTTTTTCACCATAATATTAACTTTTTCCTGTTAATTAATCACCGCTCTTCTCTCCGACTCCTCCTCTGCTCTCTCCCTCCGGTCTGTGTACTGCAGCGTCACTCAGGTGCTGCGTCTGTAACGCTGGTTCCTTAAAGGGGCAGTGACGTTATTTTCTGTCTGCAGACTTTTAATCAACTGTTTATTCTTTTTTATGTCAGATTTTAACATGGGTTACATCCTCCCCTCTTTACCTAATGCACGTCCCTGTGCATTTTGAATTTATACTGTCATAACTCTAGGAGTTTTTGGAAAGCTAGGTTCTTCAAGAGAATCTGTAAACACATCACTCAAGGTTTGAAATAAAGACTGAACTATTGTAACCAACGGGTTTCCTAGCTCAGGATAAGTCAGTCTTTTAGTCGGTTTTCTGTCTCTGACAGGTCTTCCCGAACAGTCACTTTCATTTTGGTTGTCCGTTTGACCCAGATCACTTGTGTTTTCTTTGCTCTCCTGAGCAGGTTGAGTAGAAGGATGGACATTATCCAGGTCTTTCTCAGGTAGGCTTCCAATTTCCTGTTCAGCGATTGAGTTTCTCTCTTCAGGATCAGGTAGGTCTTTCTCTTCAGTATCAGGTAAGCCTAAATCATAAGTTTCTACTGGAGGATCTTCAGGGAAAGCTTTGGCTACGTCTGAAGGATCTTGCTCAACAGCAGTCAAGTCAGGTTCTGGTTCATTCCTTTCAGGTAAGTATTCCGTAGGTTCTGAAGTCAGGTTGAAACCTAGTGTTTCCACTCTTAGGTTTCTGTGATAGTGATATCCCTCAGAATCAGATTGGGATTCATCCCCATCAGCTCCATTTGATGTGTCATTTTTAGAATGTTGTCGAGTTCTTGGTCGCCTTACTGCTTTTGGTGGGTTAGTTTCGCTTTCGACCGGGGTCGCAGGAAGGAAACCACATGGCAGCAGGAGGTCACGATGAAGAGTTCTTTGCGGACCGTCTCTTGTCTCAGGTTTCACAACATACACTGGGATGTCTCCGGACTGTCTCAGGACAACATACACGTCGGACTCCCACCTGTCAGCTAACTTGTGCTTGCCTCTGAGACGGACATTTCGAACCAAGACTCTGTCGCCTTCTTTCAAGGTGGAGTTAACAACATGCTTGTCAAACCTTGCTTTGTTGCGATTGGCTGTCTTTTTAGCATTCTCAGTTGCTACTCTGTAACTGTCTTCAAGTTGAGATTTCAGGTTGCGGACATATTGCGAGTGAGAGCCTGGCTGATGATTGACTGGTAGACCAAAGGCTAGGTCAACTGGCAGTCTCGGCTGACGCCCGAACATTAACTCGTAGGGGGTAAAGCCGGTTGTCTCGTTCTTAGTACAATTATAAGCGTGTACTAACGGCCTGACATACTCACGCCAGTGACTCTTCTTCTGGTTTTCAAGGGTGCCCAACATGTTGAGCAGGGTCCTGTTGAAGCGTTCTACAGGGTTCCCTCTCGGATGGTAAGGCGTGGTTCTTATCTTTTGAGTGCCAATGAGCTCACACAGTTCTTTTATTGTTTGAGACTCAAAGTCAGGACCTTGGTCACTGTGGAGTCTTTCAGGAATGCCATAATGAACGAAAAAGTGGTCCCACAAGGTCTTGGCCACTGTCCTGGCTTTCTGATTTGGGGTGGGGACTGCCACTGCATATTTCGTAAAATGGTCGGTAATGACCAAAATGTCTTTTGTGTTACTTGAGTCCGGCTCCACACTGAGAAAATCCATGCACACGAGTTCAAGTGGTCTTGTAGCCACGATGTTGATGAGTGGTGCCGCTTTCTCGGGCATGGTCTTACGTCGTATGCAACGGTTGCAGTTTCTGACTTTATTTTCCACCTCAGTTGACATTTTGGGCCAATAGAATCGCTTCCGGACAAGATCTAGCGTGCGCTCTGTGCCCATATGGCCCATGTCGTCGTGGAGGCTCTCGAGGACTACGGATCTCAGGGCTTCAGGGAGTACAAGCTGGTAGTGAGTCTGAGCACCCTCTTGTCGCCTGCGATACAAAACACCATTTGAGACCTCCAGTTTGTTCCACTCCCTCAATAAGAGACCAAGCTCAGGAAGTTCTTTCCTCAAGGAGGGTGGAGGTTTCTCTCCTGACTCCACTTGCCTGATGACTTCACCAATGCAGGGATCAGCATTTTGTTTGTCTCTTAGTTCAGCTGGTGCTAATGGTGGAATGACAGGTAAGCCACCAAGCTGATCCTCCTCTTCAAAGCTTTGAGGGAGAGCCTTTGGGTGGTGGGCAAGTGACACAACCAAGGCGGTGCTGGGTGATGTTTCCCCAGGGTGATTGTTGATTACTTCATGGACCAAATGCTTCTCACAGATGGCTTTGATGGTGCTTTCATTCAGGTGTGCATAACCAGCCTCTGACAAGTGTCTTTTTGTGAATTGTTGTATTCTCTCCAACTCTTTTTGTGATGATGTGTCATCAGGTACTCTGCCGTGAGGACGTCTGGACAGTCCGTCCGCGTCCTGGTTCTGCTTACCGGCTCTGTACTGTAGCTGGAAATCGAACGTTGACAGAGCGGCCAACCATCTGTAGCTCGTGGCGTCGAGCTTAGCTGAGGTAAGAATGTATGTTAATGGATTGCTATCTGTGACAGCAAGGAATGTGTTTCCGTACAGGTAATCCTGGAATTTCTCTGTTACTGCCCATTTAAGGGCGAGAAATTCTAATTTGTGAGCGGGATACCTGGACTCACACCTCGACAGACCTCGGCTCGCATAAGCAATGACGCGCTTCTGTCCCTGTTGCTCCTGGTAGAGAGCAGTGCCGAGGCCCGACGTGCTTGCATCTGTATGTAAAATGTAGGAGAGCTTAGGGTCAGCAAACCCGAGGATGGGTGCGGTTGTCAGCTTTTCGATTATAGTGTCGAACGCTGTTTGGCAAGCAGGTGTCCATCTGTCACCAAAGACGTCCTTTGGATTGAAATACTTCTCAGGGTTCACTGTGGTTTTAGCGTGCTTTCTTAGTGGTGGATAGCCAGCAGTGAGCTCGTTAAGTGGCTTCACGATCTTAGAATAGTCTTTAATGAACCGGCGGTAGTAACCGCAGAAACCCAGGAAGATTCTTAGCTCCTTCAAGTTGTTTGGTTTTGGCCAGGTTTTTAGTGCTGCTAATTTGTCAGGATCGGTCTCAATGCCCTTTTGAGACACAATGTGCCCGAGGTACTTTACAGAAGTTTGGTAGAACTTGCATTTCCCTGGTGACAGTTTCAAGCCAAACTCTTTCAATCGGTTGAGCACGTGCATCAACCTCTCCTCGTGCTCCTCCAATGTAGAGGAGAAGACGATGAGGTCATCCAGAAAAACTAGGACTTGCTTCAAGTTCAACTCTCCCATACAACGCTCCATGAGTCTCTGGAACGTGCTAGGGGCATTGGTTATCTCCTGAGGCATTCTGTTGAACTCGAAGAATCCTAGAGGGCAGACGAATGCGGTTTTGTGTTTGTCTGCCTCCTCCATCTCTATTTGATAGAAGCCCGATTTGAGATCGAGCACCGAGAACCATCTGGACCCGGTCAATGCTGAGAAGGACTCTTCCAGATTGGGTAAGGCATATGAATCCTTTACCGTTTGTGCATTCAATTTTCTGTAATCTATGCAGAGTCTGACATCGCCATTCCTTTTCCTGACGACTACGATCGGCGAGGAGAAAGGTGACTCTGATTCACGGATGACTTCTGCATCGAGGAGTTGCTGGAGATGGGTATGCACAGCTTCTATGTCCTGCGGATGTATAGGTCTTGGCCTGTGTTTGAATGGTGTCTCGTCACCGAGAGTTATATGGTGTTTGATTTTGTCAGTGCGGCCAAAGTCAAGCTCGTGCATTGCAAACACCTCTGGCATGGAATTCAACTTCTCTTTTATCCTCTCCTTCCACTCGTTGGGTACAGGAGAATCAGTAAAGTCAAAGTCGAGATTTGGTTTTTTGTCAGATTTTGTAGGAGAGTCTGAGTCAGGGGTCTTGACAGGTTGAACACTCTTGACAGCGTGTATCTCTGCTATCACAGCTTTTGGGGGCAGAGTGACGTCATGCTGTGACTCATTTCTGAGTATGACTGGTATGCAGCGTGATGGCTTTGGTGGTAGACTTACCAGGCTATCTGTCACCAGGATGCCACCAGGCAGGGACAATGACTTTGGTGACTCCACCATCACCCACTTTCCAACACCAGATGTTGTGCAGCTCACTGATCCTTGAAGGACCTTAGTCTGTCCAGCTGAAATGGTCTCGAGGTCCCTACTATGAAGCCTCACCACTCCCAGGCTGGAATCAACAGACTGTTTTTTCCGGATTTCAAGGGTCTTTAAGACGACTTTGTAGCCATAAGGAAGAGACTCAAAGTTCTGAGGTGCGATCTCTGCATACTTTTCATAGAGAACATCCAAAGTATTTGTGCCTATAAGCACTGATGACAATGTGGAGCGCATGTCAGGTACAACCAAGACCAGCGTAGGTACCTCGATGTCGACTCCAAGCAAGTTCTTTGGGAATCTGATGGTGGCCTCAACATAGCCAAGGTAAGGGACGCTTTGACCGTTGGCTCCTTCCACTTCAAGCAAGTCGTTCAAGGAATTGAGAGGCAAGTGAGACAGGTTCTCTAGATAGAAAGAGTTGGGGATCGTTGTTACTTGGGATCCTGAATCCAACAAGCAACTACAGTCTTTGTCAGCTATGGTCACTTGTGCGGTGCACTTGGCTCCAATCAGACCTTTTGGCAAAGTCACTGACTGTCTTTGTGTGTGAGAGTACACATGGGCTCTGTAAAACTCCTTTCTGGGACACTTTGCCTGTGCTCCAGTCCCCGTTTGTCCCACAACCGGAACTGGGTCTAGTTTAAAGGATCAGGCTTTGAAGTGCCATGTTGACTGTCCCATGCTAACTGCTTTTCTTTTAGCTGCTTCCTCTTCTCAGCCACAAGAGATGGGTTCGGCTCACTTTCACACTGAGGTTTAATGTGCCCATCCTCTCCACATCTAAAGCAATACCAGGGCCTTGGTCTATTGCTTGTGCTGTTGTTTGCACCTCGGCTGTGGGGCTGCAGCCTTTGAGATGTGTGAGTGATAGCTGGGGAATGTGTGTTAGCTGTTGGGGGAGCTAGTGGTCTGGTAGCTGATTTAGCTTTTCTACTGTCTTTCTGTGTGATACATGTGAGCTGGGACTGTAGATCAGCTATTTGTTTCTTTAAGCCTTGGATTTCAGACCTGTGATCAGGAGCTGGCTGAGATGAGCTGCAGTCTTCTTCACCCTGCACATAAACACCTTGATAATGAGAAGACACTCTTGGCTTTGAAACATTGAAGTGCTGTTTCATGCGTGAAGCTTTGGAAGAACGTTTATCTTCTGCTGTGCGGAGTAACAGGAGAAGTTCAGCAAAGGTAGGTGGATCCTGCTTCTTCTGTTCTAGCTGGAGTTCAGCTATCAAGTTGTTATCCCAGCAGCCCCTGACAAACTGCTTAAGAAGATGCCGGTCAAGGTCGCTTGCAGTTACACCTCCCCTTCTGAGGGTGGTGCTCAGCATCACCTGCAGCCGTTGTAGATAAGCTGAGGGTTTCTCACCATTATCCTGCATTGTGTTGAGATACTTTGCAAAGAGGTCGTCTCCATCTTCGACTGTGCTGAAAGCAGAGTCTAAGATCTCTAAGTACACACTAAGAGGAGAATCAGGTGTCAGGTGCTTCACAATATCAATGGCGGGTGATAAGAGACTTTCAAGAAGCTTTCGTGACTTGTAAATATCAGACTGTGTTGTGTCTTTAAGAAGAAGTTCCACATTGGAGCGCCATGTCTCATAATCCACTTCACTGTTGGGACGTGGGACACGCCCAGAGAAGGGTCTGAGACTCAAGGAAGTGTGCACCTGCAGAGCAGAGTCTTCATTTCTCACTATGTGCTCAACAACTACTTTTTGTATGTCAGGTGGATTGACGTCAGAAAGTTTCAGAGCAGGCAGTGTCTTTTCCTTAGATGATGTCGACGGTGGGGACCAATGATGTTGAACATGCTGCTGTGGGGTCATACTGGGCAGGGAGCTTACCTGCGCAGCATTTTCAGGAGCATGTTGCTCTGGGGTATCAGGTGAGTGATCTAGATCGACAGTCTCACTGATGAGGGAGAGCTCCTCTCTGAGGACAGCTGCAAAGTCTTTACCAGTCTGTTTTGCAATGTCCTTTAACTCTGAAAGGTAAGTCTGTGTAGCCGTCTTGCTAGCTACAGGTGTGTAAACATTAGCTAGGGCTCTGATGTGGTAGGTGACGTCAGTCTTAGTCTTACTGTTAAGCCTGTATGGCAATGAAGGTAAGAGAGATTGCACAGCTGTACCACACACATACTCTACGATAACCTGTTTGGCTGAATCTGGTTCAGTGAGATCCACTGGGATTACTCTTTGAACGGAACCATATTGTTTCAGGAAGTCACTTAGTTCGTCATCAGTTTCTGTATCGGTCATGCCGCTAACTATGACTGAGTTAGGGATTTTTACACTACTGGTTTGAACGACATCCATTTTTTTCTTTTTTTTTTCTGATAACAATATTATACGGTCTCTGGTTTCTAGTTTAAATGCTTTAAGCCACTCCTGGCTGGCTCGCCACGTTTGTAGCACCGGTGTCACACCGCTAACTGCGCCACTGGACCAGTTCTAGGCTCTAAGGAGTGGGGAGCAAGAATAACACCACCAGAGACCGCTGCTTTAAGTGGAACAGGCCGGCAATTTACTGAATGCAAAAACACACACATAAAATACAATACATAAAACAAAAATTACCCTGCAGGTTCTTAATAAGGAGGCAAATATAATTGAAAAGGAAAAAAAATAAAGAGTATGTCACTCTTTCTTTTTGCTCTTTAGTTTACCTAGCTTTTTTCAATAAGACTAATTTGAGTTAGTTAAACCAGTCTTTTTTTTCCTAGGTTGCATCTATTTTAAGATTCCTATTTTTCTTCCTGAGTTAACTCAATCTCCTTTCTTTTAGAGGTAAGAAAAATACCTTCAAACACAATTAAATCAAAGTGGACCACAACTATTCAAATCACATTCAGACACATAAACATATGAAAATCAAAGTATGGCACTTTAAATTCAAGTTCAAGTCAAAATGTAAATTCAGGTACTCAGTTCAGTGAAAAGCTTCAGTTTGACTCAGTCCAAAAAGGATAATAATTCAATCAGTTCTCAGTTCTGGTCAGTTCAGTTCGAACTAGTTCCTGATATTCCTACCGCTCCGGCAGCGAATTACCACACGCAGGAGAATCCCTCCCTAATGCGATGGAGAAGATGAATTGAAGGTCTGGGTCTGGCTCGCCATCTTGAATCCCGTCTGTGAATGTGCACGTCGCACACGGCAAACCAATCCTCGCTCCGACCGAGCTTCCAACCAAGCAAAAAACCTGACCAAACCCGATGTAGCTTAGTTCTCATAAAATCCCTGTCAGTTCCCGACCAGGTAGATTATGTTTTTTTCACCATAATATTAACTTTTTCCTGTTAATTAATCACCGCTCTTCTCTCCGACTCCTCCTCTGCTCTCTCCCTCCGGTCTGTGTACTGCAGCGTCACTCAGGTGCTGCGTCTGTAACGCTGGTTCCTTAAAGGGGCAGTGACGTTATTTTCTGTCTGCAGACTTTTAATCAACTGTTTATTCTTTTTTATGTCAGATTTTAACATGGGTTACATCTGTTTCTATTGCATATTTTTGACTTACCCATTACAGTGAGAGTGATGTTGTTACTGGCTTTTGTAATACCTTCGTGATGGCCAGTGCAGTGGTATGTATCTGTAGACATGTTCATTACATTAAGTGACCAGGACTTTTTGTTTCTCTGGGAACCAAGTTGTACAGCATTTCTGTAGAAATTGGCTTAATTTTTAGTCTAGCAGCTGAAACCAAACAGAAAAGACGAATAACTGTGGAAGAAAAACTGCTAGCAAATACTTTGTTCATAATTATTACTAAAAACTAGATGAAAGTTACTAAAATGATTCAAAACTAGGCAATGAATACTTGCCCACACAACCAAACTGATGATGCAATATTACTCAGTGGTTCCTCCTAAGTATTTGGATATTTCTTCACTAGTTCATGTCATTTTTATCCCCTTAAGTAACACTACGTTTTGTCAGTTTCTTCACTCACTCTTTGGTAACTATGCCAGTTTTGTGTTCCTGTCATGCATGTCATGCATTTCCAAAGAAACTGCTCAAGCATTAAAGATGAGTTGAAAAATGTCATTAGCACAACACACATTTATTTGTGTTAAAGAAATGCCTAGAGTGCCTAGATGTGGCTGATGGTACTCATGTGTGTTATAGATCTATCTGGAGCAATGAAACAGTAAAAAAACAGAAAGTGTGCAATCACCTTGTACGGCTCCACAACAGAGGTGCGTGTTCAGCACTGAAACAAAAATTAATACTTTATCAAATGTTATAAAATTGATGTAAATTGTTCAAATTTGAATAAACAAATGCAATTAAAACCTGCTGGTGTTTTACTGATGGCAGCATTGTGTTTAATAAACGATGTCACTACAAAGATAAGCATGCACCAGGTAACCTGCACTAACAAAAGCGGGATCCCCAACTCTAAACGAAGTTGATGAAATACCAAATTATCTGTTCTCAAAGAAACTGACACAATGTAAATATTCAGTGTACTCACAAAATAACCCCAACACACAGAAGAAAGCATGCCCCATCCTCACATCCAGCACTGAAAACTGTGTCTGTGTACTTCTGACAAATATTTCCACCTTGATGCTCAGAAGTATATGAGCAGGGCAGAAAACAGAACTGTGGGTGAAACAAAGCTGCATCTCTTATCAGCATGAGCTCATTTGCTTTCTTTGAAACGCCTTTCTCACCACAGACCACCTTTCTTGCCTTTCCTGTTTCAAAAAAAGCTCTCATAACTGCAGTTATATTGACCTTCACTTCCTCCTGAAGAAACAAATGCTTGAGTTTGTGATCTCTGTCAACACAATAATGATAAACAGTAACGTAGGAATGGAGAATGGTTTTAAAACGACAGGAGGATTCAGGTTTTATTTCATGTCTAATTGTTGGCTTGATAGTTATGTTGCTGTCACAGCATAAAATTCAACAGTGTTATCATCATAATCTGTTCACACATTGAATTGTTGACTGGTACATATTTAGCACAACATGAGGAAATGGAGGAGATGACTAAATTTCACACCCTGCAGAAAAAAGACATACAAAGAGAACACAAAGCATTTGCAAGATGGTATAGGAATATATTTTTCAGCATTAAACCATCACAGGCTCATTGCAACATAACTAAGGGATGATTGAGGGTCACCTGATGCAGCCCTAACTACAACTTGTTCATAAAGGTAAGTTTCAAGCCTAATCTTAAAAACAGAGAGGGTGTCTTTTTCCTGAATCCAAAATGGGAGCTGGGGGGCCTGAAAGCTCAAGGCTCTGCCTCCCATTCCACTCTTAAAAGTATCCTAGGAACCACGAGCAAGCCAGCAGTCTGAGAGCAAAGTGCTCTACTGAGGTGATACGGTACTATGAGGTCTTTAAGATAAGATGGAGTGTCACAGTGCATGTGGGCTGTGTGGCGTGTGTGGAGGTGAGGACACAAATGCAGGTCGTAGGAGCAGGCAGTCATAAAGCAACAAAAATAATCCTTTACTGTGGCTGAAACCAAAAAAGAACAAACAAGGCAGGGGATTAAAAAAGAAAACCCTGAACTGGGAAAACTAACTTGAAACACTAGGAGCACAACAGGAGCAGAAACACAGCCAACAAAGCATGGACACGTCCTGTGAGATGGTCACTCCCAGGTATTTGAAAGTGTCCACTCTTTCCACCTCAGCACCACTGATGAGAAGTGGATGGTAGTCCCTCTGCTGCGTCCCGCTGAAATCCACAATCAGTTATTTAGTTTTGTTGATGTTAAGCAGAAGGTGGATCTCCTGGCAGGACACCTCCCTCCTGTAGGCTGTTTCTTAATTGTGGGAGATCATTCCCACAACAGCCGTGTCGTCAGCAAACTTTATGATGACGTTGGACTCTGATGTGGCCTCGCAGTCATGGGGTACCATGTGTGCAGCAGAGGGCTGAGCACACAACCCTGGGGGGGGATCCAGTGTTGAGGGTGAGGGAGGATGAGGTGAGGTGACCCACTCATGAAACCTGTGGCTGCTGGTCAGAAAGCTGTGAACACACCTGCACAGGGATTGGCCCAGGCTCAGATCCAGCAGCTTAGAGACCAGCCTGGAGGGGACTATAGTTGTTAGAATAGATAAACCTTTAACTGTTTTTCTATGTATCATAATGTGTTCATCATAAACATGCACATGACCATCAGATTGTAAGCACAAAACATACTCATACACACCCGGACCCTCCAGGTGAGGAAAGCAGGTAACGCCTCTTTCCTGACGTCACACACACATACACACACCCCCACACACCCACGTGATGCCAAAATAAAAGAGCCGGCAGGAAGAAGGAAGTCAGACTCTCTTTCAGACACGCAAATGGGTGTGAGCTGACTGAGACTCTCCCTGCAGGTAAAAAGATCAACTACGGGTTTCTGTGTCTTTCTTTATTCAACGGTGGTCCGAACCTAACAATAGTGTTAAATGCTGAGCTGTAATCTACAAACAGCACTCTCACATAGTTCTGCTTACCAGTGTCCACATGGGAAAGGAGGAGGAGGAAGGGTATGGCGTTGTCTGTGGATCTGTCTGGCTGGTATGCAAGCTGTAGTGGCAGGGGCGCAGCTATATAATTTCTGAGGTGTATGCGGACACATTTTTAAAGGCGCCCCCCCAACCCTAGCCAGAAATTTCATCTGCATATTTTAACTTCCGTACTGCAGTTTTTCTCTATGTCACGTGTGTAAGACTCAAGGCCTGCGGGCTACTTCCGGCCCACGTTCTAATTTTATACGGCCAGCAAGATGTTTCATATAGCTATTATTAATAGCCAGTGGGTAAATGTGCTCCCACCACTTATACTACAAATCCCACTCACAGCAACAGCTGCCGGCAGGCCAAGAACTGTGCACCAGTTTTCTGTATTGCCGATTGATCAGTGATCAGCGGATAAAACATCAGTCAGCACTTTTTACAGTGACACAGGTGCGATGAGCTGCCTCAGGAAATCTGTCACTTCATAGAAATTTAAGGAAACGGCACCAAACAATCGCACAAACCAAACCAAACCAAACCACAATAGTGTGATTACCACCAGATTGTGGTTATAGTGATCCTTCTGGTGACTACAGCTGAAGTAAGGAAAAAATAACAGCTGCCATTCTCTGCTTAGTGAGTAAAACCACACAGACAATGGAGGCGTGGAAAAAACTTGTCAGCGATGATCCACTCCTGTTAAATCATGCCTGAAATTTTCATTTGATCTTCGTTTTTCTTCTTACTTCTCCTCATTCATGCTGGTTGTCATTTCCATTTCTGTAGCCGCGAAATCAAGTGCGCGCATGACCTTAGGGACATCAAACGTGCACATTGTGAACTTTCCCTGCTGTGGTAGATTGTAAATTGCAGTGAAATAATAAAGGTGCAAGCAGCGATAAAAGCAGCGATCTAGCCGGTGTGGAGTCCGCGGGGCTCCTGTTTGCTAAATGCAGAGATAGCAGAGCTCCGAAAGTGAAGCGGTGAAATCCTCAGCCCGACTAAAGGGCATCTCAGACCAGTGCTAGCTGAACACTGCGCGCGCACACACACACACACACACACACACCATCCGCATCCTCTCAACATTTACTGTGTTCATGTGTGCAGATCACTTATTCATGGACTTATAAAATACAAGACTTCTATGACATAACTTACGACTGTCTTGGGGACAGGAGGAGGGGAGGTGAAGGAGCGCGGGGGCGCCTAATCAGCGCCGCGCCTCTGTTATTGACCATGTCATATGCACAGGTGTTAAATACAGAAAATGCAACTACAGAAATATTTTCCCACATCGTTTTGGCGCCCCCCTCTTGTGCGGCGCCCCTATGCATTGCATATAGTGCATACCCCCTTTTTGCGCCACTGTGTAGTGGGATGAGGATGGTGGGCAGTGAGGAGGTGATGAACGTCTTGATGAGTCTCTCAAAATATTTCATCACCACAGAGGTGAGTGCTATGGGCCTGCAGTCATTGGGGCTGCTGGGGTGTGCTAGTATGGTATGACACAGTGAGTGTCTCTGCCCCTCTGACTGGGAGTGCAGTGAGCTCTCTGCTCCGCAACTCAAACAAACAAGTTGTTAAGTACAGCAAAGGCATTTCTGTGTCTAAGTATGTAAATACAAAAAATGATTTTCAATTTCTTTGTGTGTTAGTGCACTTTTTAGCTACTTCCTGTAGTTACTGTGGATTTCTTCCATACATATTATTCAAATTAGTGTTATGAAGATTCTATTGAGATATAATAAGTTGGAATATTTCACAAGAATGTACTACAGCATGTATATATGTAAAGATATGATCTGGCAGACTTGTTCTATTTTCATAAAGGGTTCATTTGTACTTGCATGATGGATGTGAATGAAACTCGTAACCCTGAACTAAATAAAATTGTACCAAAATAACTTGTGGTGGATTTATGGTGGTAGTAAGCCTTCAGAAAAGACTTACTCCCTTAATATTTATAGGTTTGGAAAAATAACCTATCCTTTGGCCTTCAGTACTCTGCTTATTGGACATCAAATACAATTGTGTTAGTGATTTCAGTGCATCTTTGTGAGTTGGATTGATATGCTGATATGATCACTTTTATATACATGTGAGTTGACATTTAATAATTCAAACTAGCAGCCATTGTTTTTCTCAGCCTCCACTCATTTATCACATAAGCTTTAATATAGCTTATGTGAAAGTTCAGTAATTAAGATTTGTATGCATTTGGGCATGAAGGCAAGACACAAAGAGAACCATGGGTGAAAAGAAGACACGTGTGATCAGTACTGGGAGGGTTTGATCAGGTGCTAGGTCTCTCTCCTGACATTTGATGTTGTCAGGCTTTCTCACACACCTCAAACCAACACTGAGGAAGCAAATAAATAAATACTTATTGTTCTGCCAACTGAATGAACCCAAACTTACACAAAAGCACCATCACAAAATATATTAGCTTATTAACTTTCAAATACTGCAAAACTTCAGCACACACCAAACTTTGAGCAGACTTAATCCAAATCTAGTCCATTTCATTTTTATTTTTTGCCCTTTCATTCCCCCAAAGTTCACTTCCTTTGCTTTCTCTTTACAGTATGTACAAATACAGAACCAAACAGCTCTTCTTATAAGAGCTTTTCTGCATTTCAAAGAAAATAAGCTCTGTACAACACAAAAGACCCACTGTCACAGCGCCAGCCCAAGCCCCCCCCCCCCCCCCCCCCCCCCCACACACACACACACACACACACACTTCATTGTCACCTGAACCTAACCGTTACTAATGCTGAAGGGTTGATGCTGAAAATGATTTTTTGGGGATGCATTGCTGTTTCAGCCTCATGTACATAAGCCCATTGAAAAACAATGTATTTCAGTATGACTCACATTGTAAAACTATGTCATGTCCATGTCATTGAGGTGGGTGGGACAAGTATCAATGCATGGCATATCCAATCTAGTGGACATAGACTTTTTTAGGAAAAATGTGATAAGGAAATGTGTGATTTAGGGTCTTTGATCTGCTTTTGGAAATTTTGGACATGCTCTTTTCATCCAAAAGATGGGTATTTTTACATAATTATGCAAATGCACCTAAATACAGACAAGTAAATAAGCCATTTGTAATATATAAATAGTAATTATTCAGCATACAGAATTGCTGAGCATCAATGGAATAATATTGAATACAAGCGGTCAGCAATTGGGCCCAGTGCTACAAGAAGTGCCATAAAGATGTTATTACACTGTTATACCACAAAAAGGTGTAGCAGTATCCTAAGACCACAATGAGGCATAAAAGTGATGTCCACTAGTCTATCCATGCAACCTGACCACAATGTGAAAACAACAAAATGCTGCCACCACAGGAACAGTGACTAAACAAATCCACAGTTATGTCTAAACATGCATGCATGAATAAAAGCCAAGATATCCTCAGCTGGTATGTCCACTGAACCTTGGAAATATTTAATAGTCCTGACATACAAGTGTCACAATTAGGTGTGTGGCTGTGTGGCAAGTAGGATAAGCACCCAAACACAGGAAATACAGACCAAATCTGGCGCCGGGGGGGCTATAGGGGGTGCTATAGCTCCCCCTGGAAAAGTCATAGCACTCCCAAGAAAATAGCACCCAAACACAGGAAATAAAGAAAATATATAAAGGAAATATATAAGCATGAGGTAATCTGGGAGCAGAAAATAGCTTGTGTCTGTGTGTGTCGAGAACTGAAGTAACAGACGATCCCCCCTAATCTTCTCATTTTCCTCCTCTCTGCAGAGGGAGAGGTCGTTTCTGTGACATTTCAGTTTTGTAGTCTCAATGATGGTAACTGACGGACCATCAGGTCACCTGGAGCACTGCCTATGTGCATCCCTGCCCAAACTGAATGCACGCTGACTCACAAAGTCAGTCAGCAAGCAGTCTACTCATTAATCATTATTAGTATTATTAGTACTGCTACAATTGTATAATTCTGGAGTACTGTAATAATTTCTTATTTCTGTTGGCATGCTTAAAAAAAAAGTTTCATGAAACATTTAGGTGAGCTTGGGCCCCCCCCCCCCCCCCCCCCTGGTAGTCAGAGGGCCCTATGCAACCACATATGCCTCCTCCTGTCTGTTTAAAAACCAGACAAGAAAAGACATCACCTCTGACTGCACTCATGCCTGTGTGTTTCTGTGATAACTTCCCAGTGGACACCTTTCTTAATGTTACTAATCGAGTTTATATACACACATCAGCTGAGTGAAGCTGACACCCCACCCACGTGAAAAATAGCTACACACATCCCGTCCACCCTTATTTTACAGTCCATGCTTGACATAGACGCCTACTCAACAGACTGTAACATGTTGGCATTATGTTATGCAAACTAACTCAAACGCACTTCGGCTTTCATCAGTTCACGCAGGTAAGGAGGTAGATTTGTTAAGCCCCCGTTTATCCTAGTAATTTATTTGAAACCGTTAGACGCGACTTAAAGGCGGAAGGAAGGAAGGGGGGTGTAGCGGGCAGAGTAGCACTCTGAAAATTGAAACTGGTCAAAACTTTAACAAGGAAATGTGATGTAGTCCTGGTTCTATTTGTTTAATAGTTTTGTGTAAGCAAGTGCTTTTTATTTCAGAAAATGACATCATGATCTAACTGGCGGCTGATGCGATTCATTCTCTCAGGTGTGTGAACATGAACCGTGCAGCGGCAGGTTTAAAGCGTTTGCAGTTGATCGCTGCCTTAAAATGGAGCAGCAGTGCAAGTGAACCTTATAAAATATTTTATTGTATTTTTAGCCTGCAAATTTTCACTTGACAGTGAGATGCACTGCGTCGTCCTGAGTAACGTCAGTTCTGCCTTTGGTGGTAGTTTGGTCTGTCAGTCAGTGCTGGGGGTTTTGACAAGCAGCTTTTTATGAACGCGTGTGTTTCTTGAACTTCTACTTTCCTGCTAGTTTGTAGCTTTGTGGGAGCTGAGGTCGGAGTTTACAGGGACGTTTATCATCCTATGTGTGCTGATCTTTTGAAGGAAGACTGCATGTGTAGTTTCTTTAAAGGCAGAAAGTGATGATCTGTAGAAAAATAATGTTTAAAATGTTTCTTTTCGTCAGCACAGCATGGCGTCAGTGGCTCCTCATGTTGTGAGGCTGCAGTCTCAGCAGGTAGCTATTTTGGACGATGGTTCAAACCCAGCTTTTAGGCTCTATTTACTTATTTCTGTGTGTGTGTGTGTGTGTGTGTGTGTGTGTGTGTGTGTGTGTGTGTGTGTGTGTGTGTGTGTGTGTGTGTGTGTGTGTGTGTGTTGGACTCCTCCACTGAAATAAGTCAGTGGAGCTCACTCTGTCTATAATGATGATCGAATATTTATTTAATTACACTTTTGTATTGTAGTGTTCAAGTAGATGGATAGCTACTGGTCTTCACAATCCACAGCAAAAATAATAATGAGACACTGGGTATTTTCTTTTATAGGTGCTGTTGTGCACCCTTGTAATAAATAGAAGCATTAGTATTAATAACATAATTAATAACAGTAATTAGTAATTTAAGGCCCACTCTGGTCTGTAAAAAATGGTCATTGAGTTTGAATAACAGAAAATGAGGGCTCTTTTGAAAAACAGAAGTTGGCATCAGACTTTTTCCTAAAACAATTTTGTATCTCATTCTTTCTCTTTCTTTCTTTTTTTTTTTTGTTAGGTGAGCAGCACAGTGGTTCAGTGGTCCAGCATTGTCATTTCACAGCAAGACAGCTCTGGATTTGAATCCATTGGCTGGCTGGGGTCTTTCTGAGTGGAGACTCTGTGTGCCTATGAGGGTTATTTCTGGGTATTCCTCCCACAGTCCAAACTCATCCACGTTAGGCTAATTGGTGGCTCTGCTTTGGCAATAAGTGCGAATGTGATTGCGAATTGTTGTCTGTCTTTCAATTTTAATCCTAGTGACCTGTCCAGGTTGCCTCTTCTTGTGTAGCAGCTGGGATAGGCTTCAGCACCTCACCACACCCCTCTGAAGCACCCTACAAATGACAAAGGTATACATTTTATGACCCAAGAAAGCCAGAAGATTGTACATCATGGTATCTCTTATCTGAAAAAAAAAAGAGGAAAACAAGAGGGGAAACTCATCTCTCTCAAGCTCAGTGTTTCACCAGAAGAAAGGCAAATTTGCAGCATACAAAGAACTTTTTAGAGCAGCAGTTCTACAAATACTGAACAAAGAAAAAAAAGGATCTTGATACCAAAACTTGAATTTTGAAATTTTAAATCATATTGCACCTCTCTTCACATGATGCATAATGCACAATGTTAAACTATGTAATATAATTATTTTAATCATCTTCTGAAATGTTAAATGCGTGATTTTTTTTTCATTCATTCAAGCAAATATGTTTTTGTGTTCTAAATAAGGGAACTTTTCTCATTTTCCTGTTGAAATAAATTATGGACAAGCATCATGATTACACTGTTACTAAACCTATAGGTATTAGCAAGTGTCCTGATTTTGTAGACATGTTTAATTCATGTCGCTGATATTTCATAGAGTTTATAAAGATTATCAAAGGCTGATTGTGGAATATGTCTATGGAATATTGCAGGTGTATGGTCACACCTGGGAGACATTGAAATTTGATTTGCTATGGAACAATGAGGGGATACAATCAGACTCTGGGCATTTTCAAATGTTGAAAAAGCTGCCTGTACATCAGGCAATCGCTTTTTTATGCTAGCTGAACAATATACTCGTTCATAGACCAGAAATGGAAACACAATCTGTTCCTCTTCCCAAAGAGATGGATGTGGGCCACCTTCATTGCCTGAACTGTTTCTTCACACACAGTGTGGTGCTGTTTCTCAGGGTTTTCCTCCTTGGTAAGTGTGACTTCAAATTCTTCTTGCTGATATCTGAATAAAGATTGCTGAATTTTGGGGGTATTTTGTGATTTGTGTATATTTTTTAAAAGATGTGTTTTCAGTTGACAAACGTAACCAGCAATCTTTTGTGTGTGTGTCTGTTTGTGTGCTGGCAAATGCACATGTAAAGTCGTATGCTCAAAGTAAACAGAATATTGTAAGCTCAAAGTTTTATAGTTGCTCTCCTTACTTCATTATTTTGAGTTCCTGTGACATTTTTTTCCTTTTTGAAATTGATTAAATATTTAGACAAAACCCATCACTTTTCAATGTGAATGTTTGTGTTTGACTTTTTTTTTATCTAAGTGGGTGTGGAGAGGGATAATGGGAAACTGTGTTTTGAGTGTTTTCCCAGTGTTTCCATGTCTTTGGCTCCCTCTCTCTTGTCAGTGTATTAGCCCCTTGTGTGTTCACCCACTTCTGTTACTGTGTTCAATGTTAATCTTCATGTCTTTGTGTTAGTCATTTGTCTTTTGCATTATTTCCTATTTTATTTTGGTAGCTGATTTTCTCATGTGTCTGGTTGTTGTTTCTACTTCATGTCTTCTCTGCTGCCCCTGATTGTTTTCGCTCATGTGTATGATTCCTGCAATCAGTGCAGTTTTCCCCGCCTGTTTCTCATCACCAGTTAGTTTACTGTGTATTAGTCTTGTTGATTTTTTTTTCTCTCTCTCTCAACAGTACAAGCTAAACTACCTGAAGAAATCTTTGGATACCTTGAAGACACCATCACACTGCCCTCGGGAGCCGACCCATCATGGAATCTCATTAAAACTGAGTGGTCAGTATTTACCAACAACACTTGGATTGCCACTTATCGCAAAGGGAAGACAAGAACCGAACGTGTCTTTCAATATAAAGGGAGACTCAGTCTTAACACCGTTACAGGTAACACAAAATTATTGCCTTTTCATTGCAAAGGAGGTATGTTTTGATTTCGTTTTTTGAGAGTGTTTCATTATATTTTATTTTTTAGGTGACCTAACAATTCATAACCTGACCCTAGATGATGCCATGGAATACACGGTGGACCTTCTCAACAGTGAGGGTGAAGACCAAGTAAACATGATTAAGCTCGTTGTGAAACGTAAGTTACCAGCTTGATTAAAAACTTATTAATATGTTACTTACGTTTTGGCAGCTTTTTGCATTTCTCGTTCAAGTCAGTCATGCCATAAAAACACACAAGAATATTAAAAATAAGAATTTACCACCCTGGCAGACATCTGGTTCTAAAGTAAATACATGCACATAATGGCAGGCTTTCTTTAACTACCTGCAGCCTGTCAGAAAGTAATCTAAATAAAATGTAGAAGTGACAGAAATTTTTCTGATGAAACCACTTCAAGTTACATTATACACGTAAAGTGAGAGAATCATGACACATCATGAGCATAAACCAAAAGTACACACAAAAGGCTTCAAGCATCCATCTCTAGTAGAATGAACTATCAAAAAATTTAAAGAAACTCTTTAAAATATACCTTTTTAATCTGAGCAGTACAAGCAGTTAACTAGCAAATGTCTGTTTTGATATATAAACACACAAACACTTCTTTTCCTTTTATTAATGCATTGATATGTTTTTTTATGCCTGTGATGGCCTTTGATGCCTTGCTCTGAGTCTACAGTTGAGCACAGTTCAGGCGGTACAGAGGGTCACAGAGACAGGGTGCTGGGTGAGGGAGGTTTATGGCATAGAAGTATATAAAAGATTCACGTGGCTTCCAAGTGGAAGTGCCTACATTCTGTCCTGTGACTAACAGGGGAAAGCTCCTCCATTCATTTGATTGTGCTTATCTGAAGTAAGGCTGTAGTGGCCACTGGCTGAGCAGGGTATCCCAGATGGTTTTTTTTTTTTAATCCCAGGAACATTTTCTAGTTCTTCAAGAAGGATCCTGAGGTATTCCCAGACCTAATGAAATAGATCATCTCTCCATTGTGTTTTGGGTCTTACCCTGGCATTTTCTCCCAGTTGTGCATGCCCACAAAACTTCCAAAGGCAGGAGTCCAGGAGGCATCCTGTTGAGATCTCCAAATTACCTCAGATGGCTCCTTTTGATGTGAAGGAGCAGTGGTTCTGCTTGGCTCCCCCTCCAGATTTCTAAACTCACCCTATCCCTAAGGTCATGATGATCTGGTACAGCACTGCGTTACTGTGGATGCAGTACCAGTTCACCAGTCAGTCTCACGCTCCACCTTCTTCTCACTCATGAACAGGATCCTGACATTCCTGCTCACTTGGGGCAACAACTCACCCACGACCCACAAGGACCAATCTACCATCTTCCAATGGCTCCCTCAATCCATGTCTTCAGTAAACACTTTCCTGATAAGTTTAGGGTCTCAGTCAATGGTTTTAAATCTTATTGAATACAACATGATATTCATGTTATAAACTATTAACATTAAAACACATGATGAACAGGGAATGCTTTAAGGCGGTTATATCTTGAAGACGAAAAGTTGCTACTCAGTGATATGATTTCTCAGTCAGTTCCACATCATGACACCTGGTTTCAAAAGTCCACAGTGGTAACGGTCAAAATGGTTGTGCAGTTTATGGGTAGAGCACATTGTACAGTAAGTGCTTATTTGGCTAGAGAAAACCCTCTCAGTAATGCTGAATGATTTCTTAAAACATCAGAAATCTCTCATTGAATTTAATTGTTGCATATTTCCAGAACACTGTTTAATGTCTGTCAGTGAATTTTGGTACACAAATAGATCATTGTATAATGATGTGATTGTGTTATTAGAAAAAAAATAATTGGAACAGCCAAAATCTCTTTCCTTGAAGACTTAAAATAACTAAAAGTAAACAGATGTAATTGTGTGCAGATTTGAATCAAAAATGATTTCAGTCAAAATATTACACATGCTCAGTTTTCTTTACATCAAAAGAGAATATTTAGGGGACTGCTTGTTTTCATTTTATGTTTTTAGTGCGCTCAGCTTTGGATAAGGTACCATATTACTAACTCTGATTAAATGTGATTCAACAGAGGTTAAATCACTTGGGGAAGTCTTTGGGTATCTTGGGCACACCATTACATTGTCCTCGGGAGCCGACCCATCGTGGAATCTCACTGAAGTTGAGTGGTCGGTATTCACCAACAAAACCTGGATTGCCACCTGTCACAGTGGGAAGACGAGCACTGAGCTCGTCTCTCAGTATAAAGGGAGACTCAATCTTAACATCACGTCAGGTAACAAAAAATGATTAGCTTTTTTTTTTTTTTTGGTAAAGCTGGTGTGTTTTGATCTCTTTCTTGATAGTGTTATGTTGTATTCTATTCCTTAGGTGACTTGATGATTCATAACCTGACCCTATATGATGCCATGGACTATAGGGTACATCTCCTCAGCTGTGATGGTGTGGAAAACATGAACAAGATTACGCTCACAGTGAGACGTAAGTGTCAAAATTAACACAAATTTGGACTCTTTTTTTTTCCCAGACTGTTAATATCTGAAATTACTGACTGAAGTATGTAGCTTAATTATGTGAGGGTGAAACTGAATTGGCTTTGCTGATTTAACAAACCTTAGATAACAAGAGTGATCACTAAAAACATGGAAGAAAAACAAAAACATAACCCCAGAGTGAGCTGTGCAAAATGCACTAAGAAACTGACACAACACTGTGACTTAACAAGATTGTACACAGTGTCTTGTGTGTTTTATATAAAAAGGGTAGTCTTCTATACTACAATACTATTTATGCTTGCAGAGTCCAGCTTTTCTTCTGTCACATTGATTGTTGGGCTGTTAATTGGAATTTTGATCATTCTACTGCTGATCACTCTGCTTTTTTACTCAAAGTTGAAAGGTGAGACACTTTGTTGACATTAGCAAACTTAAATTCAAATCATTCAATAAAGCCTAGTAAACTTCCTAATACATGTAACAGCACTCTTGTTATCTGTGCAGTTTCTCAGTCATCCAGGGTCATGTAGTCTCTGGAGCTTGGAAAAAGGCAACTGGACAGGCCTTTCATATAAAACGTGTTCAAGAAGCTTAAAGAAATCCAGTTGCCTCTTTTCAAGCTTCAGAGACTTGAACATGAAGTTTACCTCAGCCTGATGTAGCTCATGTAGCCTTGGTTTTATAAAACTTCTGATATTTGAAAAATAAAGAGAAGAGGAGTGGAGAAAGCAACCAAAGCATTGTTTTTGTAGGTTTCACAACAGTCTCAATGACTTCATTCACTTTAACCTTTTATTATTAACAAAAAAATTATTTTTAACTGCCCATACTGTGGAGCAGGGATCCCCAAATCCAGGCCTCCAGGTCTGGTGTCCTGCAAGTTTTAGATGTGTCCCTGATCCAACACACCTGATTCAAATGGCTGAATTACCTCCTCAGTATGCAGTTAAGTTCTCCAGAGTCCTGCTAATGACTTCTATATTTGACTCAGGTGTGTTGAAGCAGAGACACATCTAAAACCTGCAGGACACCAGACCTCGAGGCCTGGATTTGAGGATCCCTGCTGTGGCATTTTTTTTGGTTTTATTCATTGTGTAGCTTTTCTGCAAAGGCCTAAAAAATCACAAAGCCCCAAGTTCACACCAAAGGAAGGCAGTCTCTCCCAGAAGAAAAAAAAATTGCTTGATAAGCCCCATTTGTAGCATAGGATTTTCTGTTGTTCCTTATCATTCTGCAATACATTTACATAATGCCAGCTTGTTAGCAAACTTAGCCATCCGTCAATAAAGAATAAGCAGCTGCCATGCATTCCCATATTTTTATTTTTTCACCAGAGCTACTTTTCTTACTACAAAATGTCTCAGCTATCTGTAGAGCCAGCCAAATAGTTTGACTACAAAGCAAACTCAAGAGTTTTCATGTGTCTGAAAAACTAATGATACATGATTATGCTCATCTTGTGGCTAACATTACCTAAGTTGTGATCATACACCAATACCTACAGGACAGCGATATCTGGAAATGATAATCTTGTGAAACTGTGAAAAATTCTGGAAACTTTAGGACCAACTGTATACCAATAAACTAGCAGATTTAATGAAATTCAGCTGGTTAGTTTCTTCCTGACAGATGGACAAATGTATTTTACTGTAGCTTTCTCCTTGCTGAAGGAAGAAAATTTTCAAAATGCAAGTTATTATGTTAATAGTAAAACTAATGCAGGAAAGCAGTAGTATATATTGTACAATGTAGCAACTTTATTGTAATAACTTTCATATAACCATGAAGTGAAACTCTTGAAATCAGACATCCTGAGAGACTCCTTATCCAAAATAGGCAGCATAAACCTAGCCTGTTTTTCAATTACCACAAAAACCATAGCTCCCGGATAAAAGCTGGACAAACACGGGGAGAACATGCAAAAGTGCTAACCACTTAGGCACTATGCTGACGTATGAAGAATACTGTTCTTCTTCTGGGTCAGGGCCAAAAATACTTGATCAGGAAATCTTCATGAATTACTTTCTCTGTAAGACTTGTAAGCAGTGTTCACATCAGCACGCACAGCATTACAAATGAAAAGCTGAATGTTTGAAAGTTGGAAGTCAAAAGAAAAAGTCTTTCCCAATTACATTTGGCTACTTTTTCCTTCAAGGTTTTTTATCTTGTGCAGCCAGACATGGCTTAGATCACTCCCTGGACATCCTCCTCTAACCTGGCAGGACCCCCACCTCAGGATGTTAGAGTAGAACTCTGCACTGGCAGTCTGACCCCTAAGAGTGAATTCATGGTGCAAAACACACTGATTATCAAAAAACGACTAGCATGCTAATAGAACTCCTGAGCTTAGATTCTCCCAGTTTCAATGGGAAGAAGTTTCAAGTTGGTAAGAACAAGACTGACCTGAGGAGCGGTGATCACCGCCCCTCAGTTTAACTATGTGGTAATGATGCTTCCTATTACAATTGCACTTAATTTTTTTTGAAAGGTATGAAAATTTGATTAAACATTTCATGTGGCGAGGTAAACAACCAAAGATAAAACTAGAAAAATTGTATGCTCCTACAGAAAAGGGTGGACTAGGACTTTCGGATTAAAAGCTTTATTATTTGTCATTTGAGATGGTTAAATTAGTTAAACATTGGGAAGAATGTGAGCATGGGCAAGAATGGCTAAACTTTGAAACTGATATTTGTTCACCATATGATCCGAAACACAAATTGTCTCAAAAGATTGATACAACAAACCCAGTTTATATTCATTCTTGTGAAGTCTGGTCAAAAGTACACAAACTGTTAAAGCTTTCACATCAGGTGGAGAAATATGCATCTCTCTGGAATAACCCTGTTATATGTATTGGTAAAACACCTGTGTTCTGGAAGCACTGGCATATGCACCATTGGCGATTTGTATAAAGATGGACAATTCATATCCTATGAGGAACTTACTCGCACTTTTGATTTGGAAGGTAGGGTTAACTTTTGGAAATATTTACAAATAAGACATTGTGTTACTTCAAAATTTAAAGACACTGTAGAGAATGATATTCTAGACTATATTAGGATGCCTCGTGACAGACATACAACTATTCAATTTTATAAATTGTTAAATTATACTTTGAATAGTGAATCGTCAAACATTAAACTTTTATGGCGCAGAGACTTGAGAATAAAGTACACAAAAGAAAAATGGTTAGATGTCCTATCAGAGAGTGGTAAATGTGTGAAAGAGGCCAGAAATTAATGCACACAATATAAGGTGCTACATAGATATTATCATACACCTACCAGACTACACAGAATGAAACTAATGGCAGATAATATGTGTTGGAAATGTAAAAAAGAGGTGGGCACATATCTACACTGTTTCAGGGAGTGTTCTTTGGTTTCACCTTTCTGGACTAAAATTTTGGCGGTTCTGAGTGCATGGACGGGCTCTGAGATCCCTCAGACTCCTGAACTGTGTTTATTGGTTGACAGATCTCAACTGCCGGACATTTCAAAAGGAGTCTTCTCAGTCCTAGTGGTTGGTTTTGTGACAGCATGTAGGATCATCTTAAGACATTGGAAGACCACAAAGTGTTCCGAGTTAAATGAGGCCATGCTCAGCGATATGAAAGGAAGTGGAGATATTGATTGGGACAGCTTCTGGGACTCATTAAAAAGAATTAGGGCCTCTGTGTGATATGAAAGAATGAATTTTTGTTGTTGGTTATTTATTACCTCCGCCAAGGAGGTTATGTTTTCGGTCACATTGGTTTGTTTGTTTGTTTGTCAGCAGGATTACTCCAAAAGTTATGAACGGATTTTGATTAAATTTGTGGACTGGTTGGAAATGACAAGAGGAAGAAGTGATTACATTTTAGTGGTGATCCGGATCACGATCTGGATCCAGGAATTTTTTTAAGGATTCTTCACTATTGCGGGATAGGGAGTTATTGTTGTCTGGGAAAGATAAAAGATTATTTCACAGTATTTAGATACACGTATTACAGCGTCAGTGACCCTATGGCCTTGGCGGAGGTTTGCGCTCTCTGAGTGCTTCTAGTTTTCTTTTGGATTTCCAGGATTACCCGATTGTCCCAGTTGATATATGTTCTTGGAATAGCAACACTGTAACATGTGTGCACTGTATGGTCTGGGGGTGGGGGTCCAGTGCAAAATCTTAATTAAAAAAAAAAAAAGAAAAAAATTTGAACAGCCAAAAATCTCTTGCCTTAAAGACATAACATCCATCACATGCAGGACAAACAGACAGAAAAACAGCTTTTACCCTAGTGCTGTATGGGAATTGAATACACGCACATGAATTTTTTTTTATTAAAATTTATTTAAGTATTTATTTATTTATTTAAGCTACTTAGGCCCTGTGCAATAATCTGGAGTTTATTGAATGTTTTTAGAGTTTTTGAATGTTTTTATTGGGTCTAGGCACCTTAAGGATTGCTGCTCAATTTCATTGCACTCTAGTACAATGACAATAAAAGCTATCTTTGTATCTATCTGAATAAAATAACTAAAGGTGAACAGATGTAAATGTGTGCACATTTTGACTGAAAGCAAAAATGATTTCAGTCAAAATATTACACATGCTCAGTTTTCTTTACATCAAAGGAGAATATTTAGGGGACTGCTTGTTTTCATTTTATGTTTTTAGTGCGCTCAGCTCTGGATAAGGTACCATATTACTAAATCTGATTAAATGTGATTCAACAGAGGTTAAATCACTTGGGGAAGTCTTTGGGTATCTTGGGCACACCATTACATTGTCCTCGGGAGCCGACCCATTGTGGAATCTCACTGAAGTTGAGTGGTCGGTATTCACCAACAAAACCTGGATTGCCACCTGTCACAGTGGGAAGACGAGCACTGAGCTCGTCTCTCAGTATAAAGGGAGACTCAATCTTAACATCACGTCAGGTAACAAAAAATGATTAGCTTTTTTTTTTTTTTTTTTGGTAAAGCTGGTGTGTTTTGATCTCTTTCTTGATAGTGTTATGTTGTATTCTATTCCTTAGGTGACTTGATGATTCATAACCTGACCCTATATGATGCCATGGACTATAGGGTACATCTCCTGAGCAGTGATGGTGTGGAAAACATGAACAAGATTACGCTCACAGTGAGACGTAAGTGTCAAAATTAACACAAATTTGGACTCTTTTTTTTTTTTTCCAGACTGTTAATATCTGAAATTACTGACTGAAGTATGTAGCTTAATTATGTGAGGGTGAAACTGAATTGGCTTTGCTGATTTAACAAACCTTAGATAACAAGAGTGATCACTAAAAACATGGAAGAAAAACAAAAACATAACCCCAGAGTGAGCTGTGCAAAATGCACTAAGAAACTGACACAACACTGTGACTTAACAAGATTGTACACAGTGTCTTGTGTGTTTTATATAAAAAAGGGTAGTCTTCTATACTACAATACTATTTATGCTTGCAGAGTCCAGCTTTTCTTCTGTCACATTGATTGTTGGGCTGTTAATTGGAATTTTGATCATTCTACTGCTGATCACTCTGCTTTTTTACTCAAAGTTGAAAGGTGAGACACTTTGTTGACATTAGTAAACTTAAATTCAAATCATTCAATAAAGCCCAGTAAACTTAATTTTCTAAAACATGTAACAGCACTCTTGTTTTTCACAGATCTGTGCTGCGACAGGTTGGTTCAGCTCTTAACATCAGTAATATATTATATACAAGATGTTCCATGTCACAGTTTTACTCAGCTAATAAACATTTCAGGCGCACACCGTCAGAGACAGTCACCCAGGATGAAAGTCACCAGAATGTGTACTCCTCTCTTGTTCATGGTTAGTTAACCAGATGAAACTGCCCAAGAAAAGAAAAGACAATGTTAGTTCACTCACATTTATTAAAATAACGAAATTTTCACTTATCTCTAGGTGATGATTGTGTCTATGAAACTATGAGAGGCTCTGAAGATACTGCAAAAGGTATACTATGACTTTGTCAGGATCTTAGAGCTGTTGAACAACTCTGAATTTTAAGTAATTCGATTACATTCTTATTTCAGATGGACCAGCAGATGAGCAGTAACATCACATGACCATCAAAACAGATCAAAGCTCTTGACAAGAGTTGATAGAATAAATAAATGCAGGCAGAACTGAGCAACAGAACGCCCTTTGTTCTTTTGTTTAGTCATGTTATTGCAAATTATAAAACTAATTATTAAACTAGCTATGTGCTCAACTGACATCTCTCACTGCGTTTTACCTCATTTAAAAATTTTTTTTTATTATGTTGTGCATGGAGCAAGCTTCTGTGGGATTACCTCTCTGAGAGAGAAAGTGCCACTATGGGGTCTGTTGTAAACATCATTAAAGAGAAAGACATCACACAAAAGGCATGCTGAACTGAAAATTATGGCAGTACAAGTCTAACTTCCAAGGGGAAAAAATGCTCTTAAAAATGTATCCTGGGGCAAAACAAGGAAAGTTTTTAAGCTTTTTTTTTTTTTTCTTTTCTTTAATCAGATTTGACTGGTTAGTCTGTACATGTTGTTATTGGTGGATCTAGCGGGTCTTTTTTTGTATTTGCTGTATTTGGCTAAATAATGTGCACAGTGGCATTAATTAGTAGTCTTATCTGTTTAAATGAATCTCATTCATGAGACAAAACTGTATTTCTGAACAAATGTGTGTTTAACAATGTATCATTGGATACATATTCTTTACAGGTTTGTATTCCTATGAATATTAATATGCCTAGATTTTATTTTTCTACTTTTTGGATTTTTTTTTTCCTTTTTTAGGATTTGAAGGGTCAGTATGGGCCCTCAAAGACCATTGTGCACCATCTTAATAATATGTTTTCATATTTCATGTTATTGGCATGATGTCAAGCATAATAAAAGCAACTGGGTGTGTAATGTAATTCATTTTTGGGTAAACCACCCTAGAGTTGGTAAGTTTGTGCATTTGTTAATGAACCAAACATTTCCACACATAAAATTATATCCACAAAAGTTGTATGATGATGATTTTTACCTCACCAACCAACAGGTGGAGCGAGATTATGTTTCTTCCCTGTTCTTTTGTTTGTTTTTCTGTTACAAATTTAAATCAAAAACTTAACTGTCAGGGTCCCTGGGTCATGGACCCAGGATTGTTGTGTTTTTGGGGTATTTTGTCAATGTCTGGTTCACATGTGTAGGTCTGTTTAGTTACTTCCTGTTTTACTTTGGTAACCTTACATGGTGAACTTTGTATTCAGTTGTTTCCTCCTACCTCATTAGCAGGGTTATAATAGTTTTGGATTTTACATTATAGTTTAGTTTTAGTTAGTTTTTACTTTTTTTTCTCTAATTCAGTTAGTTTTAATTAGTTTTCAGAGTGGTTTTGCTCGTTTTTATTAGTTTTTATTTTTGGTTTCATGCTTAGTTTTAGTTAGTTTCAGTTAGTTTCAGTATTAGTTTTAGTATTTTCATACCTGATCAGGTGCAAGATTCAAGGCGCAAAAGTGACTATTGTGTAATGAAAACTTGACAAAAGATACAGTTTAAAGAAATATAGTCAACAACCAACTGTTCACAAGACATGCTAAATTTGTGTAATATTAAGGACACACATGAACATCAACAGGGAGAAACAAAGAAAAACATGAACTCCCAAACTCAATAAATTCTACAATAAACTCCACAATAAAGTTCAGCATCAGTGCAGCAGATTAATAACGCCTACATGTGGTGTTAAACAAAAACAAACTCTTTGAAGGAGTCAAAGCTCAAATCCAGCTGCATCCTGATGTTCTCACCACCTGATGCTGCTTCTGGTTTGGAGCTAGCTTGGTTAGATGCTGCTAATTAAACCTGCAGGGTCTTTGTGGCCTCTGTACACAACCCACGGAAGTTGCCGACCTCATGTCCGCATTTATGCTTGTGTAGCTGGATTGTGTGTGTTAATTACCTTGTGGTCGTGTGCAGGTGTTTGTACTCAAAGAACCTCCATACGGGACTCTGCCGCTTTCTCTGCAGACCGCAGCCATTACTTTGCGGACCAGCGCGGTGAGCGCACGCACATGCGCACTCACACAGTTGTCCTGTGGCGCTCCCAGCTTAAACTCGGAGAGCGGAAACAATGATTTCATATCAATCCACAAGGCTTAAAAAAAAACCCCCAAAAAACAAGTAAATGAAAGTAAGTTTATCGATAATTTCAGTTAGTTTTAGTTAGTTTTGTAAACTCACAATTCAGTTTTAATTAGTTATCGTTTTTTCCTTTTAATTATAGTTTTTATTTATTTCAGTTAACGACAATGTTTTTTCAATTTCAGTTTTCGTTATTTCGTTCGTTTTCGTTAACTATAATAACCCTGCTCATTAGTGTATTCTGATCACCTGTCCTCCCCAGCTGGTTTCACTTTCCTCATCACTTCATGTGTATTTATTTCCTGTGTTTCCTCCTGCTCTTTGTAGTGTCTCCCCTCATGCTGTGTAGTACTCACAGAAGGCTTTATTCATTTCAACTGATGCCCTGCCAGTCTGCTTATATTGTTTTTTTGTTTGTTGTTGTTTGTTTGTTTTTTATGGAATGCTCCAGCAATAAGTCAAAGTGAATAAAGCTGTTTTTTGAGTTTCTGTCAGTTTACTGAGTCTTGCATTGGAGTCCAATCTTCTGCCTGCCCCACAGCAGTGTTGTGACATTAACTAAGTTAAATCCCTATCTCATCATTGGTGAAACTTAAAAATTCACTCAACTCACTAAATTTTTTTATCCATCCTGATGAAATTTGGTACTCGGGTACAAACAATTACCGTTAATGATTCAATGTCATTTTCTTTTTTAAATTAAAATACTCACAATAATGAAAACTGAACTACAGATCATTCTTATTTATAGAGCGCCAAATTACAACAATAGTTGCCTCAAGGTGCTTTATATTGTAAGGTAAAGACCCTACAATACAAAGAAAACCCAACAATCTCCCTATGAGGAAGCACTTGGCGACAGTGGGAATGAAAAACTCCTATTTAACAGGAAGAAACCTCCAGTATCCGGCAGAACAGGCTCAGGGTGGGGTAGCCGTCTGCTGCGACCAGTTAGGGGTGAGGTGTGGTAGACAGGACAAAAGACATGCTGTGGAAGAGAGCCAGAAAAAAACTGTCACAAAACTGACAGTGTGCTTTTTTGGTAAACCCTGACAGCAGCTTTTTAACACTAAAAGAGGGTTTTGAGCTGGCACAGACTGTTAGTAAATGTGGCCCTAAATAATATGATGAACAGCATTGCTCACTCATTTTATCTTCAATAAATTTATTGCGTGAAAGTGGCAGAGCGTCGCTTTGGTGTGTCCTGGCAGGACTACACCTCTGAGTATGAGCTTATTTGCTTTCTGTGGCACTTTTGTTTCTAACCATAGCCCATTTCACTTCCTGCTTCAAAAAACTCTCACATTTCCAACTGCTGTGACATTTCCTCATCAAGGATGATCCCTTCCAACATACTAATGCTAAATAATAATGCAGAAATAGCATCTGCGGACATCTGTGCAATGGGCCCCAAATTTCAAGTGTTTTGGAATGACTACAGGAACTACAGGAAGCTTTTGTTTTCTTATTGTGTATCATTCTTAGTCTGAGATGTGTCAGGATGGGTAATATGAGTAGATAGGAGGGAGGAAAAAACTATATTAATTTTGAAAGCAAAATCCCATTAAACTATAGTGTATTTGTACAAAATACAAACTGTTACAAAATATCAGGACTTTGTACATGTACAGTTTTAAAGATGTCTTGTTACCTGCTCCTTATTATACTGTCATAGCTGGTTTTAACATTCTACAAACAGAACACATTATCAGGAAAACACAATTTAAACTCTACTGACAGCTTCATGAAGGAGAAAATAAGTTTATTAGTGTACAAGAATTTTTAAAACAAGTTTTTAAAAGTACAGATAACTATTCCTAATCCATTCAAGTGAGCATAAAATATTTATACAATTAATACAATTTTATTTATATAACACCAAATTACAACACACAGTCACCTCAAGGTGCTTTATATTCTAAGGTAAAGACCCTACAACAATTACAGAGAAACCCAACAGTCAAAATGACCTGCTGTGAGCAAGCACTTGGCTTCGGTTGGCTTTATAATTAAAAAAAAAAAAGAAACAGGAAATTACTGTAACTGTAAATGTGATCTAATCATGTGGATGTGAAAGTAATGCTGACTTAAAAGCTGCATTATTTAAAGCTTTAAATTATAATGAACTGAAGCCTTTTGGAAGTGGCTGGTGTATCAATGCAATGGGAACACTGTCATTATTAACAGGATATTAAGTTCATATGATGGCACATTAGTGAGTGTGGTTATTATTTTGTCATTCAACCATGTTTTGTTGATACAGATTTGTTCTTATTCTGAAAAAAAGTGATATTCATTAAAAACCTGTTAATGTAAATAATTACAGTGACCAATGACAGTATGTTACAGCTGCACTTTCCTTTTGACTTCATCATAAACTATTTCATCGGAGTCGATTTTCCTGCAAATATAGAAATATTAGTTAGAAAATGTTTCCTAGCAACATCTCAATTTAAATCAACAGTACATTTGTACAGTTTTCTTTATTGTGTAAAAAGTGTACGAGAGCGCTCAAGAAATGTTCTGTGTCAAATTATTTTGCTCACCGTTGTTTCTCTTGGCTTTCGCTTTTTTGTGGGAGACCTGTGCATACATGCTGTCATCTGAAACAAAAACACACAGAAAAGGACAGATGGATGACAAAGATAAAAGCTTTAGGGGGCTTTGAGTTTCTATCCATTTACATCTTTCTGTCTGGCAACACCTAAACTCATTATTTGAGCTGAGGGAGTTTTCCATGTTTCAGCCTTTTCTTTCTCTGATGCTGTTTGTCTGTTGTTGATGCTGTTGGCCATCATTTCAGAGTCAGATCAGTTCAGCCCTCCTGTTCTCCATTCACCTCCTTGTCAGCAGGACCAGTATCAGTGAGTCCTTCCACTGTTCCTGTTCCTCATCGTAATCATGCAACTCTTCAGCTTCACTCTTCACTTCTCTTCCACCGCTGCCAGAGTCTACACTCAGCTGAGGGTTAGTACTACAGTAGTTTATGGTATCTGCAAACACTGAAGTGTTGATGGTGTATAATCAATAAAGACTCCTCACATCTTCACCTTTTCCTTATGACTTTTTTTTTTTTTTAATCCCCATGAATTAAAGGTGAAAGTCTGCACTTCAGTCCCATAATGATTGTTTGATTCAAAATCCACTGTGGCCGTGTGCAGAGATTTGTCAAACACATCATGGACCTAATTGTATATGTTTAATGAATTTGATGAATCTGGGAAATTAAACATTTATAAGTGTGGTCAAAGGTTGGTGGGTTATTAAACATTACATTGCAGTAGATGGGAACGTAAAGTGGGTAGGAATGTGTTAATGGACCTGACCCATAGATGACTCTGTCTTTAACAGCACTCTCCTCTCATTTATTAGTCTTCTCTTTGAAAGACGAAAGATGAGGTGATTGAATACACATACAGTGTTCTGTGCATTATTTAGATACAAAATGTTACTTCCAGCTGTGCGTGTGTCACAAAGGGGTCTCAGCAGCACCTCATTCATTTGGCAGAGGTTTATACCAGATGTCCCCAAACGGGATTTGTGCCTCTGGCAGGAGCTGATCCAGCTCTCTTCTGCTTGACAAGCAAATGTGTGAACCGCTAAACTATGGAGCCACATACTTTAGGCCAATACTTCTGTCTTATAAAGCCATGTAACTAAAGAATGATCATGATTAAGTGCGTTAAACTACACTCCTACAAACAAGTGTGAAATCTGTGAAATAAAAAAAAAATAAGCAAAGATTTTATCTACTGTATGTAGAGGAATAATTACTAATTGCTGATTATTCCTTGGTGTATTATTCAAAATAAGTCTGAAAACACATAACTAACAAAATATCTTGGGCAGAATTGTTGCAATGGGCCGTACCTGTGGAGGATCCTATCTTTACATCAGAATAAACACAGCTCTCCTCGGGTAATGTGGGCTTCCCTGTTAAGAGGATAAGATGAATGGATATAAATAAGTTTTCTGTACTTCATTCAGATACTACTGTCCTGGAAAATCATCTAAACTACAGCATTTTCTAGCTCAGGAGAAAAGCACTTACCCCTTTTATTGTTGTTTTTAAGCTCAATCAAAGAATATGTGACATCCCCAGATTCAGCTGAAATAGAGTTAAACATTTATGCATAAGTGAGAATAATTCCAGTGGTTTCACTTACTTTCATATGCCAGTGTATCTACTGTACCAATTTCTGTGCCATCCTGGTAGCTGACTGATTCATAGTGAGAAGTTTCACCTACAAAATCAAGTCAAGGAATAATCATTCAATTGTCTTTATAAGGATTCTGAACCAGAGATGGAAGTGTGAGGTTTAAAGTTTACAATTAGTACAAAAATATAAGAAAGAAAGAAAGTCAAAGGGTCACCTTGGAGAATAGAAGCATAGTGGCTGTGTTGAGCTTCCTCTGGGCTGATCCCACAGTCTGCAGCAGAGCTCTGATTTGGTCTCTTAGATCTGCTGGAATCAAAACTTTTAATAACAATCACAGGATGTAATTTTGTTATGGTGGAAATGAGAGAGTGGATTCTTGTACCAACCTGATAAAGTACGAATCTGTTTTAAAAAAAGAAAGGGAAAAAATGACAAAGATATATTTTGCTTCTAGAAAATTGTTTTATCATGGCATCAGTAGAGTTACTACAGTTAATACACCTGTAATTCTGGATAATTAGGATATAATCAGTCAAGCTGCAGCAGGAAATGACCTCACCTTTTGCCTGTTTGAAGCAGCACAACAGCAGAAGAACAATGATGAGGAAAATTACACAAACAAGTCCAACGATGAGCGGAACAAGAAATGATTTTTCAGGTCTGGAAGCTGTCAAATAAAAATAAATATATAAATGTTTTGTTTTGTTTTTAACAAACTGTATTTATGTAGCATCAACAACACATTATACACTGGATATTTTCTAATACAACAGCAACTACTTCCAGTACTTATAGTAATTGTCTGAAATGATTACATACATTTTACTGGCATCCAGCTCTGTGGCGACTCTTTTCCTGAATGTTGACACTTGTAGAAACCTTCATCTGACTTTGAGACTGCAGACATGCTCAGCTCCCCTCTGCTGTCATTTTGGATCAGTTTGTCATTTTTATAGAAAAACACATGAGAATGAATACTTTTTGTCCGAAGTTTGCAGACAAGAGTAACGGGATCTCCCTCGGTCACTGGATGGGCGGGGCTCACCAGGATAATATCCTTATCATCTGTGAAACAATCAGACAAGATGAACATTAGTAGTCAGCTGGAGCAGGCTAAGTTACAATGATTGGAATATTTTTGCCCATGTCTGAAATGTATCTTTTAACCATGTATACAGTAGGTATTAAAATCCAAAAATAAACAAAGAGAGACTGTTTTGATGTGGTTTGAGCATGCAGACCACAATGTTCAAATATTAGGTACAAGAGCATCTGACTAGACTCACACTGTGGTCATGTTTATGGCATTGCTAAAGGCTGATCCAGACTCACAGCAGTGCACTCTATTATGGTTTCATAACGGCTTAACAATAACTTTGATGCATTCATAACATGCAGGAGGGTGCTGGGACAAGCATCATCTGATGATGATTAAAATACAAGAAAGAATGTATAATAACATACTCTGTACAGTGATGTTGACTGCATTGCTGAACTCTCCTGATCCAGACTCACACCAGTACACTGCAGTATGTGACTGTGATGTGTAGATGTTACATGCGGATTTATTAATTCTCCAACAGTTAGAGCGCAGTGGGCCGTCCTCAGGGAACTTCTTCACTCTCCACTCAGTGAAGTTTCCCTCACAGGTCAGTGAGACAGAGTCAAAGGTGAAGTGTTGCACTCTGTCAGGACTCACTGTGAGAGACGCTGCTGAATGAACATCTGGAAACAAACCATGATAAAGGGTCAGACTGTGTAAAATATACTGTGCAATAACATCCATATTGTGATGAAGCTCCTTCTGCTCACGATCCATAAGAATTATCCTAAACAGTTAATGTAAAGTTTTTGTCAAAGCCATTGAATTAAAGTTTTGCACTTCAAGCACACAACAGTTGTTTGATTCAAAATCCATTGTAGTGGTGTACAGGAGCACAAATTATTTACTTTACACCAAAACTGTACAGCAGGGGTGGCCAACTGCAGGCCTCGAGAGCTGGTGTCCTGCAGGTTTTAGATGTGTCTCTGCTTCAACACACCTGAATCAAATATAGAAGTCATTAGCAGGACTCTGGAGAACTTGACTGCATCCTGAGGAGGGAATTCAGCCATTTGATTCAGGTGTGTTGGATCAGGGACACATCTAAAACCTGCAGGACACCAGCTCTTGATGCCTGGAGTTGAAGAGCCCAACTGTACAGGCATGAATGAATAAACCCGGCTGACTGTCTTCCTCTCAAGCGATCACTGCTTCACTCGACACCCCCCCCGAGAGGAGAAGAGGGACAGGGCAGCACTGGGTGTTTGTGGCGAGTGAGTGAAGCAATGACAGCGTGAGAACAAGACAGACAGCCGGGTTCATTCATTAATGCCTGTACAGTTTTGGTGTGGTTACAACCAACAATAACAAAACTGAATTATAAATAAAGGCAACTTTTGCTGGCAGTCTCTCGCCAAACCTTTCATCTTCAGGGACACAGCAATATCAAGATTAACGCCGAAGCGTATGTCCTAATATTGACAAGTTTTGCGAGATCTCACAAAAGTGCCTCTTTTTTTTTTTTTATCCTATTTTTTTCCCCCATGTTCCGTAACAACACGGTATACCAGAAACAGAAACATAAAGTGGAGTTTAAAAAAAAAGAAAAAAAAAAGGAAAAATCTCTGTAAAGAAAATCCTATAAATGTATTAGAACCTTGAAAAACAAGTCTGACAACATTTTGGTATGAAAGAAAAGATTAACTCACAGCAACTGATAAGACTGTGAAATAAATGTGTTCAAAGCCAGGTTAGTCTTCAGTTTATGACATGTCTTCTACAAGCTGAAAGGCCAGAATTTAAAAGGGAAAGAAGCAACAAAGAAACAAACTGACCTGCAGACCAGACAAACTTTGGTTCACTGTGATCAGTGTGATACTCTGGGTCTCCTCTTCCAGCTCTACACACATATCCTGCTGTGTGTGTCTGTCCATCAATGATGTAGGAGTCCTGTGCAGTCCCACTGCCATCAGGTAGCAGCTCATAACTGTAGGATTTCTCTGATAGATCAGGAACAGCTTTATACCAGTAGAAGCTCCATCCTGCAGACGGATGTTCAACCTCACAGTTCAGAGTTACTGAGGCTCCAGGACTCAGCCATGATGGAGACACAGTGAGGACAGGACGGGGTTCTAGTGGGAAAACAGTTTTCTCAGAAAGTTCCTGCACAGCATTGTCTCCAAATGTCTCACAAAATGTAAGACTGAAATGATCTAAACATCTAAAATATCTCTAATCTCAACATGTACTAACAGAAACACATTTGTACAGCCTGTTTATATTGTCAGGTTAAAGGAGCTTTGACTCTACTTACTGTCAGAAACTGTCAGTGTGACTGAATCACTCCACTCTGTTGTTTTAAGCTGTGAACTTTTCATTCGGCCCTTACAGCGGTAGTTTCCACTGTTGACTGTTAAAGCAGATTCAATCCTGTATTCATTTTGATTTTGAAGTTTTATGTAGCTGTTTGTTTCCCATTCATAATCCCACTCAGTGTCTCCTCCATGGATCTCACATCTGACAGTGATCGTCTCTCCTCTGTATATCTCAGTCCAGTTTGGATGCAGAGTCACAACAGCTTTGTTTGACACTGTTAATGTTCAAGAAAGAACAACAAGAACACATGAATGACAAAAAGATTTGATTTAAGACCAGACATCTGGTGGTAAACACATCATGTTCCTACATCATAAATTAATTAACACTGTGTTAAATGTAAACTCACCGATTTTTTCAGTCGTGACTGACTGACTGTCTTCTGTGTAGTAAACTGGGTCTCCTCTTCCTCCTCTGCACCTGTAGAGTCCTTCCTGTGAGACTCTGATTTGTCCATTTGAGAGGAAAACTGCATCTTGTGTGGTCAGAGGTTCAGAGTGTTTCTCATCTCTGTACCAGTAGTATTTCCATCCAGGTGATGATGATGATGATGATGATGATGATGATGATGATGATGGGTTCACAGAGCAGGTCAGGGTCACACTGCCCCCTACTGGAATGTCTGTGACATCAGCTCTCAGTTGGGCCTTTGGTCGACCTGTTGAGTTTAGAATAAACTACAATCACATTTTCAAAGTGTCTGTCTCTCTGTGTTGTCCCTGTGACAGGCTGGCGACCTGTACAGGGTGTACCTTGCCTGTACGGGGGGGGGGGGGGGGGGGGGGGGGGGGGGTAGTAACTCTAATGGGTCCATTTAGGTTAAAGTAAGCTGGAACAGCATTCTGACACCTTCAGTGATTGAGCAATTAAATCTGATGCATGTTACTGTCAAATGAGTTAGTTTTTCATGTCATGTTGTTTCCAATGGCAGCATGGAGATACCAGCTCAGGAATAAGAAAATAATGGCATCCCACAGGGTGCTCACACCCTCAACACATTTTTGTCCTTCTCATCCCTGTGATTCCTTGGTGGTACAGTTGCACATAAAGTAGAGTTGCAGTCACAGTATTTCTGCATCTAGCTAGTGCTACAGAAGAGGAGCAAGCATAAACTAAGTAACCTTTAACTTTTTTCTTCTCTCTTTACATTTTCACAAAATATTTAATTCTTCACTCATCTTTTCTCGTTAAACCACAGTCATAGTGTGCGCATTAGTGTGTCTGCTTACTTGAAGCAAAATTGTTAGAGTTTAAGACAGTGTGACTTTCTTCTGCATCTGTCCATAAAGTGTACATGTGTGGTAGGTGCTTCATGGGAAAAAAATATTGTTACCTGTTATGATGTTTTTTGAATTGACCCTGACACATAGACTAAGGAGAAAAAGCAGTTTCTAAATTTAAGTGCTTTACATGCTTTATAGAACATCTAATGTATTTCTTGCTGAGAAATAATTACAAAACATTGATCACACAACAAACATGACTTACTTGATGCTGACAGTGTGAAGGCTTCACTCCACTCTGTTGAAGAATATGAGTCATCTCTGCGTCGACTCTTACACATGTAGTCTCCACTGCTGGACTCAGAAACTCTGAATGTCAAAGAATTATTGTGTGTCCACTGTGTGGTTTGCCTGGGTACTCTCCATTCATGATACCACTCAGTGGGTTCACCTCCTTCCTGCACCTCACATGTCAGAGTGATCGTCTCACCGCTGAATATCTGAGACCAGCTGTGTTGTTGTTGTTTTACAGCAACTTTATTGGAAACTGTTTACAGATGTTAACAGTTGAGATACAAACAGAAACATGAAATCAACAGAGAAAACTTAACATTGTATGTTTGCTAATCATGAGTGAATGTTTCAAACTAAATTACTGAACTCACAGGTTATCTCAATGCTGACTTCATCACTTATATCAGTGTAGTAAACTGGGTCTCCTCTTCTTCCTCTGCATCTGTAGATTCCTCCTTGAGATACTCTGATAACTCTGTTTGGTTGATCATCTCTTCTGATTTGAACCTCAGTGGTTGTTTGGGTGCGTCTGAACCACTCATATTTCCACTCAGCAGATCTCCCCACAGAGCAGGTCAGTGTCACACTGCCCCCTACTGGTATGATTGTTGTTCCTGCTGTCAGTGTGGCCCTGGGTTTATCTGCTGTTATGGAATATGTGAAACATACAAATCATTCATTATGGCATCTAAAAATACAAGAACAGACACATGCTTAAAGCTTCCCAGTTGCAATAAATCATTCAATTCTATTTGTTTGCTCTGCAGCTAAAGACATTTTGACTTTCTGTTAGTAATTGTATTTATTTTAAAATGGTGCCAGAGCCACAGAAATTTTTACATCCCAAAGTAAGCACAGTATTCATTTTCTGGCATGAAGTCATTACACTTAATGTAAAACTAATACAGTTCATCAATGGGTTTAGAGAGCTTTGTTTAACTTTTGGCTTGGATCAGAGAAACATCATCAACTACCACCTACATAAAATTCTAGGTCTTTCATTATTTCATGTAATTTGTAACAGTTGTTATTAAAACACACACATGTAGTAATGATGATCACAAAGTCTGTGAGTATTTTAGTGCTGTGTACACCGTGAGCAAAGTAACAGGTAAAATACAGACGTCCTGGTTAAAGTTTCACAGCATCAGGAAAAAGTTTCTGTGGCAACAGTAATTAACTGCATTCTGTATTTTATAATTCAGATCAGTATTTAAACAGGGATCCTCAATTAATGTCACTGGTCAAAGTGATAAAACACTGAGGACTTACCTGATACAGTTACAGAGACAGTGTTACTCCTCTCTGTATCATGTGAGCGCTTCCTGCGACCAGAACACTGATATTCACCACTTTGATATGCAGATGTGAATTTTAATTTGTAGTCTTTGTTTGTGTTGTAGGGGACAAATTCTTGCCCATCCTTTTTGATTTTGTATTCCCAGTCAGTGTCTGCTCCTTCATTCATGTCACAAATGAAGGTAACAAACTCTCCAATGAAAAAACTGGACCAGTTGGGTTTAATAGTTAACGCAGCATCTAGAATTCAACACAACCACACCATTAACAATCTAACACACTTTTATGCACTATAGGAGGCAACATCTCTATCAGTATGTTCAATAAATATATTGAAAAATAAGAGAAATGAAGTGTGCACAAGTGTCTGTGTGTGTGTGTGTGTGTGTAAGAGTGATACAGAAGGATGAGGTTATCTTTCCGTAATAAATAAAAATGAAACAGAAGAAAATGAAAGTGTTCAGTCACCATCTGCGTATCCAGTGCAGAGGAGCACACAGATCACTACAATAAAGGTAAAAAAAAAAGGAAATCAGTCTCTCCAGGTTGAATTTTATTGATTCACTGTAGAACACCAAGACGTAAAACCATCAAAGTGTCATTACTGTTGAGTTCAAATTAAACCAGTCTTCCACTCTAATCTCATTCAATTTAATAACTAATCTAAAAATGATACAAATGATAATCTCACACTAAGAATTTTCAATAATCAGTATAATTCAAGCTGAAAAAAAAAGAGTGAAGTACTCACAGAACGAGCCCAGTTTGTAGCACAAAGTGTGTCCCATCCTCACATTCAGCAGCAACACATCTGAAAACTTTAGTAAGAACAAAGAATGAAGTTGGAATGAAACAAGGAACCGGAACTGGTGCAGTTCATATGAAAAATGTACGTAACATTTTTTTCCAACTTCTTCTGTGTGCTTCCTTCCTTTTACACAATATTAGCAAACGTGGACAACAGCACACTTTGACGTCTTTATACTTCCTCTTTTGCCACTGAAAAAACAGTTTTATCCAAAAAATATCCCCATTCATGTATAAATACATATGTATATATAAACTATTAATTAGTCTTATTACTTTAATGGTAATCTCTGTCTTATGATCAGCTTGTCACTCACCTGTAAACAGCTTTGAATTTCCCAAAGATGTACAAAAGGTTAATGAAGGACACTGAAACAGTCAAGGTGCAATTCTAAAAACAGTTTTGATTAATTCAATTTTAACTGCCGATCAGACTTTTGCAATTCACACTGCTGAAAGCTTTTCAAACACAGCAATACATTTTAAAGGACTTGAAGTAATATCTTTGAACTGCTGCTGATGTATCATTTTAAAAGTATTACAGAGGATATATAAGATAGATAGATAGATAGATAGATAGATAGATAGATAGATAGATAGATAGATAGATAGATAGATAGATAGATAGATAGATAGATAGATAGATAGATAGAATTTTGGTGATCTGTTTGGTGATCTGTGATCTGTTTGGTGATAAATTCACCGACAGGAAGTACAAGACACAGGAAATGAGTGATACAAGAAGTATTGTGAAACAGAAGTGTTCCTTTTTTTAGCATTCATTAACAATACAGTGGGCCCACTCCTAAAGCTCATGGATCATGCCACTTTCAGAAATCCAAACCATGACACAGCCTCCACTGTGCTCTACAAATGGTTGTGGACACAACTATGAAACCACTTAAAACTGGTTCTGCTATGATTAGTTGTCCTGTAGTCACATGACACAGCAGCACAGAGCAGAACCAGAAAGCAAAGCATCATGTAGACGTACTTTACAATCTAAATGAAAACACTGCAAACAGCGATGCATGTTGGAAGGAAATGACCTACTGTGGCAACAGCACCACCATATGTACAGACATGAAAGATCAGAAAAAAGAAAAACATTTGACTTGGAACGAGCAGGAAAAGAAACAAAGAGAGGAGGAAGGAAATCCCTCGGACAGACCCTGAACCACATCACACAGACAGAGCCCACAGTGCTGTCAGAGAGGCAGACAATACCCAGGTAACTCGTATACTGGTGAAAGTGATGTAAATGATGTTGGTTCTTCAGCATTAGTTAATGTTAAAGTGTTATTGGTCAACACGAACTATGCATATATTAGATCCGAGTATATCTGAGTTCACTGTCAATCTGTGATTTTTATATGGCACCTTTAAACAACAGAAACTGGCCCAAAGTACTTTAAAGACAGGCACCTTTATATTTGATGTCTCCAAAAAGCCCAGTTTCAAAATACATGAAAAACTGAAGGGTGTGTTTTGTTGTGTTACAGGGTTCTAGCCAGTTATTGATCGCCCGGGGCTGCGCCAAGCTGAGAAATTTATCAGTTCTCTACTGGAGTTCTCAGTTCTCTTTTTTTTTTTTTTTCTGGCTATAATCCTGAATTATTGTATAAAGTAAAAAGATAAAAGTCATTAAAATGTGTTCAGAATTTGCAAATTGATGATGGTCACCCGCTTCGAATGTTATCAGTCCATTAAATGAACGTTATTAGCAGTTTTCAGGCCCATACTGATAACATTTGAAGCGTTGGAATCAGAATTTGTAATAATGTGCCTATAGACGATATTCTGATATTCAAATAATATACTCAGCCCGCTGAAACTTTTTAAATGACATCCCAATCCACTGTTCTCCCCTACATAAACTGTCATTATAAGTTAAAAGTATTGGTACTTGGTATCAGCAATACTGTCTCTGTAATTACGCTTTATCGGATCAATACCAAATTCTGCAGCATCCCACACCATTAATACATAGATGTGTGACAAAATGTGTACAAAGCAGAATTAACTCAAGAGCTCATACCGTAGCTAAGATGTCAAAATCTGTACAGAGATCAGACAGACGACACCACCAGCACACAGAGGTCACTGGCTGCCTGCAGAAAGGAGGGAGCTTTTATAGCCAAACTCACTGCAGCCAGTGAGCAGGTTTTTATTTTAAATCTTAATTAAAAAAAATATTCTCCAATGAGCTCCTGCGGAACAGAGCACAGCACAAAAAACAAAGAGACACCAAGTGCCCAGAGGTCATTGCACAATAAGTAGCGATGACAGCACTAAGCTGTTTAATTTATGATTTAAAAAAAATACAGTTGATCTACTAACTTTTGCAAGCTGTGAATTTTAAACCTCTGCATCACTTATGTTCTATGGAGCCAGCTCAAGAACGATCGACAGTTTTTACTCCTTAGTTTTGCGTCTTGCATTGCCCCCTAGTGGCCAAATGCTGTGCCTGATCCACAAAATCCAAGCGAGAAGGTGGAGACGCAAACCTCGATGAAACTTATGAGGAACTGCACCACAACACGGTGTCAAATTTAAAAAAAAAAAAAAAAGAAAAAAAAAATTGTTAGCTAGCAGTATTTATTTTAAAGCACATTTCAAGAGTCACAAAGATAATTAAAAATTCAAAAAGCAGGTAAAGGTCATAAGAAACATAATTCTGCACCCAACTTTGATCCTTAACTCAGAATTAGACTTGCTTATTCAGGTGATTAACAAAAAACATTATTACTAGCATTTGTTTGTGAGGATGTCTTACCTCTCATCCAAGAGGCTTCTTCTGTTCTAAAACAACACCTGGCAGAGTCCCAGGTAATTAGCCCATAGTGGGGGCGATCCTCTTTGGAGGTGGTGCTGAGGGTCACTGCCCCACTACTGAGTGTGTGAGTCGTCGCGTGAGCCAAAGTGGATCATTACTGCCACTGGAGCCCTTGCCCCACCCTCAACATCATATGAGGTCACCTGAGGCAAGTTGTGAGTGGGGACTGAAACTGCTGGGAAGGGAGTATGACGCAATAACGTTTCACCTGTTGGCTCCAATGATGGTAATGAACCACGCCTTTTTTTCACACCTTAGATCGTGTGACGACCAAAAAAGGTCCAGCTGCCTACTTTTTCAGTGACAGCAATTATGATTCATACTTCATATTATATAATACCATTTAATTAAAGTTAAAAATAAATTCTTTATGTTTTCACTGTTATATTTTACAAACATCACGATGAAGCAAAAATACTGATCAGGCCAAATTAAAAATCTCGAAATGCCGAAAGCAGTCAAGAAGAAATGCATTTATTGACACATTCAAATCTGCACAGTATCATATCAGTTCTTTTAAATAATGCAGAATATCTTTAAATACATAAATTTATAGTATTCCTTGTTGCCCAAACATTAACCTACCTTATGTAACACTACAAAAACTGAATTTAAGTCAGCTGATGTTATTAAGTAAATACAGAGAACATGTCACTAAATGGGAACACATAAGTTTGTGCTTTTTGATAAAAGATAGTATGAAGTCTATACTGTATACACTGTACATTAATGTAATCATGATGATTATTATTATCTAGTAACAAACTGACTGTACAAAATACAGGGCATGTCTGGGAGTTGAGTAGCAGAGGAGCAACAGGGGCTTCATCAAATTCTTTTTTAGTTTTGCTGCTGCAGCTCTCCTCACTGACCTGTAAGACAACCACAACAAATACACAGGGATTTCCAATTTGTAAATATTAGGAACTAATGAATAAAATCTTCTTGAAAAGCCTTCAGCTGATCCAAAATGCTGCCGCTAGAGTACTGACAGGGACTAGAAAGAGAGAGCATATTTCTCCCATATTGGCTTCTCTTCATTGGCTCCCTGTTAAATCTAGAATAGAATTTAAAATCATTCTCCTCACATACAAGGTCTTGAATAATCAGGCCTCATCTTATCTCAAAGACCTCATAATACCGTATCACCCCAACAGAGCACTTCCCTCTCAGACTGCTGGCTTACTTGTGGTTGCTAGGATACTTAAGAGTAGAATGGGAGGCAGAGCCTTCAGCTTTCAGGCGCCTCTTCTGTGGAACCAGCTTCCAGCTTGGATTCGGGAGACAGACACCCTCTCTATTTTTAAGATTAGGCTTAAAACTTTCCTTTATGATAAAGCTTATAGTTAGGGCTGGATCAGGTGACCCTGAACCATCCCTTAGATATGCTGCTATAGGCCTAGTCTGCTGGGGGGTTCCTATGAGTGTTTCTTCACTCTTTTGACTTCCTGTGTGTTTATACACAACTACAGTATTTAATCATTAGTAACTATTAAATGGTCTATCTCTGCTCTCTTCTCTCTCCCCTAAGTCCCTACCGGTCACAGCAGATGACCCCCCCTCCCTGAGCCTGGTTCTGCTGGAGGTTTCTTCCTGTTAAAAGGGAGTTTTTCCTTCCCACTGTCTCCAAGTGCTGCTCATAGGCGAGGTCTTCTGATTGTTGGGGTTTCGTTCTTCTTTCTTTACCGTACAATATAAAGAACCTTGAGGCAACTGTTGTTGTGATTTGGTGCTAAATAAATAAAATTGAACTGAACTGAACTGAATAAGAATAAAACACTTAAATGCATCTTAAATGTTAGCATAATTACTGAGAGAACTTTCTAATTTGACCTCAGAGCAAACACTCTGATTTCAGCGCAGAGAAAAGATTATTTAAATGAATTCTCTCTAATCTGATATGAAAAAAAAAAACACTTTACCTAACTCAGAGGTTAATCGAGTTAGCTACTTCACTGATATGAATATAGAGTAATACAGCTTCTATTAGTGATATAAACTGAAATGCAGACATAAAAAATGACTAAAACAGATTTAAGTTTTTAATCCTTAATTATTATAGTAAATTATTAAGCCCACCACTGGAGATGATTGTGCTCACTTTACTTACCCTGGTTTTTCTTAGCTTTTCCTTTATTGCGCCGGTTGACCTCAGCATACATTGGGCTGTCCTCTAAAGGAGACAGGACAGCTGTTGGATGAACGGGCAGACAAAGAAATAGACTTTCTTTTTTCTCCTCGGGAATATCTTTAGTCATGCACAACAGTAGTATTTGTTACTATTTGTTGTACTAAAGATCACGTTTCAACTTTTTTTTTTTAATATTACCTGGACCACTTCCTAATGTGACTTCGGAGTAAACTGCCTCATCAGCTGATTCAGGACTTAACTGTCCTATGAGCAGAAAGAAGATTATTTAAAACACTTCTATGTATTTTCATAAGTAAAAATAATAATTAACTTAATCAGCAGGTCAACTGAGTTAGAGTAGCTTTCATAAGTAATATAAAGTTTGTGACATGGGGCTCAAAGGTTCAAAAGATTCACATTTTGAATCATTAATTATTACAGTAAATTATTAAATTAATAACTGCAGATAACTGCAGACTTTACTTACCCTGGTTTTCCTTAGGTTTTCCTTTATTGTGGCGGTTGACCTCAGCATACATCGAACTGTCCTCTAAAAGAGACAGGAGATCTCAGGATACATTTGTGCAGCAGAAATTTGATATACAGCTGTTGCACTGATGGACAGATGTAAAATATAAGACAGATTAATGCTTAAATTATGTATATTTTTTTATAGATACGAATATACCCATTGGGGACTTTGTTAGGTACACCTGATCAACTACATTATGACAAATATCTACACAATCAATAACATGACAGCAGCCCAGTGCATTTAAGCATGTACACCTAGTCAAGATGACCTGCTGAAATGCAAACTGAGCACCAGAAAGGTGAAGATAAAATATTTAGTGAGCTGCAGTTCTCTTTGTGAAAATGCCTTCTTGATGTCAGAGGTCAGAGGAGACTGCTTTGAGCTGAAAGGAAAGCAACAGTAACTCAAATAACCACTTGTTACAATAAAAATAGTCAGAAGAGCATCTCTGAACCCGCAACACATCCAGCCTTGAGGAAGATGGATTACAACAGCAGAAGACCACACTGAGTGCCACTCCTGTCAGCTAAGAACAGGAAACTGGGATCATGCTTCACTCAGGCTCACTAAAATTAGACAAAAGAGGACTGGAAAAACATCACCTGGCCTGATGAGCCTCAGTCCTGCTGTGACATTCAAATGGCAGGGTTAAAAATTTGGCATAAATGTGAAAGCATGGATCCATCCTTATATCAGTTGTTCAGGCTGGTGGTGTAGTGGTGGGGGGTATTTTCTTGGCATGCTTTGTGCCTTTTAGCACCAAACACTACAGCTTCCCTGAGTATTGTTGCTGACCATATCCATCCCTTTATGACCACAGTGTACACATGTTCTGATGGCTGCTTCCAGCAAGATAGCATGCCATGTCACAAAGCTCAGATCATCTCAATCTGGAGTTCACTGTACACAAATGGCCTCCACAGTCACCAGATCTCAGTCCAATAGAGCACCTTTGGCATGTGGTGGTTCACATCAAGGATGTGCTGCCAACAAATCTGCAGCAACTGTGTGATGCTGTCATGTTGATATGAACCAAAATCTCTGTTTCCAGAACCTTGTTGAATCTGTGCTACAAAGTACTAAGGTAGTTTGAAGCTACAGGAGGTCCAACCTGGTACCCGCAAGGTGTACCTAATAAAGTGGAGCTGTTTACATATGTATATGTACAAAAAGAGGTCCAAAACTTAGAAAAAAGAGACCTGAGAGTTCCACAATGGGCTGAAGACAAGGGCAAAGCTGGGAAAATAAAGTCTGTGGCTGGCTCACAGCGTTACCCATTTTGTGCATTGTATTATTGTGACGGCGAAAAAAAAGTGACATTTGATTGTTTTAGCTTGTTTTAATTTTTCTGGGAAATATCTTTAGTTATATATTATAATAACATTTGTTTGTGCATATACAGACATTTCTATCAAGTAACAGCAGCGCGGGCGGAGACATCGAGGAGTTTACGGAAACTGTTGTGGGATTTATTGGGAAAGTTGTTGATGACACTTCACTTAGGAGGACCATCAGGACTTTTCCCAACCAGAAGCCGTGGGTGGATAAATCTGTCTGCGACGCCCTGAGGTCCCGCACCGCCGCCTACAACTCCGGCCTCGCCTCTGGAAACATGGAGGACTACAAGGTTGCATCATACAACGTCCGCAGAGCGGTGAAAGAGGCTAAACATCGCTACGGCCGCAGACTGGAACAGCAACTACAACAGTCTGACTCCAGGGGACTGTGGCAGGGACTACGCACCATCACGGACTACAAAGCACCACACACACCCGGTGAGTGCCGACGCTTCTCTGGCTGATGAACTCAACATCTTCTTTGCGCGCTTCGAGTCGGGAAGCCGACAGCCCGCTGCGCTCCCGGCCGGAGGGGCGGAGACACTCACTGTGACGGAGCGCGACGTGAGGAGGGCGTTTAGACGTGTAAACACCAGGAAAGCGGCTGGACCAGACGGTATTAGTGGACGTGTCCTTAAGACCTGCGCTGACCAGCTGGCACCTGTGTTTACAGTGATATTCAACCTCTCACTGAAACTGTGTGTGATTCCCACCTGCTTTAAAAAGTCCATCATAGTCCCTGTCCCAAAGAAACCACACCCCAGCAGCCCCAATGACTTCAGGCCCATAGCGCTCACCTCTGTGGTGATGAAGTGTTTTGAGAGACTCATCAAGACATTCATCACCTCCTCACTGCCCACCACCCTCGACCCACTACAGTTTGCATACCGGCCAGACAGATCCACAGATGACGCCATATCCTTCCTCCTCCACAAGACCCTTTCACACATAGACACTGGTAAGGGGAACTATGTGAGAGTGCTGTTTGTAGATTACAGCTCAGCATTCAACACCATAGTTCCCTCCAGGCTGGTCTCTAAGCTGCTGGACCTGGGCCTGGGCCCATCCCTGTGCAGGTGGGTTCACAGCTTCCTGACCAGCAGACCACAGGTGGTACGAGTGGGTCACCTCACCTCATCCTCCCTCACCCTCAACACCGGATCCCCCCAAGGCTGTGTGCTCAGCCCTCTGCTGTACTCACTGTACACCCATGACTGCGAGGCCACGTCAGAGTCCAACGTCATCATCAAGTTTGCTGACGACACTGCTGTTGTGGGACTAATCTCTCACAATGAGGAGACAGCCTACAGGAGAGAGGTCTCCCGCCTGGAGAACTGGTGCCAGGAGAACCACCTCCTGCTCAATGTCAGCAAAACGAAGGAACTGATCGTGGACTTCAGCAGGAAGCAGCAGAGGGACTACCATCCACTTGTCATCAGTGGTGCTGAGGTGGAAAGAGTGGACACTTTCAAATACCTGGGAGTGACCATCTCACAGGACTTGTCCTGGACTCATCACATAAACATCACTGTGAAGAAGGCCAGACAGCGTCTCTACCTCCTCAGGCGGCTGAGAGACTTCAAGCTCCCACTCAAGGTGCTCAAAAACTTTTACACCTGCACCATCGAGAGCATCGTGCGTGGGAGCATCACCACCTGGATGGGAAACTGCACCAAGCAGGAATTCATGGCCCTAAAAAGGGTGGTTCGTTCAGCTGAACGGACCATCAGAACCACCCTCCCCAACCTGCAGGACATTTACACCAAGCAGTGCAGGCTGAGGGCCATGAAGATCCTAAAACAGCCCAGCCACCCCGGACACTCTCTCTTCTCCCTGCTCCCATCAGGCCGGCGTTACCGCTGCCTGAGGGCTAAGACTGAAAGGTTGAAGAAGAGTTTTTACCCACAAGCCATCCGTCTGCTCAACTCTGAGCCCTAACTGGACCATTATTGCACAATGTAAATATTATAATTTATAATTTATAATTCCACGTAAAAGTGTGTATAGTGTATAGTATATAGAGTATAGTGTATAGTGTGAATTACTTTTTTATTTTTATTCTTCTTATTTATATGTGTGTGTATATATGGTTGCAGGTACAAAATACATTTCACTGTGCATTGTACTGTGTATAACTGTGCATGTGACGAATAAACACTATCTTAATCTGTCTTAATCTCTTAATCTTAACACTGGAAAATTTGACTTTAAAACTGCACTACTGGCAATTAAAGATCCCATAATTCCCATAAGATTTTTCTTGTGGATGCAATCAACAGGAAACATTTAAAGTTTTAAACAAATGCTTTAAATGTAAAAATAAAGATTAGTGATTAGAGTTTGCTTTGTGCTGAAAGAGAGGACTAAATTTACATGATTATTTTTGTATATAACTGAGAGTGCTTCCTAATCTGACTTCAGTATAAGCTGCTTTGTTATTTGCTGCAGGACTTGATCTTCCTGTTAGTGAAGAGATCATTTAGACACTTATCTCTAATGTTATAGTTCAAAACTATAATGTACTTGTACTTGGGGATGAGGACAACTGATGTGTGATTAAAGCAAACTTTAATGGCAGATTTTACTCACCTTTTTCATTCTTGGCTTTTTCTTTTTTGGGGCGGTTGACCTCAGCATACAGTAGACTGTCCTCTGAAAGAGAGGTCAGATCATTTGTTCAGCAGATACACTGTATGATACAAAGCTGCTGGATGAATAAACAGACTTAGAGGTGAATTTATATATAGGGGTGGCTGTGGCTCAGGAGGTAGAGCAGGTCATTTACTAATTGGAAGCTTGGTGGTTTGATTCCTGGCTGCTCCAGTCTGCACGCCAAAGTATCCTTGGGCAAGATGCTGAACCCCCAGTTGCTCTCTGATGCAACCGTCGGAGTATGAATGTGAACGTTAGATATAAAGCACTCTGAAATAGTGCTTGTGTGGAATTGCAAACATGTTGTATAAAGTGCTTTGAGTGCTCAGCTAGAATGGAAAAGTGCTACAGAAGAACTATTCCATTTACCGCAGATAATATAATATAATATAATATAATATAATATAATATAATATAATATAATATAATATAATATAATATAATATAATATAAATTTAGATATTTAAGTATATCTTTTCATGGGACAACACTGACAAAATGACACTTTGACACAATGAAAAGTATATACTTAAATATATGCAGACATGTGAGGGGTGTACTCACTTTTGTGATACACTGTATATGAACAAAAATCTTTATTTACAACTGGCAAGAAAAAAAAAATCACGTCCCTTCTTGTGTAAAAAAAAAAATTCATAACACTGAGGAAAAAAATTCAATTTAAAATGTAATTCAAAATCTAAGAAGATGACAACAGAACAAAAAAAGAAGAAAAAAAGAGATGGAAAGTAAATACAAATCACACACTGCCTACAATAAAAATATATATATATATACTGTATGTAAAGTAGGGACAAAAAAAAAAAATGCACAAAGGGCGCAGCACCGCAGCACCCTTGTGATATGTACTGGTAGTATGTAATGGCTGAGCAGGATAACTGGTTAATATAATGCAATATAATGATGTGATGACACATTTCAGTACAAACACTTAACAATGCTGTTGAGATCATACCTGCAGCTCCCATCTTCACCTCAGAGTAAATAACACTTTCCGCTAGTTCACGATGCTTCCCTGGTTAGATGATCAAATGATTCCACAAAGAAACAACGAATTTTTTAAAACTATTTGCATTTTTGTATTTTCGTCTACATGAATATATTTTCCATACTCACTCTTTTGTCCAAAGTGTTTAAGCATAATATGAGAGTATGTGACCTCTCGGGATTCATCTATCTCTGAAATGTACATATTTGTAGTCACAGGATTGTAAGCATGCCACATGGAGTCAGCCTCCTGAAAACAAACTGCTGATTCATTTCTAAGTGCTGTGTGCGATTCAAAAGGTATACTGTACCATTTCCAGTGTCTTCCACATATGTGACTAATTCATAGAGGTTAGCATTATCTAAAAAAAAAAAAAAAAAAAAAAAGTAAAGCTCAGAATAATTATTTTAATGCTGTTACACCAAATAAATGTTACATTTTTAAAGATAAATGCAAAGGCAGACAATCTTAAACCATCTTCAGAGTTTACTAAGGAATCTATGAGTCAAACCATGACTTTAAAATATGTTTGTACCTTGGGGCCGTAATGATGTCACAGCATGAGTTGATATGATGCAGAACAACAACAGAAGCAGTAAAAGATACCACCATGTAAAATGTGTAAAATCTGGTGTAATTCTGAGCTTTCAGTCAGTTGACCAACTGAATAATTTTTAGGAAATAGTTCCAGTCTCGTGGACTTTTAAATAATATTCTTTTAAAAGACAGCTGACCAGAGAGTGAACCTAAGAAATGTTAGGACTGATGGAGACTTAATGAAAAATCAAATATTCACTTAAAAAACTGACCAGGATGAAGAGCGTTGTGTTCATGAGTTTCATTCTGGTTGACTCCATGATCTGTGGTGGACTCCTGACTGTATGGCCTAACGTAAACACACACAGCTTAATAGATAAATGGATTGTAAGATTTAAAAAAAAAAAAAAAAAAAGTGAATTTAATACAATAAAGAATGAAAAATAAACCAACCTGATGAAGCTTGAATCTGTTAAAAAAAAAAAAAAAGAATTGTTCTGTTAATGTGATTTGCTTCACTGCTACTTTTTTTTTGTCACAATATCACAATGAGTCTGTGTATTTCAGTAATTAAAGAGTTTGTAGTCTCACCCTTGATCTTTCTACGGCGATACAAGAAGAGCAGGAGAAGAATGAGAGAGACTCCACAAACAAGTCCAAAAATCACCCACACCGGAGATGAAGAGCTGTCAGCTCCTGACAAGGTATAACAAACAACAATTAATTATTAATAAACTTTAAATATATTGGATATTTTCCTTTTCAGTCTGTCATGGTCCAGGGTCCTTTTGACCCTGTGTGTTTTGTTTTGCCTTATTTTGTCTGTTCTGTTCAGGGTTTCTTTTGGTTGTGAGGTTTAGTTGGTTATTTCTAGTTCCCTGTGTTGTCCCAATATTCTGCGTCTTTGTTCCCTCCTCTTACTTCCTGTTTTATTTTGATAGGCGTCTGGTCCTTGTGTATTATGTTCAGTTTGGTTACCCCTTGTCTCGTCAGTGTTATTAGTGTCATCTTTGTTCCAACCTGTTTTCACCTCCCTCATTAGCCCTCCTGTGTATTTAAGTCCTGTGTTTTCTCTGCCTGTTATCATAGCGTTGTCTTATGATTCTCCTGCTGTGTGAATCCTGTTTTTGCCCTTTGGAATTCAAGTTATTTTTTGTTATCCTGAATTTGCAGCTGGTTCTGTCCAGCCCTACCTTCTGTTCTGCACTCGCCAATATAGCAGAGTTTATATTTTACCTCCATCAGGTGTATCCTGCATTGGGGTCCTCTTCCTGCCTGCCATACAGCTGTTCCATGACACAGTCATCAAAATCATTTACAAATATTCATCAAATCTTTGATCCTGCTCACCTTTAACTAACATCCAGCTCTGTGGTGACTCTCTTCCTGAGTATTCACACTTGTAGAAACCTTCATCAGACTTTGACACTGCAGAGATCTTCAGCTCCTCTCGGGTATCATTTTGAATAAGTTTGTCATTGTGGTAGAAAAACACATTGGAAAGTATTTTTTGTGTCCTCAAACTGCAGCTCAGACTAACAGAAGCTCCTTCAGTCACAGGATGAACAGGACTCACCACAATAGGACCATCAGGATCATCTGTGAAACAATCAAACATATTGTTTCAGTCAGATCAGCTGCTGCAGACTTTTAGAAAAAGCTAGAATAGAATAACAAATGATATATATGATATATATACATATATATATATATATGTATATATATATATATAAAAACAGCCTCATCAGCCCCCTCCTCTACATGGATGACATCAAGCTGTATGCGAAGTGTGGAGGATATATGGCTTTACTGATCCACACCACCAGAATGAACAGTAATGATATTGAAATGTCATTCGGACTGGAAAAGTGTAGACGAATGGTAACAAAGACATGAAAAGTAGTCAGAACTGAGGGGATTAACTACCAGAAGGTAACTTGCAGACATTGAAGAAGCCCCTGAGGGTGGCTGAGAACAACAGAGCTAAGTTTCTGTGGGACTGACAGACAAACATGTGATGGCTAACCAACCGGACATCATCATAGGGGTGAACAAACAGTTCTTGTTTTGAACTGATCAGTGATACAAAAACTTAAATTCAAACCTTTCACTAATTCAAATCCTCATTACATTATGAACAAATAAGGAGAAATACATTGCTGTGCAAAAGTCTTGAGCCACCCCACATTTTTTTTCTATTTTGCTGAGAAATATGTGCAGCAATTTATTGAAACATGTTAAAACATACATGGAATTACAGTATATGAGGCAAAAACAGTGTTTGTAGCTTGAAAGTCAGTATTTGATATGACCACCTTTATTCTTCAGCACAGGCTGAAGAATAAAGGCCTCAGAAGAGCTTTCACTTCTGAGGCAGCTTTCTTCTAATTTCTTGAAGTAGTCTTCAGGAATAGTTCTCCAGGCTAGACCTCTTGGATCATCAGGTGAGGATCTTTTACATGTAACTGTTCCCAGAATTAGATCTACTTGTTCTCAGGGTGCTTTCAGTTAATGTGGTCCTGTTCTTTGGAACAGGCTGACCTGAGGTCAGTTACAATGGTGTCTACATTCAAAAATAGGCTCAAAACCTTTTTATTTCCACAGGCTTACAGTTAATAACTGTGTGTGTGTATGTTAATTTGGATTATATTCCTTTGTAAAGTTTTACTGTGTTGTTTTCATTTTCTTAAGGTATTGTAGCCTTACATACGCCATTATTCTGTTTTCTTCTATGTTAAGCACATTGAGTTTATGTGTAATAAAATGTGCTATATAAATAGAATTACCATTGCCATTAGTTGGATGTTGCCTGCCTTTCATTCGTAATTCCATCAATTTTGTCAATATCTCCAACACCACTGGTTGAAATGCAACCCATGACAGAGCTTCCACTGTGTTTTACAGACGGCTGGAGACACTCCCGGTTGTATCTCTCTCCTGATCTCCTCTGTACATCTTGACAATAATCTGAACCAAAAATTTCAAATTTTGATTTATCAGTCCATCAGAGCTGTTGTCACTTATTTTCAGTCCAGTTCTTGTTTAATGTGGCATACCTCAGCCTTTTCTCTCTGTTTCCCTTCCTTAAAAATGGCTTCTTGACAGCCGCATTTCCACTGAGACCACTTCTGATGAGGCTTCAGTGAACAGTAGATGGATCAACTGAAGATCCAGATGCATCCTAGGGCCTGTGTCCTAGATTTTTGCTGGATTTTTTCCTATTTCTTGAGGACATGACTTTCAGATACTGCTCATCTGCTGTAGACAGTATTAAGGCCCGCTACTTCTTTTTTCCTCCACTTGATCAGTTTTATGACAGGCATAAAACTACAGTTTTATTGTCTTATTTTTCATAGATTCAACTAAAGAAATGTGAATAAATGATGTATTTTTTGTGATAAGCTGCTAATACCAAAGTACCTAAAGATACAGTTTAAAATTAGTTATGTGCAGACACAACACTGGTTGATCCCTTGAGTTGGGTGCCTTTTTATGCTTGAATGAGTTTTAGGTCAGTAATAAGTGGCTTAACCAAAGAAAAAAAAAAGAAAAGAAATAATTTCTCTGAAAATGAGCAGGTACAAAGACTTGACTGAAAATGAGTGAAAAAGCAGCCAATGCCAAAAGAAGAAGATCTTCAAAGAGCCTGGAGAACTGTTGCTCAAGACACTTCAAAAAAACTGCAAAAACAAATCTGACTCCTTGGAGCAAAATATAATGAGATGAGGGGTGGCACAAGACTTTACTGTATGTGACTTCTGTTTGTGACAGTGGAAACTTTCTCTGGGACTGTGATGGCGTTGCTGTGATGTTTAGTTGCAGCTACAGATGAGAAGCAGAGATATGCCTTGTTAGCTGTAGAAAAAATGAGTACACATTCAGCGCAATTTGTATCCATCAATGTACCACAAAAAAAAAAAAAAAGAAAAAAGATTAGCCAAGAAGTTTCAGCTTGGTCAAGACCTGAACTTTTTTTTTTGTCAATTCTTCCTTTTTGAAGTACTACATGCTGGCCATTTAGTCCTCACTAAATTAGATTGTCATATTCATTTTATATTCACTCCTGTAGTAGTGAGGTGTGGTTATAGAGTAGTTCAGACAGCAGTGTCAGGAAGAGTGGACAGGCACATTTGCTGATCAGCTTCTTCTGTTTGTGCAGCCACATGAGGCTGTACAGCAAACCTAAGAAACACACTAACCTGAGTTACTGGTTCAAGTGCACTCTGCACAGAGCATGTATTCATTTGTAGAGATGTGTGCATACTGTCATGGTCCTAGATAAAGGACCCAGTGTTTTAAGTTTTGTTTGAACATTCAGAATCTGTTTTGATTCTTAGTTATTTGAGTTCTGTTCTGTCTGATGGTTTTTGTATTTAGTTCCTGTCTCCCTGTGTTCCCACTGTGTGTGTGACTCCCTGATGTTTCTGTCTGGTTTTGTCTGTCTGGTTCAAGTGTCTTAGTTTTTAGTCCTGTCTCAGTATTTAGTCATTCCCTGTTTTACGTTAACTTCAGTCTCATCTGCTTCCTCTGTCTTGTTTGCGTGAGATTCTTTTCAGCTGTTTTCCCTGGTGTGTCCTATATCCTTGATTACGTGTGTGTGTGTTTGTGTATATATTGTCTGCTTTTCCCTTGGTTTCTCATTGCATCCTCGTTGTTGGCATCCTGCCCGTTGTGTGTTCTGTTAGTCTGTTCTGTTCTGTTACTTCAAGTTTAAAGTGAGTTTTGTACTTTGTCCGACTGGCTTCAACCAGTTCTGCCCTGAGTGTTCCCAGCTAAATAAAGCTGATGTTTAAAGTTCAGTCCTGTTATGAGTCCTGCACTGGGGTCCTCAACCTGCCTGCCACAGCTGTACATGACACATACAGTGCAACTGAAATTAAGACTACAGTGGTGTGAAAAAGTGTTTGCCCCCTGCCTCATTTCCTGTTTTTTTGCATGTTTGTCACACTTAAGTCTTTCGGAACATCAAACCAATTTAAACAATAGTCAAGGACAACACAAGTAAACACAAAATGCAAGTTGTAAATGAAGGTGTTTATTAGTAAAGGTGAAAAAAAATCCAAACCATCATGGCCCTGTGTGAAAAAGTGATTGCCCCCTAAACCTAATAACTGGTTGGGCCACCCTTAGCAGCAACAACTGCAACCAAGCGTCTGCGATAACTTGCAATGAGGCTTTTACAGCGTTCTGGAGGAATTTTGGCCCACTCATCTTTGCAGAATTGTCCCAATTCAGTTACATTAGAGGGTTTTCGAGCATGAACGGCCTTTTTAAGGTCATACCACAACATCTCAATAGGATTCAGGTCAGGACTTTGGCTAGGCCACTCCAAAGTCTTCATTTTGTTTTTCTTCAGCCATTCAGTGGTGGACTTGCTGGTGTGTTTAGGATCATTGTCCTGCTGCAGAACCCAAGTACGTTTAAGCTTGAGAACACGAACAGATGGTCTGACATTCTCCCTCAGGATCTCTTGGTAGACAGCAGAATTCATAGTTCCATTTATCACAGCCAGTCTTCCAGGTCCTGACGCAGCAAAACAGCCCCAGACCATCACACTACCACCACCATATTTTACTGTTGGTATAATGTTCTTTTTCTGAAATGCAGTGTTCCTTTTACGCCAGATGTAATGGGACACACACCTTCCAAAGAGTTCCACTTTTGTCTCATCGGTCCACAGAATGTTGTCCCAAAAGTCTTGGGGATCATCAAGATGCGTTTTGGAAAAATTGAGACGAGCTTTAATGTTCCTTTTGCTCAGCAGTGGTTTTCTTCTTGGAACTCTGCCATGCAGGCCATTTTTGCTCAGTCTTTTTCTGATGGTGGAGGCATGAACGCTGACCTTAACTGAGGCAAGTGAGGCCTGCAGTTATTTGGACGTTGTTGTGGGGTCTTTTGTGACCTCTTGGATGAGTCGTCGCTGCGCCCTTGGGGTAATTTTGGGCGGCCGGCCACTCCTGGGAAGGTTCACCACTGTTCCATGTCTTCGCCATTTGTGGATAATGGCTCTCACTGTGGTTCGCTGGATTCCCAAAGCTTTGGAAATGGCTTTATAACCCTTTCCAGACTGATAGATCTCAATTACTTTCTTTCTCAATTGCTCCTGAATTTCTTTGGATCTCGGCATGATGTGTAGCTTTCAAGGATCTTCTGGTGGACCTTACTGTGTCTGGCAGCTCCTATTTAAGTGATGTCTTGATTGGGAACAGGTGTGGCAATAATCAGGCCTAGGTGTGGCTAGGGAAATTGAACTCAGGTGTGAAAAACCACAGTTATAGTATGTTTTAACAAGGGGGGCAATCACTTTTTCACACAGGGCCATGATGGTTTGGATTTTTTTTCACCTTTACTAATAAACACCTTCATTTACAACTTGCATTTTGTGTTTACTTGTGTTGTCCTTGACTATTGTTTAAATTGGTTTGATGTTCCGAAACACTTAAGTGTGACAAACATGCAAAAAAACAGGAAATGAGGCAGGGGGCAAACACTTTTTCACACCACTGCTATTTGCTGCTCTGAAATCTCTGTGCTGAGGAAAACCCACACATAGCAATATCCTTGCTACCACTGCATTTTTCAACATGGCAGTGTTAAGAGTTTATTGCTAAAAAGTAAATGTAAAAAACTCATTTACTGTGGACACTGTGCAAATTTGAGATAAATTGTTTTATGAACAGAAAGAGCATTATGCTGCATACTTAAGCCAACTTAAAAAAAGCATGAAATTAAAAATATTGTTTGCCACAGATGATTACATAACATAGAGGAGAGTATTCATAATGTGATGATTAAAATAAAAGAAAAAAATTTACCCTGTACAGTGATGTTGACTGCACTGCTGAACTCTCCTGATCCAGACTCACACCAGTACACTGCAGTATCTGACTTTAACATGTAACTGATTTTACATGTGGATCCATTCATTCTCCAACAGTCAGAGTTCAGTCGGTCGTCCTCAGTGAACGTCTTCACTCTCCACTCAGCAGAGTTTCCCTCACAGGTCAGTGAGACAGAGTCAGAGGTGAAGTGTTGCACTCTGTCAGGACTCACTGTGAGAGACGCTGCTGAATGAACATCTGGAAACATGCAGGGAGGAGACAAAGCTCAGAGATGTTAGGATTAAAAAAAGCAGGTTATAAATATTCTTCCACTTTGATGTTTCTTTTGTTTCTATTTCTAAGATCAGGGTTAACATTTCAACAGAGTGCAATGTTTTTTTGATTTATTTTATTTATTTATTTTTTGGTTAAACTCAGATTTTTAGCCTGGACAGTTGGAACCCTTTAACTATATTTTATACAAAGTAAGCTACTTTCAGCTGCTCTCTTGCCACAAGATCACCACAGCGGGTAGCTGTTTTGTTTTTCATGTTATCACATTAACTGAAAAGAGAAAACAGAAGGAAACAAGTTCATTTAGTTTGACTTGATCACAGAGAGAAAGAAAAAGATTCGAGTAAATTCTTCTTTTGGAGCACTTGAATGAACACAGACATTTAATTGTGGGTCATCATGGGCATAAGTTTCAATGCAGTGTATCTCACTGTGAATAACAATGATGACATAATATCAGCTTATTGAAAGGACAGAGAGAAAAACTGACCTGCAGACCAGACAAACTTTGGTTCACTGTGATCAGTGTGATACTCTGGGTCTCCTCTTCCAGCTCTACACACATATCCTGCTGTGTGTGTCTGTCCATCAATGATGTAGGAGTCCTGTGCAGTCCCACTGCCATCAGGTAGCAGCTCATAACTGTAGGATTTCTCTGATAGATCAGGAACAGCTTTATACCAGTAGAAGCTCCATCCTGCAGACGGATGTTCAACCTCACAGTTCAGAGTTACTGAGGCTCCAGGACTCAGCCATGATGGAGACACAGTGAGGACAGGACGGGGTCCATCTGTTCAATAAAGATTTTCTTTAGGAACTTTAAGAGTGAGACTATCTAAGCATCTAAAATCTCTCTAATCTCAACATGTACTAACAGAAACACATTTTTACAGCCTGTTTATATTCTCAGGTTAAAGGAGCTTTGACTCTACTTACTGTCAGAAACTGTCAGTGTGACTGAATCACTCCACTCTGTTGTTTTAAGCTGTGAACTTTTCATTCGGCCCTTACAGCGGTAGTTTCCACTGTTGGATGATGAAGCAGATCTAATCCTGTATTCATTTTGATTTTCAGGTTTTGTGTATCTGTTTGTTTCCCATTCATAATCCCACTCAGTGTCTCCTCCATGGATCTCACATCTGACAGTGATCGTCTCTCCTCTGTATATCTCAGTCCAGTTTGGATGCAGAGTCACAACAGCTTTGTTTGAGACTGTTAATGTTCAAGAAAGAACAACAAGAACACATGAATGCTGAAAATATTTAATTTAAGACCAGACATCTGGTGGTAAACACATCATGTTCCTACATCATAAATTAATTAACACTGTGTTAAATGTAAACTCACCGATTGTTTCAATCCTGACTGACTGACTGTACTCTGTGTAGTAAACTGGGTCTCCTCTTCCTCCTCTGCACCTGTAGAGTCCTTCCTGTGAGACTCTGATTTGTCCATTTGAGAGGAAAACTGCATCTTGTGTGGTCAGAGGTTCAGAGTGTTTCTCATCTCTGTACCAGTAGTATTTCCATCCTGATGATGATGATGATGATGATGATGATGATGGGTTCACAGAGCAGGTCAGGGTCACTCTGCCCCCTACTGGAACAGCTGTGTTATCAGTTCTCAGTTCAGCCTTTGGTTTAGCTGCAGTTCAGTTTAGAACAAGAACAGTACAAGTAAATGAATCAGACTGTGGTGACTCGGCTGCAAGGGAGGGGTGGTGCAGTGGGTGCAGTGGGTTCAGGGGCAGTGCCAAAGGAGGCTGGCTGGCATCATCTAATTATTCCTCTCCTATTTCACACAGTAGCTGGAAAGAAGGTGTGTGTGGATGAGAGGAACTACAGCTGACAGCAAGGAAGTCTGAGCAACATTGGTGTGTGCTGGAAAGCAGGTTTGTGAAGCTGCTGAGCCAAAAAGAATAAAATCCTGGGTGTGAACTGCAATAAGTATGTTGGGCATCCACAGCAGCCGTAACATTACAGAGACCAATTTAAAGAAATGAATGGAAATATGTGAATAACAATATCACCAAACTCTGATGTTGAATCTACAACAAACTGTATACTACTAGTACTACTATATCACTGATCTGCACAATGTATTTAGTTTATAGTTATTATACGAAACATTTAATAATTTATTAATAATTCAAAGGCTATAACAAAATCAAATGACTGAATAAACAGACTAATATAGCACGACATCCAGAGGGTTCTGTTTGTTTTGTTTTTTTAAAAAACGTGCTAACAACAAACTAAATGTATCATAATACATTGTTGAAAATTATAAAACTCCACATGTGCAGCCACATAAGGAAGACATTATTTCACATTTCAAACTCAGAAGAGCGATCAGTGGATCAGAGAGGTCATCTTTCTTAGTCGATATGATGAAGCAGCTGAAACTTATTGTGAAGCATTTCATCTTATAGTTTTGTTCTATCATGGATGATTTTTTTCTTAATTAAATAAAACAGATAATGTTGATGAAATGAATTAAATTCAACTTACATGATACAGTCAGTCTGATGGTATCACTCCACCATGTTAACAAATAGTTCCTTCTGCCCCTGCATCTGTATCCTCCACTGTCAGACTCAGCAGCTCTGCTGATTCTGTATTCATTGGATGTTGGAGGTGTGTTTAACTTGGCTGGAATCCATTCATACGTCCACTGAGTTCCTCCCTGAATCTCACATCTGACAGTGACTGTCTCACCGCTGAATATCTGAGTCCAGGATGGCTGCAGGATCACAGTGGGCTTAATGGGAACTGTTCACATAAAAATATCCAGTTAGGAGACAAATAGAAACATAACATAAAAATTCTGCTATTTATAAAATGAGAGCAGAGTGACTGCAAAAACAACAACAACAACAATAATAATAATAATAATAAATTGGCAGACTGAACATCACACATATACAGACAAAATCACAACATTACAATATACTTTGATTTAAATTATTTCAACTTCAGAATAAAGTATCTAGTAAAATGTTCCAGTATTTACTTTAATCCATTTTCTTTTCTCTGGAGTCCATAAATTACACACTTTTCATGAGTTGGAATAATTCTCCTTTAACCTCAAAAAGACATTAATAGCTGAGTTTGACATGAGCAAGTATAACAACAAGAGGAGAAAATATCTGAAAACTTTCCCAACAAAGATTTGTTAAAAGTTCAGTTTTTACTTGGATCCCTCCATGAAGAGAGACTGCAGCAGGATTACTGGGATGTGAGGTCTGAATATGAACTATAATTCATTTGCAGTTGTTGAAGTTGTATAATGAGAAATGACAGTTTGGGGGATATTTCCTATTTTCATTGTCCTGCTTGTGTTAATGCAAATGTATGTATGACTTGTTGTATTGCATATCTTGTGTGAGTTAATTCTTAAATGTCTGCTTAAACAATGTGCAAACTTTCTCTGTGTTATTGTTAATTTGAACTAAAATGTGCAACACAGTTCAGCCTGAAGCTAACACTTGCTCCATCATCCAACTTGTACAATAGAAATTAAGCAACTGCCTTCAAAATAAACATTGGCCACCAAAAGCACTGTATTGAACTGCAGTGTCCTTTTTGTGGTTAATGCTTAAATGTTTCTTTCTACATTTAAAAACTACATGAAAGATTTAATTTGGGAACTTGGAGAGTTCATCCTCCAAATCACACAATTTTAAAGAAAGGGAATCCACAACAAAATTAAATGGATTCTTCCATTTGCCCATGTGTCCACATTAAGTTTCTGACAGACAAATAATCAGCACAGATCACATAAGTTGATCTGCCTCTGGGGAGAAATGTAACACTAAACTCACGCGTTTCCTCCACAGTGACTTCATTGCTGTCCTCAGAGGAGAAAGCTGGATCTCCTCTCCGTCCTCTGCAGTGGTACAGACCTCCTTGTGAGACTCTAATATCTCTCTTTGCTTCATTTCCTCTCATGGGTTGAAGCTGATAAAAGACTGAATCACTTCTGAACCAGTCAAACTTCCAGCCAGCAGAGCCCTCCACAGAGCAGCTCAGGGTCACGCTGCCCCCTGCTGGTATGATTGAGCTTAGTGCTGTCAGTGTGGCTCTGGGTTTACCTGCTGTTGAGTTTCGAGCAGAAGTAAAACATTAGTGTCACTTGCTTCAGGAACAAAGCTGTTACAGCATCGGTCACTAAACATTTTTGTAGTCATTTAGCTTTGATAAAAAGTGACCCTGCATGTAACAGATCAGAGAGATTGACTGCAAAACTACAGACTCCCTCTGATTCATTAGTCACTTACTGAGAGAAAAATCATTTTTAGATGTGCTGTCCTCTCTGCACAGTCTTTAAATTTAAAGTACTTTCACAGTAACAGTAACACTAAATGGTGTCTTTTATTCCAGCTGGAATAACAGTTGTAAAAAAACTGTTTCATACTGACACCGGGACAGATTTACTCACATGAAACTCTCAGTTCGAAGGGATGACTCCACTCTGTAAAGAGATAGTCACTGCTACCCCGACAGCTGTAGGCTCCTCTGTGGGACCCTGAAACTCTGCTGATCCTGTATTCTCTGGATGTTGGAGGGCTGATTGTGTTGGGTGCTCTCCATTCATATTTCCACACCTTTCCTTCACCTCCTTCAATCTCACATCTGAGGCTGATTTTCTCACCAGTGAATATCTGAGACCAGCTGGGATGCAGAGTCACAGCAGACAAAACTGTTCCCAACAAACACACAAAAAACACACACAAAGGAAAAACCTTCATAGTTATCAAGTCTTACTTTGATGTTTGATCATCAATGTGTGTTTTATTTCACAACAAAACTTAACACTCACCTTGTTCCTTAATCATAACTGTATCACTGTCCTCAGAGAAGAAAGCTGGATCTCCTCTCCCTCCTCTGCAGTGGTACAGACCTCCTTGTGAGACTCTAATATCTCTGTTTGCTTCATTTCCTCTCATGAGCTGAGCTTCAGAAGAGACTGAATCACGTCTGAACCAGTCAAACTTCCAGCCAGCAGAGCCCTCCACAGAGCAGATCAGGGTCACGCTGCCCCCTGCTGGTATGACCTTTGACCTTTGTGCTGTCAGTGTGGTTCTGGGTTTACCTGCTGTAGAGGTTATAAAAGTAAGAAGTTCAAATATAATTTGCTTCAGGAAGGATTATTTTAGTAGTAATAATCAAACTTTAAACATTTACTGAGTAATTTAGTTGCTGGCATCAAAAAGAAAACTTCCTGCATATATGACACACTAGACTGTCTTAAAAACAAACTACAGCAGATTCATTAATCACTAAAAGATTTGATTTTGTTTTGTGTCATGAAGTTGCTTTTCAGTCAATTTGCTACCAAACACTGTTCCTGACAGACACAATGAAGATAAAGTTGTAACAAAATAATTTTTTTGATTAAATAAAACAGATAATGTTGATGAAATTTGTCCAACTTACCTGATACAGTCAGTGTGATGGTATCACTCCACCATGTTAACAAATAGTCCCTTCTGCCCCTGCATCTGTATCCTCCACTGTCAGACTCAGCAGCTCTGCTGATTCTGTATTCATTGGATGTTGGAGGTGTGTTTAACTTGGCTGGACTCCATTCATACATCCACTGAGTTCCTCCCTGAATCTCACATCTGACAGTGACTGTCTCACCGCTGAATATCTGAGTCCAGGATGGCTGCAGGATCACAGTGGGCTTAATGGGAACTGTTCACATAAAAATATCCAGTTAGGAGAAAAATAAAATAATTGACAACTTCTGCCACTGAAGAGCAGAGAGACTGCAAAAAAAAAATTAAACAGCTGATTCAAGAACATAAACTGTTTTTCTGACTGAACATCAGCACATATATACAGACACAATCACAATATCATATAAACAACTTCACTTTTAAACATTTCACTTTGAAGGATTTTTTTTGTTTTGTTTTTAGCAAAATGTTGTAGTATGTACTTTGTCCAGTTTTTAGCTTGTATCTATATTTTATAAATTAGTGGCTTCATAGTGTCATGGTTAACACTTCCACCTTACAGACAAACCCAGCCTCAGATGGGCACAAGCTGGTATACTCTCTATACTCAACAGCAGCCACAGATGAGGATCTTATTGCCCCGCAGCAGTGATTAACCTGCATTCTGTCCAACTGGACCGTCTGCTGCTGACCCATATGCTACAGCTCCATAATCAAGACTAGATCTCATTAAAGCTTCACATAAATTTTAATGCTCTCCATTGCGCTTCCAGCAGACATCTAATTATATTTAAAATCTTTTCTGTTTTTCCTCAACTTTATTACCATGCTGTACTCGTGGAAGATTTGAATCCAAGTGCATGTCCAAAAATTGTAATGAATCCACTCTTTCTACCTTTTCCCCAAACAGATGGATGAAACAATCTTTGTGTTTTCTAGTAAAATGCACCATTTTGGTTTTCTCTACAGAGAACTGAAATCCCTGTGTTGTTGCTCTTATCTGTATTTGCTTAACTGCGTCTGACAGTCTGCAGATTTCTTCCTCTCTTCAAATGGTAAAATTTGATTTTCCAGTGTGGTTTCTTGATCTTGATGCCATGATGTTGTGTTTGAAGGAATTCTTGGTCAATTCTTGGTCTTTATAAAATAACAAAGTTTATTACAAAAAAGACAATGTCAAAACAGACTTCTCTCGAGACGTCTGGGAGAGGAAAGGCAATTGATCCAAACTCCCCAAACAAAAAAACTTTCAACCTTATATATGCTTTAATATCTGGTACACATGCTGCCACACAGACTGGTTTAGACCAGTTTTCTTGGGGGGGTCAGAGAATCCTCAATTTTACAACTTTCCTTTTTTGGTCCAGATAAAAATAGGAGATGAGCTCCCAAACCTGAGAAGACCTCTTGCTGGAATTTTCCTGTATGTTTAGGAGACAACATAAATGCAGTTTCACATAGGCATTTCAGACACTACACCTATATCCCCTGAATTTTGTTCAAAGATATCTTCAAATAAAGCAAAATAAATACAAAGGAATTAAGTTGCATGTAAATATCATGGTCCTGGGTTGTGTGCCCAGTGTTTTGTGTTTAGTTTTTTTAGTCTAGGTTCTGTTTTCACTGAGTTTTCAATTATGTTCTCAGTTTGTTTTGGTTTTGTTTATTCATCTTAGTTCCTCTCTTTATTAGTTATTGCTATTTACACATTGATTCCTAGTTGCCTTTGTTCCTGTCTCCCCTGCATGTCTGTGTTCTAGTGGCTGTTCTGTCCCTCTGTCATGTCTCTGGTCTGATGTGTTTTGTGTTATTTCCTGTGCAGTGTGTCAAGTCTGCATTTCTGTCTTGGTCTAGTTGTTTCCTGTTTTACTTTGACAGTCCCTTGTCCTAGGTGCTTTGTTTTTAGTTTTGCTTCCCCTTGTCTCTCTGTGTAATTAGTTTCATCTGTGCCCTTCACCTGTTGCCTGTTCCCTAATTATTCCTCTGTATTTATGGTCTCAGTTTTCCCCTCATCTCTTTTCACATCATTTATGTCTCTTTGGCTGTGTTCTGCTCCCCAGCTCTCTGTATCCCTAGTGTTTCTAGTTCAGCTCCCAGTTTAAGTTTATTTGTCAGTTTGTTCTTTTACCTTGGTTCATTTGCCACTTATGTTCTGCCCTTGGTGGTTCTAGGGGCGGGGCCACAGGGGCATTGGCCCCATCTGAAATCTGATTGGCCCCCTGAAGTGCCCCTGTCCTGTCACTCATCTGTCCTTTGTCCGAGAGCGAGGATCAAATTGTAGGTGGATGCAATTCCATGCCAAAACACCAGTAGCGCTAATGAGCCAAATAGGAATGCTCAGCGTGAATAAAGCTTACAGAAGAAAAAGAAGATTTGACCGATCTCCCGGAGACAGCTTTTTAACCGACAACTGATGCCTGTCTACATTTTGAGGAGTTTGTTGGTAATGATAAGTCATAAATCCCTTTTTACTCACAGCTTTCACATCGTGTAAGTCTGACAAACATTAAATTAAGAAGCAAAGTTTGTTAAGAGTAATGTTAACTGAGGCCCTATTTGGACATGAATGTTAGCACTAATTCATGTAATACTTATTCATGTACTTCTTTGTAATTTGCATTTGTGTGTTAACATTAACTATAATATTTGGCAGTGATAGAGAAGAATATGAAAAGAAAGGGTCAGTCTCAGGCGGGAATTCAGCAGTTTTTGAGCAGAGTGAGTCTGCCAGCTGAAAATGAGCAGGGTGAGAGGAGGGAGAGAGCAGCAGGACACAGCAGACCAGAGGCTGGTCAAGAGCAGAGCACCTCCAGCCCCTTTTCATCAGGTCAGAAATCATTTAGGGAGAGCAACAACAGTTAATGCTGTAATGTATGAAATGTCTGATATTGTTATTTAGTGAAATGGCACATAAGTTCACTGAATTCTTACATCTCATGGTGATAAGATTTACCATAACTTTAATGTAATGGCTTTAATTTTTATTGGTCCATATATCACCACATCTACCACAAATACTTGGCCCCTCTGAGTAAGGGGCCATCAAGGGGCCTTATACTGTGGCCTCTTGATGGCCACAGTATAAGGCAGAACCACCACTGGTTCTGCCTCAATAAATGCTCACTTTTCATTATTCATACCTGCCATCTCCTGAGTGTTGCATCTGGGTCCTAACCACCATACAAGCCACACGGTCAGCTCACGCACCGTGACCGTAAAAAATAAAATACTGAATGAAAAGCTGTAGGTGTTAACCTTTTACTTTAAGCATATTCCAATAGGTATGAGTCTTACCTAAACTTATCTTTCATTAAAAATTATTTCTGTCATTGTAGGATATCATCACTTACAATCGAATTTCTTGGCATATCCCACAGACATTGTAGAATCTGAATTTTTTCCCCCCCCTAAAAGATCAGCAACTCCATGTCCTCCACTGGATTTCTTACTTGTCCGAAGGTTTTTAGTCCTGTTTTCATATCAACTTTAATGTCCAGACTTTTCTTGTTTTATTACCTGACTCACAATGTAGTGATGGGTCGGTCGCGAACGATCCGGCTCTAAGAGCCGGCTCTTTGAAGTGAACGATGGGAGCTGGCTCCCGATAGTGAGCTGGCTCCCGATAGTGAGCCGTTTCTTTTTTCTTTTCGTTCGTTTCCTTTTTTTTTTTTTTTTTTTTTTTTTTTTTTTTTTTGTGGAAGCCGCACGTGATTGGTTAAGATGAATGGTAGCATATGATCATCTACACTGAGCTGGGGGGCAGGGTCCAAGCACACACTGCGCAGTGAGTAAACAAACACCAGAGAGGGAGGGGCTCCTGCGCTCTGAGACAGGAAAGAGCCAGATGAAGTTGCTTTACATAGAGGCTACACGCGGGAACAGTGAGGAAAATGAGTGATGGAAAGCGTAGCAAAGACTGGACACATTTTAACCTTATACCTCCAAACATGTTGAACAGAAACAGCGTACTTCAAAAGTGCCGGCGTTTGCGGACTTCCGGCAACAAATACCTTAATACCACTATGTTAGAATAGATAAACGTTTAACTGTTTTTCTATGTATCACAATGTGTTCATCATAAACATGCACATGACCATCAGATTGTAAGCACAAAACATACTCTCATACACCTGGACCCTCCAGGTGAGGAAAGCAGGTAACGCCTGTTTCCTGACGTCACACACACATACACACACCCCCCACGCACCCACGTGATGCTAAAATAAAAGCGCCAGCAGAAAGAAGGAAGTCAGACTCTCTTTCAGAGGCACGTGAGTGTTAGCTGACTGAGACTCTCCCTGCAGGTAAAAGGACCAACTACGGGTTTCTGTGTCTTTCTTTATTTAACGGTGGTCCTTCGAGAGCCGGGCGGGCAGTGAGGAGGTTTTTCCAACGACTACGGAGCGACGCCGGCAGACTGTCCGGACAGCCAGCTGCAATAGAGGCTCTGCACAAAAGACCTGGGGCATGACGTTTGTCGCCAGGCCCGGCTTCATAGGTTTCTCCGCGGTCGCTGGGAACGCTTTCCTCGAGACCCGATCCACCAACGTGAAGACGACAGAAACCAGGTAGGACAAATCGTAGACTACTGAGTCGGACCGGGTCCGATTGCCATTATAACTTTAAGGGAAAGTTGGCTTTTCAGGGAAAACTGTAGTATACGTCCTCCGAACCGGGTTCGTGAGGTAACCGGCCGTTGTAACTTTCAGGGAAAGTTCGCTGTTCAGGGAAAAGCGCCCTCAGAACAGGGTTCACGAGGGGCACCGGCCGAAGTAACTTTCAGGGAAAGTTAGCTTTTCAGGGAAAAACAAATAAAGTATAAAACGGTACCGTAGGTGTTCTCGCCGAAAGGAGAAAGTAAACTGGTAACTCCCGCCCAACGGAGAAATTTTAATTTGGCCTTAATTTGGAATTTTGGTGTTCTCGCCGTAAACAAAGATTTAAAATAGGCGCCATAAATACCCATATGTGTGTGTGAAAGTGAGTGACTGAGAGTGAAAGCCGCCATTGAAGTGGAAGCAGCAGCATGAAGAAAATCTAACGGTTTTCAACTTCATGGTCTGTTGGAGTACACAGTGAAGGGCGGATTTGGGTTTAGGTCTCAATAAAGACACGTGGTCTGTACGAGACAAAGCAAAGGCTGATTGTACGTCGGGAACAATGGGTAAGTCCTCGTTGAAATACGAGGCCGCCGCATTAGAGGGCGATGTAAAATTTATGGAATGGGATAAACAAGGGTCAACTCAATATATAAATAAATGGAAGAAAAAATATGGGTTTAAGGGGAAGTTGGTAGTGACAGAATGTGAAAACTTAGTAACACAGCTGCAACAAAAAGCGGCATTTTGCAAGAAGGCGCAGTTGGAACTGCAGTGTGCAAAGTTGTGGCTGTTACAGGCTAAACGCAGACAGGAACAGCAGAAGGCAAAAGCCACAGCGTTAAAACCACCCACACACGTGCATGCAGCTGTAATAAAGGCAGATGAGGAAACTCACATTGTATGTAGATCCCAGCAAGACCGTAGAGGGCCTGACCCTGTGGCACCCGGAGCCACGCCATGTTTAGAGGGGGGAGGAGCTAACGGCGTAAAACAAGCCGCTCCATGTTTAGAGGGGGGAGGAGCTAACGGGGTAAAACAAGCCGCGCCATGTTTATAGGGGGGAGGAGCTAACGGGGTAAAACAAGCCGCGCCATGTTTAGAGGGGGGAGGGGCTAGTGTATGGAGAGAAAATTGACTCAAAATATCCGTGTGTCTGTAATGCAGGATTTGTGCGTGACTCAAATATCTGTGTGTCTGTAATGCAGGATTTGTGCGTGACTTGCTGGATTTGTAATTTTTTGTAATACACGAATCACCTGATACACACGCACAAAACTAAAGTTACGCACGAATTACCTGATACACACGCACAAAACTAAAGTTACACACGAATCACCTGATACACACGCACAAAACGGCGGTTACGAGTGCACAAAGTTTTTGAGACACATTTCACGCTCGGAAAACAGCCAGTCAAACTCTGAGAGGCACAACGGAAGAGTAGGCGACTGTTATGGCAGGGAATCACGGTGGTCTACCCTCAGAAGTAATTTAAAGTTAAAATCTGCACACTTTGCTATCCGATTATAATGAGTATTTTTAGAGATTGCGTTTTATGTGTCAAGTAGTTTGATACATTTCTCCATGCATTTCTCTGTTAGCTAGAACTCATCTTTATGTGAGCTAAGCTACTTTAGCTGTTGGTAGCTAAGACAGTACATTTCAGATCTATGAAAGCTAACTCTAAATTTATCTCCAGGCTCAGATGTTTTATAATGCCTCTCAGAGTTTGACTGGCTGTTTTCCGAGCCAGAGAAGCATTGCACCACCTAGTGGTCGTTTCTTTTAACCAAATAATTACATTTGTACAGCTCACAAATGCATATGTAAATAGTATTAGAATATTAAAAAATAGATGTAGGTGTATGTGTTATAACTAAAGGGTGCTGAGGTATCCCATCTTCCACAGAAAATCGTCTTTTCCACTTCGGCACAAGTATAGAGTGAAATAAGTTCAGCGGGAAAAAAACACTAGACCCTGAACAAAACTCAGATGACCCAGCTTTGTACTAGCATTAAACGCACCAAGTTACGCACGAATCTGGGAGCTCACCAGAAGCGTGAAATGTGTCTCAAAAACTTTGTATACTCGTAACCGCCGTTTTGTGCGTGTGTATCAGGTGATTCGTGTGTAACTTTAGTTTTGTGCGTGTGTATCAGGTGATTCGTGTATTACAAAAAATTACAAATTTAGCAAGTCACGCACAAATCCTGCATTACAGACACACAGATATTTGAGTCACGCACAAATCCTGCATTACAGACACATTTTGAGTCAATTTTCTCTCCATACTAGTGGGACAAAACAACATGAGACCCAAGCAAGGGAAGGCTTAACAGCTGTTTCTCCCGCAGCTTTTTCTCCCATTGCGAGCCGCACCAGAAATGGGGAACTTAAAACACTGGCGCACATAGATGTGCATGCCACACCTAAGCCAGCAGGTTATCCCGTTTTATCAGAGTACGGGCATGAAAGGGATTGTTTCAATTGTGGAGGGCCCCCACCTGCACTGGAACCAGTGGCACAAACCTTCCCCATGCTCCAAGTCGCGAACCCAAACATAGGGACAGCAAGCGCCCCTCAACCTCCTACTATTTTGGTTTACCGACCTTGGACTGAAACTGAAATGCAAGAGTCCGTTAAAGGCTTAACCCCACACAAAATTGACATAGAACAATGGGTGACAGATGTGAGGGGATTACAAACCTCGTTAAACCTGAATGGAGATGAAATGTTCCGTGTGTTCTGCAACCATTTTAAACATGAGTGGGGAAGAGTAAGGGACACCTTCACAAGAAGGATGGGGCGACAGGAATCTTGTCTCTCATTTGATAAATTTCCATAACAATTTTGGTGATTGTTGGTAGGATCCAGTGAGTTCTTCCACAAAGAAGTGACGAGTCACTGGCCAGCTGAAGAAAAAAAATGCTTCAGTCCTCCTGCATTTGCAAATTACGGAGGAACTCGAATTTTCACTCTTTGCTGGACAGCTGTCTGGATTCAAGGACCCTGCCTTAGAGGCACGGCCATAACACATATCGAGTGAGAAAGATTCCAAATAATTTAAAATGGGAAAAAGTATGATTTAAAAGCTAAATCAAAAATTGCATCTGTCACTGTCAGAGCCGAATAGACATTGGGAGTCTGCTTAAAAGGGTAACACCCATCAGCGAATGGGTGGCACGCAGACTGGGTCGCGTGTAAAAGAGGTTAAAGACAAACTGTGTTGTTTAACCTAAGGTGATTAGGCCTCCTTGAACGTGTCCTTTTTTCTGTTTTCTTACCTGTGAGAGACGTCTCACTGGGAAAAAATGGAGATGGGAACTCAGGAGTAGAAAATTAATAGTTAAAGAAGTCTGCGTAGAGCGCGATCTTAGCGGAGTTTTGAGCGGCAGAACAGCTGATGCCCTAATTAATGGAGTGGCGGTTTTGGGGCCACCTCCATTTGTTGTTACTTGTGATAACTCATCTCTCTATGCCCTTTTTGCAGGCAAATTTATAAGCGCTGAAAATCTCTGACCCAGATCTGGACTCCTGCCCTCCGATCAGACATCGTCCGGACCAGAATGATCATCGGTGCATCGAGATGACAGATGTTACAACTGCAGCCTGACGGGTCATTGGTGAACTGAATGTCCACAACTGGTGAATGGAACGTGGACTAACCAGACTGTGTCACACTGATCGGAGAGGAGGACTTCAGACAAGTCAGATGAGGGCAAGTTGCTTGATCAACAGAGAAGGGAAGTGAGATGACACCCACACACACACACACCACCCACTCATTACTGGCATCTAACACACACACAGCACTAGCACAAACACCTGAACCACAAACAAAGAAGCAAATGATGGCCTTTTTAGGCCTGTGTAATTATTGCAGAGCATGGATCCCTTTGCGTGCAAGCAGTATGTGCAGCAGCACTCGCTATGTAGGCCTCCAGAGAACTGGTGCTTTTCCACTCACTTACACTTGAGGTGCTGCTTCTACAGAGTAAAATGACATTCTTATCTCCAGCCAGACACCGGAGCTGCATAGCGCTCCTGTTATCGCAACCACACATAACTATAGAGCACTGTACCACTCTAAACCCAGCCACTCTGCTACCAACGCCACATGACGGTGACCCTCATGACTGCAAAGTGCTGACGGAACAAAACAGCAAGCCCAGCTTAGACTTGCAAGATGAACCACTGGCGAAAGGCCACGTTGTGTTTGTGGACGGCTCAAGCGGGAAAAATGATAAAGCAAAACAGAAACGGGCTACGCTATAGTCACCAATACCACCATAATCAAAGCGGAGAAACTGCCCTCACACCTCTTTGCTCAAGCAGCTGTGTTAATCGCATTAACCGAAGCATGCAAGCATCATGCAGGTAAAGAAGTCACGTTTTACATTGACAGCCAGTATGCCGTTTCTGCCGTATGTTCGTTTGCAGCACAGTGGGCGAGAAGGGGAATGCTGACCTCTACAGGAAAGCCAGTGAAACATGCTGAACTGTTAAAAAACCTATTAGCAGCCATAAAACTGCCATCAGCCCTGGCCATTTGTAAATGCGCGGCACACAAAACAGGCACAGACTTGATAGCATTGGGAAACAGCTACGCTGACAAAGCAGCAAAGCTGGCCGCAAGTGGTAAATATGGCACCTCAGCAATTACACGACAATTGTGGAACGCTTGTGACCCGAAGTGCTCCATGAGATGCAGCAGCAAGCAAAATTGAAGTGGAACAACTTCCTAGGTCACTATTCAAAACAGCAGCCATATTGATACATGCTTTAACACGTATCAACAGGGGGGGATAGTGAGTAAGACCTATAAGTATTGCTTAGTCGTAAAACCTAGGGGTACAGCTAAAAAAATCACTGTTCTTATCATCCGCAAGAGCGCAGGACTCGTTGAAAGAACGAATGGCACAGTAAAAAACAGACTAAGTAAATGTATGGCAGAAACGGGAAGGCCCTGGGTAGAATGCATAGACTTAGTAAAAACATACATGCATGTGACCCCCAACAACACAGGGATAACCCCCTATGAGGCATTGTTTGGCTGACCTTTTAGACTCCTGGTGTACACAGAAGAACAACAAGCAGAGGAAGAGACAAACTTGAGTGATTGGATGAGAAAGTTGTTCCAAAGCAAAAATGTTGTTGATACAAATAAACTGCCGGAAGGCCTTTCTGCTTCTCCACAGGAACATCTGGTAGCGGTGGGAGACTGGGTCCTGGTCATAGTGATTAAGAAGAAGTGCTGGAACCAACCCCGGTGGGACGGACCCTACAAAGTACCACTGACCACGCCAACTGCAGTCAAAATAGCAGAGAGATCCACGTGGATCCACCTCAGCCAGTGCAAAAGGATTGAGCCAACCAACGCTGAGTAGGGGATGGAAGTCGGGGTACAAAGGGGGGGGTGAGCCCTAGGCCACCTTCGTCTCAAACCCGTGAAGAAAACAACTGAATCCCCCACTAAATAGGGATGGCTCATTCACATGCAATGACCACGTAGAATTGGATCTGCACCCTGGGCGCATTTATGACCATCGTGACTGCAACACAAGAGTTGAGCGCCTTGCGTGCAATGGTGATGCAGAACAGAGTGGTTTTGGACTTGCTGGCCGCCCCGCAAGGAGCCTGCAGCAGTTTCTATCAGTGTACCCTTGTGCAGGGTGGACAGGAGGGTGAAACAGAAGACCAAATATGAAACCCCCATTGAAAATAGGAGACCAAGTGGTGGGGGTGGATGTAAACTGGTTTTCAAACTAATGTTTAATTTTTGCAAATGTATGTAGGTGCTTCCCCGAGTGAGACTGACTAGCAGTGGCTGCCGTGAGCGGCGGGGCCGTTGAGGAATTTTCCTGTCTTGAAAGAATAGAGAGTGACTTTGGGTCAAAAGAAGGATAGACAGCCGCATGACAGGTTTTTCGCCTCAACCTCATTCAGGATTGTATGTGCTATGTTCATGATAAACAGGGAGGAATTGTTAGAATAGATAAACATGTAACTGTTTTTCTATGTATCACAATGTGTTCATCATAAACATGCACATGACCATCAGACTGTAAGCACAAAACATACTCTCATACACCTGGACCCTCCAGGTGAGGAAAGCAGGTAACGCCTGTTTCCTGACGTCACACACACATACACACACCCCCCACGCACCCACGTGATGCTAAAATAAAAGCGCCAGCAGAAAGAAGGAAGTCAGACTCTCTTTCAGAGGCACGTGAGTGTTAGCTGACTGAGACTCTCCCTGCAGGTAAAAAGACCAACTACGGGTTTCTGTGTCTTTCTTTGTTTAACGGTGGTCCGAACCTAACACACTACATGACTGTGAAGTGTAATTTCTGAGCTTTCAGGGACCGTTTGAATTTTTTAGATAGCACGAATGGTCGTGGAGTTATGGTGAAAAGCCAGCTGATCAAGTTCCTTTGACCAGCTGACTCTGCGGTGAGATGCTATGTCTTAATCAGCTGTTCGCGGCTTGTAAGGTCAGGAAACCTGCGATTCAGCAGCGATCGCCTGGCGATAAAGGATTATTCTGATAGAGTGTAGACTGCAAATTTAAAATTTAATATTGAGCAGGCTGCACAAACAACCTACATAGGTATACAGTATAGGAATTGTTCATCCCTCAGTGTAATTAGAAGAACAAAACAGGGCAGGTCATCAGGCAGGAGAAACAGGATCAACTCCTCAAAGGCCCTTGTTTTTTTTCTGATTTCCAATCTTTTGTTTTATAATTTGTATTTGGAGCACTCTATTATATGTTGAGTATATAAAGAAATGTTTGATATAGGCCTAATGTATGTTTTTACATTAGTAATTCATTTTACACTTTTTTTTTAAATTAAAATCTAAGCAGCCATGTGGGAGCTGAAAGAGCCGGCTCTTCTTTGGGAGCCGAGCCTAAAGAGCCGGCTCTCTGAAAAGAGCCGGAATTCCCATCACTATCACAATGAGTATGTCAGAGGAAACAACATTCAGCACTCCCGTTAATTCAACAGTGGAAACACTTTTGAAAGCTGTGTTTTCTTTTGTTTTCTTTCTTGGACTCTATAATCTAAGTTTCTTCAGTTTGACTTCTGTTTTTTTACCTTAATGGTGCAGGCTGCAAACATTGTCACACTTTCTCCACCTCATTTGTTTAGAGAAATTGGGGTGTGGCAGTATGTAGCTGGTATGCAGATTGCATGTAGTCACCACAAACCCTTAGATTTGGAATGACTCTGATTCACTAACATATGCACAGCGGTGGGAATAAAACTGTCCAGTGCACATGTGCTGTGAATTTGATGGTGACTCTGCATGCAAAATCCTTTTGCACAAGGTAAGAACTATTGCACACACGTTGATGAATGAGGCCCATTGATCCCAAGCACAGCAGCAAATCTACAACAGGATGGCTGAAAAAGCAAAGAATGAGTGCTGCAATGGACCAGTTAAAGGCCAGATTTCAAACTGATTGAAATGCTGTGTTGGGACCTTAAGAGAGCTGTGCAATGAACTGAAGCAATGTTATAAAGAAGAGTGGGCCAAAATTCTTCAACAATGATGAGAGAGACTGATAAACCCATAAAATGATTACTTACTAAGTTATTGCTGTTGGAGGTGGTTCTACAACCTGCTGAATCATGAGTGTACTTAGCTTTGCTACACTATCATTAGTATTTCTAGATAGATAGACTGACAGATTAAGAAATTCCTTCTCATCCTTCCTTCCTCTAGCTGTGAATGAAGATATTTTACAGTATTGAGGCACTGAAGTTTATATCATTCAATTATGAGTGTTTAAAATGTTGGTTTCACAGTGGATCTCCTCCAAAATCAAAGTTATAAAATTCCAAGTAAAAGTTCTGAACTCACCAGTTTCCTGAGAGGTGTTTGAATCACTTTCTGTTTGGGATGAATGTGCTTCCCCTCCATTCTGTAAAGGGTCGGCCAACGTCAAATTAAAGCCTATGGATCAAGAATCGGATGTTACTCAAGTTTATATGCATGTGAAGGCAGACGAGCAAATACTTTTAGCAATATAGTCTAAATCTCCATGCTGCCACATCACAAACTGAGTTAAATCTCATTTACTCCGGCACTTGCTGAGCTCCATCTCTGTTTCCCTGGATGTATCCTCTATTCTCCTGTCCCTGACCACTCAGCCACATTCAGCTGGCTCGACCCCTCCCTCAGCTCTCCTGACTTCACCAAATCAGAACAACACCCTGAGAGAGCTGGGGCTCTCTCCCCATGGATAATCAGCCCCTACATTTAGCACAGTCACCTGTTTATCTCAGCTACTGGTATCTGTGAAAAAAGTCCCTGTCTGGTTTTGGTTTTGGTTCAGATGTGACAAAAATATAACCATCCATCCATCCATCCATCCATTTTCTTCCGCTTATCCGGGGCCGGGTCGCGGGGGCAGAAGCCTAAGCAGAGAAGCCCAAGCTTCCCTCTCCCCAGCCACCTCCTCCAGCTCATCCGGAGGGACCCCAAGGCGTTCCCAGGCCAGCCGAGATACATAATCTCTCCAGCGTGTCCTGGGTCTACCACGGGGCCTCTTCCCGGTGGGACATGCCCGGAACACCTCACCCAGGAGGCGGCCAGGAGGCATCCTAATCAGATGCCCGAGCCACCTCAACTGGCTCCTTTCGATGTGGAGGAGCAGCGGCTCTACTCTGAGCCCCTCCCGGATGGCCGCACTCCTTACCTTATCTCTAAGGGAGAGGCCAGCCACCCTTCGAAGGAAACTCATTTCTGCCGCTTGTATTCGCGATCTTATTCTTTCGGTCACTACCCAAAGCTCGTGACCATAGGTGAGGGTAGGAACGTAGATCGACCGGTAAATCGAGAGCTTCGCTTTTACGCTAAGCTCCCTCTTCACCACGACGGACCGGTGCAGCGTCCGCATCACTGCAGAAGCAGCCCCAATCCGCCTGTCGATCTCCCGTTCCCTTCGCCCATCACTCGTGAACAAGACCCCGAGATACTTAAACTCCTCCACTTGAGGCAAGAACTCGTTCCTGAGCCGGAGATGGCACTCCACCCTTTTCCGGCTGAGGACCATGGCCTCAGACTTAGAGGTGCTGATTCTCATGCCAGCCGCTTCACACTCGGCTGCGAACCGTTCCACTGCGAGCTGGAGGCCCCCCCCTGATGAAGCCAACAGAACCGCATCATCTGCAAAAAGCAGAGATGAGACTCTGAGGCCACCAAGGAAGAAGCCTTCCGCCACCTGGCTACGCCTAGAAATTCTGTCCATAAAAATTATGAACAGAATCGGTGACAAAGGGCAGCCCTGACGGAGTCCAACACCCACAGGAAACAAATCCGACTTATTACCGGCTATACGGACCAAGCTCTCACTGTGGTTGTACAAGGACTGAATGGCCCGCAACAATGGGCCAGACACCCCATACTCCCGCAGAACCTCCCAAAGAACACCCCGAGGAACACGGTCGAATGCCTTCTCCAAGTCCACAAAGCACATGTAGACTGGTTGGGCAAACTCCCACGCACACTCGAATATCCTTGAGAGGATAAAGAGCTGGTCCAGCGTTCCACGACCAGGACGAAAACCGCATTGTTCCTCCTGAATCCGAGGTTCGACTAACGGACGCACCCTCCTTTCCAGCACCCTGGCATAGACCTTACCGGGGAGGCTGAGGAGTGTGATCCCCCGAAAGTTGGAGCACACCCTCCGGTCTCCCTTCTTAAAGATGGGGACCACCACCCCGGTCTGCCAATCCAATGGCACTGCCCCAGATCTCCACGCGATGTTGCAGAGGCGTGTCAACCAAGACAGCCCTACAACATCCAGAGCCTTCAGGAACTCAGGGCGAATCTCGTCCACCCCAGGGGCTCTGCCACCAAGGAGTTGTTTAACTACCTCAGTGACCTCACCCCCAGTGATGGTCAAGTCATCCCCGTCATCCCCAGACTCTGCTTCCACTACAGAAGGCGTGTCAGTGGGATTCAGAAGGTCCTCGAAGTATTCCTTCCACCGTCCGACTATAGCCTCAGTTGAAGTCAGCAGCACCCCCCCCGCACTATAAACAGTGTGAGTGAAGCACTGCTTTCCCCTCCTGAGTCGCCTGACGGTTTGCCAGAATCGCTTCGATGCCGTCCGAAAGTCTTTTTCCATAGCCTCACCGAACTCCTCCCACACCCGAGTTTTTGCTTTGGCCACTACCCGAGCTGCATTCCGCTTGGCCTGTCGATACCTGTCAGCTGCCTCCGGAGTCCCACAGGCTAACCAAGCCCGATAGGCCTCTTTCTTCAGCTTGATGGCTCCCTTCACCTCCGGTGACCACCATCTGGTTCGGGGGTTACCACCACGACAGGCACCAACCACCTTGCAGCCACAGCTCTGAGCAGCAGCCTCAACAATGGAGGTGCGGAACATGGTCCATTCGGACTCAATGTCCTCAGCCTCCCTCGGAATGCTGTCGAAGTTCTGCCGGAGGTGGGAGTTGAAGATCTCCCGGACTGGGGCTTCTGCCAGGCGTTCCCAGCGCACCCTCACAATACGTTTAGGTGTGCCAGGTCTGTCCAGCATCTTCCCCCGCCACCTGATCCAACTCACCACCAGGTGGTGATCAGTTGACAGCTCAGCTCCTCTCTTCACCCGAGTGTCCAGAACATACGGCCGCAGATCTGATGATACGATTACAAAATCGATCATCGACCTGCGACCTAGGGTGTCCTGGTGCCATGTGCACTTATTGACATCCTTGTGTTCGAACACGGTGTTTGTTATGGACAAACTGTGGTTTGCACAGAAGTCCAATAACAAAACACCATTCGGGTTCAGATCGGGCAGGCCGTTCCTCCCAATCACGCCCCTCCAGGTCTCACTGTCATTGCCCACGTGAGCGTTGAAGTCTCCCAGCAAGACTATGGAGTCACCAGATGGAGCACTCTCCAGCACCCCACCCAGCAACTCCAAAAAGGGTGGGTACCCTGAACTGTCATTCGGCGCATAAGCGCAAACAACAGTCAGGACCCGTTCCCCAGCCCGAAGGCGCAGGGAAACTACCCTCTCGTCCACCGGTGAAAACTCCGACGTACAGGCAGCAAGCCGGGGGGATACAAGAATACCCACCCCAGCTCGCCGCCTCTCACCGAGGGCAACTCCAGACTGGAACAGAGTCCAGCCCTTCTCCAGGAGACTGGTTCCAGAGCCCAGGCCATGCGTTGAGGTGAGCCCAACTATGTCTAGCTGGTATCTCTCAACCTCACGCACTAGCTCAGGCTCCTTCCCCACCAGAGAGGTGACATTCCATGTCCCAACAGCCAGTTTCGATAGCCGGGGATCGGTCCGCCAGGGCCTCCGCCCTCGGCCACCGCCCGACACACACTGCACCCGACCCCTACGACACCTCCTGCGGGTGGTGGGCCTGCAGGAGGTCGGGCCCATGTAACCTCTTCGGGCTGCGCCCGGCCAAGCACCACGAGCTAATGCCTGGCCACCAGACGCTCTCCCTCGAGCTCCCTCCCCAGGCCTGGCTCCAGGGTGGGGCCCCGGTAACCCTATCCCGGGCAGGGTAAACTGTTCCCTTGTTTTTTCACTCATAAGGGTCTTCTGAACCGCTCTTTGTCTGGACCCTCACCCAGGACCAGTTTGCCATGGGAGACCCTATCAGGGGGACAAGCCACCAGACAACATAGCTCCTGGGATCACTGGGACACACAAACCCCTCCACCACGATAAGGTGGCGATTCACGGAGGATAACCATGAAGCCTAATTTAGAGCGATGCAGGAGATAGGAAAAAAGAAATAAATAGTATTCATAGTTTATAAACTCATTGTCTTATCTTCACAATTTCCATAGCAGAGAGTACTGAGCACTAAAATCAAGATTGAAACATCAACTAATGGGCAGAAAATCACCACATTATGAACTAAAGCATTTTTAAAAGGTAAACTTTCAGATGGCACAAAGTTTTGTCTTATATCCTATAAACTGTAAAAACTGGTATAAACTGTAAAGCAGCAGTGGATCCAACACAATGTTCCACTTTAAACTGAATCAAAGCAGCACAAATCAAGACAAACTCATTAAACTCCTCATAAACTGTCATAAAATAGTTTCTTTAATCAGTAACACTGAAGCAGAGAAAGTCAGTAATGTACTTACAGAATAATCCCAGCATGCAGAGTAAGGAGAACCCCATCCTCACATCCAGCTCTGCTGCACAGCTGATCTTTAACTGTTTAACTTTTAATAATGGAGAAGAAAGAGATGCCGTGCTATACACATTTAAGACTGTAACTTCTTCTTCTCACTTATCTGTGCTTCCTTCCCTTTCACACTGAGCTCAAACTGCTGCTGTAGCTTCAACCGCAGCCGTGTTTACATTTCCTGTCCATTCAGAACAGACTAGCTTGGTCCTTGTGTTGTTCCCTTTCTCTGTTCTATTAAAAACCGGTTCTGTTACTTTAAGTCGGGCATCACTTTTATTCAGGTTACAATTTTACTTCTTTCTTCTTTAGAAACTCAATTTTTTCTCGTGTCCTGTGGAATATTCCTTCTCTGCCAGGCTTTTGGAGACAGTCAGTGGCTGAGAGTCAGTGCATCATTTAACTGTGACAGTCATGAACAGGTTCATGCCAAACATGGTGGAAAAGCTGCATGAAAATATATTATAATTGACTTAACCCTTTCCTTGCACTATTATAGTCAAAAGCATCCTGGTGTGGCTCTGAGATAGTTTCATCTTGTGGTTGGATTCTGGTTTTAGGTTTGGCTGTGACCTGAAACACAGGAAATGAGAATTTATGTGGTTGAACCGAAGCAAAGGAGAGAAACATAAACACTTATGATTCTTTTGTTCTTGTTGTAAGTTGGACAAATGCAGATGCACACAGATGTTAGCTTCTTTTAGAGATTTGGTGATAAAACATAATAATCAAAATATTTGTGTTGAAAACGTCATGCTGTCAGCTGAAACTGTTGGATAGCAAAGAAGCTTCTCTTAACTAAAAACTAGAAGGGCACTCAGTAGAGCACATACCTCCTCCACCCCAAATTTTCTATGAGCCAGTACTGCACCACCACACAATGTTGTCATACTCCATCATACATCAGACTATAAATTTATTTTACTGGCTTTCAAAACCTGTAAAATATGATTTTACATTTTTATTAAAAGTCAGATCCACATGAACAGATAACAGCACATTTAGTCCGGATGTATTTTATTCAGTTTATGCACCCTAATAGCATCCTCTCTTGGATTGTATATGTATGTGTGTTTTTTTGTGTGTATTGTTCAGACCATTCATTTTCAACAGTAATTGGTTATACCAGAGTACTAATTGTAATCACACTGGATGAAAAAGTCACTGAGATCTGAATTTTAAAAGTTCACCAATGATGCAGTAGGGATGTTTTTTTTTTCATTTTGTGCAAATTTTTGCTGACCTTGGCCTTTGACCTTGAAAATTAATTCATATATTCTTGGGCTCCTAAGAAATATTTCCACAAAGTTTCATCAATTTTGGTTTAAAACCTTTTAAGTTATATTGCTGACAGACAGACGTACCTGTAACATGACTGTATCAGCTCTAAAGATTACTGACGTGCACCTTGTTTCCAATTCCAAAGTTTGTATATATAAGAAATATTACTTTAGCAAATTGGATTAGCAGCAGGTTTTTCACTCAAATTATGGACCAAGTACTGAAGTTTACTAAGATTGAAATGTTTTTAAGTGGCAACAGTAACTTTAAAGAGTGAATGCATACGGAGGAAAAACACAAAGCACAGCAAAAATCATCTCCTGCTTTATTGTATTAAACAGTTTTCTTAGCCCAAGTTTCCACTTCCTCTTTACACATAAAGAGGTGTGATAGCAAGAATACGATACCAACACCTTCTCACTAAAAGCAAATGTGTGAGCAGACACTAAATATCATACTGTGTGCATTCAGATTCTTTAGTTTAAAAACTATATAGCATATATTTATATATCCTAATTTAAACAGATTATCTGGAACAAAATATATTAATACAAAAATAACTGAAAGAGGAAGTGGCTCGCCAATAATTATTCATATGTGTAGTAGTGTGATGACAAGCAAAGCCAAAGAGCTGAGGTTTGAAAATTTTCCATCTGGTGCTCTTCCTGCACTCTCTCTGCACGACCAGCTGTCAGGGCTAAAATATGTTTTCTGGAAGGTGGCACACATTAAATCGTACATCCTTATTTCAGTTCTGTAGCCAAAGAAAAAAAATGTTGACTTGTTTTTTTTTTGTTTTGTTTTTTTTGTTTTTTTGGGGGGGGGGGTCACTGATAAGTTTGCAGCTAAGTGGTCACTTAGAGGTAGTGTGATGTGTAACATCCCTGTGAAAGGATGTTTCACATCACAGGCAGTTACACCATGTGCATGTTCTGTTTTTTTATTCCACAACTCAAACCCAAAATACAAAACAATAAAAATCTGCCTTTGGATTCTTTCTGTTTCTCTCTGACTCTCTGGCAGCTGGTCAAAGGTTGTGTCATTGTAGCTCAGCTAACATTATTACTGTAAGAAGGACAAAAACATCACAGTGAAATGCAAACTGAGCCTGGCTGATATGAAGTGTCTGTGTTTTAACCTGCAGAAACTCCTGTAAAATGAACACAGCTGTGAAACAGCAGGACAATGATGCAGCTGCTGCAGCTCTGAAAGTGATGTAGCATAAATACAATCTAAGGCAGAACTACAGTAGTATGATTATGCAATAAATCTCTAACTAGCTTAGGTAATTTAATCAAAACTAATAACTAATACTAAAACCTTAATTTATTAAATTTAAAAATCAATGCATAGCTATGCTATTCTATTTCTCATTTTGTACTCTGATTTTAGGAACAGTTTTCTATGCTACTCAAAGCTGCAGTATACAAAAAAATCATATTCTCATTAATCTTATTATTTTATTATTATTATTATTATTATTATTATTATTATTATTATTATTATTATTATACACAGACACACAGTAAGTGCAAAGACAGTATCATATAGCAGTAATCAATAATATCAAAAACATCATTCCAGCCTGTGATCAGCACCATGAACAACAACCAGAGTCAGAGGTCAGGAGAACGGACACATTTATCTAAGCTGATGCTACAAAATCACAGCATCTTCTGCAACCAGGCTGCCACAAATTGATTCAGCAAAGACAAGTAAAGAGAGCTGTGATGTCTGTAAACCAATGAGAGAAGCCCATTAAGCACAGGTCCTCGCAGACTGAGTGGACAAGGTCACTGTATAACAAACACACTCACTGACAGAATTCCTCATTCAACAATCACTTCCTGTCACTTCTACATATATCACACAAACATATTACAGTATGAGTGCATATTTTCAACAAATAAGTGGTAACAATGTTTCCGTTCTTTGCAAAAACACAAACTATTCACCCATCACGGCTTTATCGTTTGGGTCTTGCACTCAGCAAAGTCACTGACAGCAGTGCTCAAATCCACAGTCCTGGAGGTTAACTCATCCTGCTCTCCTTCCTTTGCCAACAAGTTTGAGGTCACATGACACACACATCACTGTTGCCTCACAGCATGAAGGTCCCCTTTCTGTTTTCATGTTCTCCCTGTGTCAGAGTGGGTTCTCTCCCTGTACTCTGGGGTTAGGTTCATTGGTGGTAGGTGTGAATGTGGGACTGAATGGTTGTTGGTCACTCTGTGTTAGCCTTGCAGCAGATTGGTGGCCTTTCCAGCGTATCATATATACTGTGTGAGTTTTACAGAAACGATTGTTTTTGTTGAGCTCAAAAGAAGAAAGAAAAAAGTCAGCTGAAAGGCTTGAGCAGTGTGTGTTAACTGTCAATATCCACGGGGGAGGGGTTAAAAATACTGATGAAAAATGAAGGTGGAGCGTTGGCAAAACAGCTGCTTAAACTTATTACACTCAGTCAACCTAATGATTTCCCATAGATGCTAACCTGAAAGTGCTGCTGAGCCTGCACCTGCTCAGCTTACCTGTTTTATTAGACCAGAAATGGTCAGAGCTGCCCACTCTCCATCATCCTCAGAGCTTTCCTTGATAATGGACTAAAGGAGTTATCAGTTTTTTCACTCTCCATCTTCTCTGCATCACACATGTTGGCCAAGGTGGTGATCATAACTCATTCGTTATGATGCTAAATCACTGAAGCTCGTTTACTTGCTGTTTGCACACAAGACACACATTGTTACTGATCTCAAAGCAGACCTAGTGGCAGCTTGCCTCACACGCTGTTCTGCCATCAGTTTACATGACAACGATCCAGTGGAAACTGTATCATTTTTCTTTTCCGTTTTTGAAAAGTAACGCTTTATATATATATATATATAAATATAGTTTTGAACATCATGCATTTCCATCTGAAAGCGTTACTTTTCAAAAATGTCTCTGGAGCTTGAAAAAAGGCGACTGGACTTCTTTTTAGTTTTCTGAAGATGTTTCACCTCTCATCCTAAAGGTTTCTTCAGTTCTCAAACCAAATGGTAGAGAGACCCAGGTATTTAAACCCCTGTCGTCCCCTGGAGGTAGTTGTGACCCTCTATTGATCATGTGCATAATCACATGTGCCAAGGTGTGAAAGGAGGCGTGGGTCATTACAATCAGTGGTTTCAGATGAAACCAATTTGGGACTTGTTTCATGTGACCTAATGAGGTCACTGGAACAAAGGTGTGAATGGGGGTTGACAGCATTGTAAATGGGGGGAATTTGGTGATGTAATCCACCTCCTCTGTTCAATGATGGTCGTTCACAGGCTTCTTTTACTCGTCCTCCAAAACATCTGTCTTCACTGTCCAAAATGTGAACATTGGCATCCTAAAAAGAGTGACCTTTCTGAGTCTTGTCCTGTCAAGGTGGCTCCTCTGTGTTGTGCCATTCGCTTGTGAGGAGGCTGTTTGCTTTATCCAATGTAGAGGTCCAAGCACTCTTCACTGCACTGGACAGCATACACTACATACACTATGTTGCTGATCTTGTGTTTGGAGGTGTGTTTGGGGAGGAGAAATGGAAAGTTGCATCTAAAAATCTGTATTTCTTATTGAAACTCATCAGGGGAACACAAAGACATCAGATGCTATTAAAAAACAAAGAAACAAAAAAAAAACTTTAGACCCTCTTACTATCCTCACACAGAGGTTGGAGGGATCTTCCAAGAATGGTAGATACGTTTTTCTCTGTTTCAAAAATCAAACGCATTGTTTCCAGCTGAGTGGAAATGTTTGTAACTCCATGAAAAATAGGCCCATAAACAAAATATCTATTGCATTTTTTTTCATGCTTAAGAAGGAATAAAAACACCATAAGGGTCTCATAATTCATGCATGAAAGGGTTAAGCAGATTGATGCAGCAGAACTGAGTTTCTCTTCCACATTCTGTAAATTGGCACGTGGAAAGTGGCAATGGTTCAATCCCTGGAAGAGAAGGAGGTTTGGTTTATGAGTCAGTTGGCACATATGACGTGCTTTCATGCCCTTCAGACAAGGGCAAAAGTAGAACTTCAGAATATAATTGTAATTGTAAGTCTTACCAACACCAAATGCCCTAATTGATGTCCTCAGCACCTCGTGATGAAATCTAGTTAGTACAAGCACTTGAAACACTGGAGTACCAACAAAACCTTTCCCCATGTGCAAGCCACAAATGCAGGTTAAAGCTCTATCATGTATGAAGAAGCCATATGTGAACCTGATCCAGAAACAATGTTGTCTTCTCTGAGCCAAGGTTCATTTAAAATGGACTGAGGCAAAGTATAAAACTGTTCTGTGGTCAGATGAATCAAAACTTTAAATCCCTTTCGGAAGACACGGATGCTGCATCCTGTAGAGCAGGGCTCTTCAACTCCAGGCCTCGAGAGCCCCTGTCCTGCAGGTTTTAGATGTGTCTCTGTTTCAACACACCTGAGTCAAATATAGAAGTCATTAGCAGGACTCTGGAGAACTTGACTGCACACTGAGGAGGTAATTCAGCCATTTGACTCAGGTGTGTTGGATCAGGGACACATCTAAAACCTGCAGGACAGGGGGTCTCGAGGCCTGGAGTTGAAGAGCCCTGCTCTAGACTAAAGCGCAGAGGGACCATCCGGCTTGTTATCAGCATTCACTTAAAAAGCCTGCATCTCTGATGGTATGGGGGTGCATTAGTGCCTATGAAATTGGCAGCTTACATATCTGCAAAGGCACCATCAGTGCTGAAAGGTGTATACAGGTTTTAGAGCAACATAATCTCCCATTCAGATGGCGTCTTTTTCAGGGAAAGTCAGCAATATAATGTTAAACTACATTCTGCTTCTACAAAAGCATGGCTTTGGGGAAGAGTCCAGGTGCTGAACTGGCCTGCCTGCAGTCCAGACCTTTCACCAGCTGAAAACATTTGGAGCACCATGAAACTAAACATATGAAAAAGCTGACCCAGGACTGTTGAGCAGCTAGAATCCTCTATCAGACAAAAATGGGGCAGCTCCTCAGCAGTTCCCCATTTAGAGACTGTTGCTAAAAGATGGAATTATACAGAGTGGTAAACATGGTCTTGTTGCTGCCATCAAAATCTAAATGAGTTAATATCTTTTTTTCTCAGTTTAAACATTTGACATATTTTGTGTTCTATGTGAATAAAATATGGGTTATTTGAGATTTGTAAATCAATACATTCTGTTTTTATTTACATTTTAAACAGGGTGCTGACATTGGTACATTAGCATGAATGTGAAAGAAGATGCAATAAAAGCATTTTTGACTCTAAAATCAATCATGATAAATAACTGGATCAGATTATTGATCAAAATTATTGTGATAATAATTTTGACCACACTCATGGAGTTTTTTTTTTTTATTTTTTATTAAAATGGCTTGCATGTCAGTAATGCATGTTCATGTCTGCAGCAGTGTGAGAACAACAAGCAGAGCTCTGTCTGCTGTCAGCTATCAGGGATAAAGCACGTTCTCGGGAAGGCAGCACACATTTATCCTAAACTGTTCTTCCTCATTTTACTTCTGCAAGCTGACTATAAAAAAAATGATCACTGTATTTTAAAAAAGATGCTGCAGATAAGCCTGTGGCTATGTGGTCACTTAGAATTATACCATACAAAATTATTCACACAGCATTTTCCATCAAGGATGTGTCTTTTTTTTGAGAAGTGAACCTTCCTGTCCTGGTTTTGCCTTCAGGTCGCTGAAAATAAAGCCAAGATACTCTTAACACAAACTTAATATAAACTGTTGAACTAAATAAAATAAAAAATACACAAATGTAATACAACAAAACAATTCTTATAATAAGATGAATAAGAATAGTACTGTATACTGCAGCTTTGAGTAGCATAGAAAACTGTTCCTAAAATGTAAACACTGAGTACAAAATGAGAAAGAATAGCATAGCTATGCATTGATTTTTAAATTTAATGAATTCTGTTTTATTTTAGTTATTAGTTTTGATTAAATGAACTAAGCTAGTTAGAGATTTATTACATAATCATACTACTGTAGTTCTGCCTTAGATTGTATTTATGCTACATCACTGCACTATCAGTTGCATCTCCTCCACCAGCAACAAGCTCATTAATTTCACTCAGAGTGGCACCTTCATCCAAACTAACATTAAAAGCTGGTCTTTGTGGTTTCAGAGCTGCATCATTGTCCTACTGTTTTACAGCTGTGTTCATTTTGCAGGAGTTTCTGCAGGTTAAAATGCAGACACTTCATATCAGCCAGGCTCAGTTTGCATTTCACTGTAATGTTTTTGTCCTTCTTACAGTAATAATGTTAGCTGAGTTACTCTGACACAACCTTTGACCAGCTGCCAGAGAGTCAGAGAGAAACAGAAAGAATCCAAAGGCAGAGTTTTTGTTGTTGCTGTAGTTTGGGTTTAAAACTAAAAAAACAGAACATGGAAAGTACATGATGGTGTAACTGCCTGTTTATAGCTTATTTGTTTCTTAAATACTGCTTATACACATTTCAGTACCTACTAATATTCAAGGTTTGGTTGTGATACTTTAAAAATGAAACCTAAAAATACCTCAAAACATGGGGGAAGTACTGAAATGCCTGTTACAGATTATTAATGCATTTAGTTACACAGCTTGTGACATAATGTTTTCGTTTTTTTTCATCAGTCCAGCATGTGGACTGAAGGTGTCTACACTTCCCTAAGCACCCTCCTGTATATGTGCCTCCCCTCATCCTTTGTCAGTTTGTTCATCTGCCCTGGTGTCTCCAAGTGCTTAGTTTCTGTGGCTTTTAGCATATTCCTGTTATGTTTAGTTGTTTAGATTCCTCAGTTCTCCTTTTAATGGATTTTTCAGCCCGCAGTAAAACTGCACCTTTAAGGTAACACACTCAGCCTCTGCATCCTGCACTTGGGTCCTCACTCTTCCACGCTCCATATGGCCATCAGAAATGAAATATTTAACACCCAGCCAAGCAGATGAAGTCGTCACAATAAAAAATGAATTTACCATCATGTAAAAATATGGAAATTTTCTGCAATATGGAAAATGTCTTTATATTTAAAGGGCAGTAAATCATTTGAAACAGGGAGATGCAGCAACAAGAACTTTACAGAATAACTAACAGTGAAGGACCATATGAAGGGAACACTTTCCTCAGTGTCTTGAAGAGACTATAATCAGGATTACATTAACTTTGTACTTTTCATGTGGTGCTATAAAGGTCCCAGCAAAGCCTCACATTGTGACAGAGAAGATAAAAGCTGACGGTGACAGTAAACAAGACATTTGAAAGCACCTTTTAATTGAGACTTGCAACCTGCTACGCGACATGCATACTTCATGATCTATAGATAACCTTCTAGGGTTTTCACAGACATCACAGGTATGACAAGTTTAATTTCTGAACATCCTTAAAATACTAATGGTCCAAACTCAGCGGCGAAACGCAGAGGGACTTTTGTGTCAGGAGTCAGGTGTTCACTCAGGGTATAGTGAGCTTCAACCGCCCAGTCAGCAGACAACTGGCGAGGTATGTTGGCTGTTAAAAAATAATATCTTGATAAATTCAGCAGATATTTGAGGTTTACATAAATACATTCCTGACTAAAAATGTCTTATTTTGTGTCAAAAAACAGCAATATTTCAAATTTTTGGCTGCTGTCCTCCACCATTGCTGCAGTTGAGTTTGAGTTGGGATAGGGTGGGGCACAAAGGATACACCCGACCTGGCCTTCAGGAAAAGGAGGACGTATTTGTAGGCTGCATTTGGAGGCACCTTTGAATTTGGACAGCCTTCATTTAATCTCCCTTCAAATGCATCCTTTGAAGGATGCAGCCCGTGAATTTGGACACAGCCAGTGTGTTATATTAGAAAGCTGATGCTTCCAACCTTGAGTTTGGTATAGTTGCCTTATAGGTGCAATGTGTATTGTTGTACTTAGTTTTTACAACAACAATTTTAGAATGTTCCTGTGCCAACGGTGCTTCTCTGAACACTGGTTGGTCTTTAATGGTCTTCACCCAGTTCATATTATGAATGTTGTTGTTGGCTATTCAAGCAAAGTTCACCTTCGCTTCCAAAAGGTTGACAATTCCACACTGACCTATATGCAATCTATCGGGACCACCACTCCTTCCAATTTAGCCACCTTTCAAATCATTAGACAACTGATGAGACTTCACCCAGGCAAGTCTGTGGGCCCTGATGCCCCCAGAGTTTTCAAAACTTGTGCTTATGCTGATCAGCCGTACTGTAGGTTCAGCATGTTCAGCAAAAGACTCATTCAACCACAATGCACCACAGAACATCGCAGAAAATCATTTATCCAGATTCTCTGAAGATTTTGTACTGAAATATTCAAAGCCTTCACACTTTTACATTGTGGAACATTATCCTGAAATTTTTCACATGAAATGCGGACATTTGTTTGCAGATTGAACTTCTGCCCGTCTTTACTTCTTAGAAACTCTCTGAGATATTTTATCCCCAGTCACGTTTCTGACCTCTTGCCCATTAACCTAATTAAGCTGCAAATTGTTTCTCCAGCTGTTTACTTTTAGAGCTACTTACTTTTCGAGATTTTTGGTGCGCCCATCTCAACTTTTTTGAGACTCTGTAGCTGCCATCAAATTCAAAATGTACTAATGAACTTTTTTCATGAAATAATAAAATATCTCAGTTTAATCATTTGATATGTTTTTTATGTTCTCTTGTGAATAAGATATGAGTTTATGAGATTTGCAAATCACTCTGTTTTTGTTTACATTTTGCACAGCATCCCAACATTTACAGAATTGAAGCTGTATTTATATTTATTTTGTATAAATAACAATCATGAAAACAGCTGCTGATGAAATTCCCACTGAGCTCCTTGAATTCCTTGTTTCCTCTCTGCTGTGTGAAGTTTGCTGAGAACATAAAACGTCTGCTGAACAGAAGACTCGAGGCTAATAAAATACATATAAAGTACAAAAAATACAAAAGCTTTAACAATGGCTAGAAAAACATAACTATGTAGAACATAGATTTCAAATTCTATAAGAGTAGAATTAAGGAAATAAGGAAATAATATCACTCTTTGTAATCATACTGTTCGTTTCAATGTGATTATATTAAATAATAATAATCTATATGATTATTTAATATTATCTTCTAACCATAAAACAAACAAAAAAAACCAAAAAGATCATGTGTGATATTTGTGGAGCAGAGGAGCCAGAGCGGCTTCATCAAATGCTTCTTTTGGCTTTGCTGCTGCAGCTCTCCTCACTGACCTGTAAGACAACCACAAACAGACAAAGTGATTTCCAGCATGTAAAGATATTCTGGGCTGAAGCCGTTTAATAATGTGAAGAATAAATCAGCCTGCATGGCAGCATAATTACAGAGAGAGCTTCCTGATTGGACTTCAGAATAAACGTCTGCATCAGCTGCAGGACTCGATGTTCCTGTGGATGAAAAGATCATTTAAAACAACTGACTGTAAGATCATAAACACAATAATATAATTATCCAGGAGGAGGACAACTGATGTCTCCACTAATGCAGCTCAAAGGACACTCAGCAGATCACATACCCCCCACCCCAAACTTTCTATGTGCTGATACTACACTGCAATAGATGAATTATGAATACATAAATAGAAACTACAAAATAAACATACTGAAGAATATTCAGTGGAGGTGATGCAGACTTTACTCACCTGTTTTCTTCTTGTTGTTCTTTTGTTTTTTGTTGACCTCAGCATACATCAGCCTGTCCTCTGAAAGAGAAGATCAGACCTCAGGACACATTTGTTCAGCAGGTTTATGACACAAAGCTGTTGATGCTTCTGGACTTAGAGGTGGATTCAAACTTTTTACAACAACAACACAGTGAAAGGAATGAAAATGAAAATGAAAATCAGTGTTGCTATTGTGTCTTATTTGTGTGTGTTTTGTGACTGTGGTTTGGGTCAGAATCTGTAGTTTCTGTGATTCAGTAAATCCAGCTGAACAACTGACTAAACCCACAAAAACCTAAATGACTGCGACCCTTAATGTGTATGATGAAAGTGAGATGCTGCAGGTAAATGTTTTGAATAAATGTATTTCAGAGTTGGTAAGAACAGTGCAGTGGTCGTATGTAGCAGCTAAGTTTGGTAAGTAACTAAACTCCATGTTGACCTATAATTACCTGCAGTATGATGATGACACATTCAAGTACAAACAGTGAATGAGGCTGTTGTGACGTACCTGCAGCTTCCACCTTCACCTCAGCATAAATAACACTGTCCTCTGGTTTATGATGCTTCCCTGTTAAAAAAAAAAAAAAAAAAAAAAAAAGAATTAAAACATTTTAGCACTGCGAAACTTCTCTAAACTATAGATTTTTTTTTACATTGCATGTGTTTTGCACACTCACTCTTGTTTCCAAAGTTTTTAACCTCAATCAGGGAATATGTGACATTCTGGGGTTCATCTGCAACTGAAATGCAACAAAAAAAAAAAAAAATAGTTAGAGGATTGTAAACATATCCAATATATTTAGTATGCCTAAATCAAAAGGCTGTTTCACTATTAACTACTCTGAACTTTTCAAAATATGTGCTTTACCATTTTCAGTTTGTTCCACATGTGTGATTGATTCATAAAGGGTAGCAAACCATGAGATTTAACACTTGGACTGTCTGCAGCGATCCAACAAGAGCAGGAGAATAATGAGGAGAGAGACTCCACAAACCAGTCCAACAATCAGCCACGAAGAGCTGTCAGCTGCTGACACAGTTACTGTAACAACACACAATTATTAATAAACTGTAATTATATTGGATATTTTCCTTCTCAGTCATCAAAATATTTACAAAAATTCATCAAATGCTTTGATCCTGCTCACCTTTAACTAACATCCAGCTCTGTGGTGACTCTCTTCCTGAGTATTCACACTTGTAGAAACCTTCATCAGACTTTGACACTGCAGAGATCTTCAGCTCCTCTCGGGTATCATTTTGAATAAGTTTGTCATTGTGGTAGAAAAACACATTGGAAAGTATTTTTTGTGTCCTCAAACTGCAGCTCAGACTAACAGAAGCTCCTTCAGTCACAGGATGAACAGGACTCACCAGGATAGGAGCATCAGGATCATCTGTGACACAATCAAACACAATTGTTTCAGTCAGATCAGCTGATGCAGACTTTTAGAAACAGCTGACACACAATAATAAGAACAGATTGAACAAATGCTTTTCATCATGAAGATCTAATATCTGATCTTGAATATTTAAAAACTTCTGTATGTGTCCTATTTTTATCAAATCATTTCTATAGCACTTGTTTGGAATTGTGACATGAAATCTTCTCCTCTTAAGGTCTGGGTTATTGTTGCTGCAGCAGGAATGAAGCACAACAAATGCTCCATTCATTAAGTCACAGTAGTGCTATACAGCCTCCTCAGTAAATGTGCTGCACAGTTCAGATCACAAAAAACTTTCCTAAACCAAAAACTCAGCATAATAAGGAAAAATCTGTGACTGAGTTCTCTTTGGAAAATGTGATGGTGGAAGTTTTCACTGTGACTGCAAATCAAAAAGTTCTTCATTATTTAAATGATTCCCCAAAAGATTCAAGATCTGAACTTTGTAATTTGTGATTTGTTTCAATTTTTTTTGGTGCCATGTTTTCATTCTTTATAACGAAGCTCTGCACATGTTTAACAAGCAGCTGACTAAATTAGATTATTATATTCATTTTTATATGAGGCTGCTGTAGCAGTGAGGTGTGGTTTGAGCACAGCTGCAGGAGGAGAGGTGGGGCAGAGTAGTTCATGGAGCTGTGCACAGTGCAGGTAAAATGGTTCTTTGGTGAGATGCCTAAAATTGTCAGAAATTCACATTTTTGTCTGTGTTGCCACATAAAATTACTTCATGTACAGCAAAGCTGGGACTAATGCTCATGTGATGTCTAAATCATTAAAATGCAAGAAGAAAATGTATAATAACATACCCTGTAAAGTGATGTTGACTGCACTGCTGAACTCTCCTGATCCAGACTCACACCAGTACACTGCAGTATGTGACTTTAACATGTAACTGATTTTACATGTGGATCCAGTCATTGTCCTACAGTCAGAGTTCAGTCGGCCGTCCTCAGTGAACTTCTTCACTCTCCACTCAGCAGAGTTTCCCTCACAGGTCAGTGAGACAGAGTCAGAGGTGAAGTGTTGCACTCTGTCAGGACTCACTGTGAGAGACGCTGCTGAATGAACATCTGGAAACATGCAGGGAGGAGACAAAGCTCACAGATGTTAGGATTAAAATATCACAGTGAAAATGTTCATTTGCTTCCTGCAGATCAGAGCTAATATTTCAACAAACTGCAAAACGTGCTTGAAAACCAAATAACATTATTTTGTCCATCCATTCGCTTATCCTGTTCAGGGTCACAGGGGAGCTGGAGCCTATCCCAGCTGTCATAGGGCGAGAGGCAGGGTACACCCTGAACAGGTCGCCAGCCTGTCACAGGGCTAACACAGAGAGACAGACAACCTTTCACACTCTTATTCACACCTATGGGTAATTTAGAGTAGCCAGTTAACCTAACCCCAGTAAGTGCATGTCTTTGGAATGTGGGAGGAAACCCACACAAGCACAGGGAGAACATGCAAACTCCACACAGAGAGAGGGAGAGGCCTGGGCCAAGGTGGAATCAAACCCTTCCAGATGGTATTCTAACTGTGAGGCAGCAGTGCTAACCACCGCGCCACCGTGGTGCCCAACATTATTTTGTGTTGTTTTAAATTTTTTGTACATTCTAAATAAACAATTTTATCATCTGTTATTTGTTAAATGAGAATCCATTATCTTTTTACCTTTGTCAGAGTTGTTAACCTGCCTTCTGAGTTAGATTTTAATGAGCTGAATTTTAGTAAAAACTTGATGGATAAAAATGATGACATAACATCAGCTTTTTGAAAGGACAGAGAGAAACAAACTGAGCTGCAGACCAGACAAACTTTGGTTCACTGTGATCAGTGTGATACTCTGGGTCTCCTCTTCCAGCTCTACAGCAGGGTTATTATAGTTAAAGAAAACGAATGAAATAACGAAAACTGAAATTGAAAAAAACATTGTCGTTAACTGAAATAAATAAAAACTATAATTAAAAGGAAAAAAACGATAACTAATTAAAACTGAATTGTGAGTTTACAAAACTAACTAAAACGAACTGAAGTTATCGATAAACTGACTTTCATTTACTTTTTTTTTTTTTTTTTTTTTTTTTTTTAAGTCTTGTGGATTGATATGAAATCATTTTTTCCGCTCTCCGAGTTTAAGCTGGGAGCGCCATCAGACAACTGTGTGAGTGCGTGTGCATGTGCGTGCTCACCGCGCTGGTCCGTAAAGTAATGGCTGCGGTCTGCCGAGAAAGAGTCCCGTATGGAGGTTCTTTGAGTACAAGAGCACAGATAGAATCGAAAGTCTTGTTGTGGATGATAAAAAATGTGCGGAACATTTCTCAGTCAGGAAAAACCAGCAACATCAAAATCCACCTGAGAAGCACAACGGCTACAGAAACCGCTCTGATCCTACGAGGTAACCTGGCCTGCGCCTCTGGAGAAACGGGACTGCTTGTCGGGTCCATGCAGCCCAGAACGTTGTGACTAAACTGTTGCGTCCTTGTGCGTTTCCGGCTACTTTATCAGTGACAGAATAACAATCAGGAATAATAATCAAAGCATCAATATAAGGACTCACAACTGTCAGCAAATTCCTGGTAGGAGACTGCTGAAACTATCAGGATGGACATGAAGGAATGAAGAAAGTGAAAAAAAATGGGACAATTATGTTTGCAGCCAACAAACTGAGCACAAAGAGCGAGGACCAAAAAAGAAGTCCCAGCCTGCGCCGCATATAAAACACCTGCACACGACCACAAGGTAATTAACACACACAATCCAGCTACACAAGCATAAATGTGGACATGAGGTCGGCAATTTCTGTAGGTTGTGTACAGAGGCCACAAAGACCCTGCAAGTTTAATTAGCGAGCATCTAACCAAGCTAGCTCCAAAACAGAAGCAGCTTCAGGTGGTGAGAACATCAGGATGCAGCTGGATTTGAGCTTTGACTCCTTCAAAGAGTTTGTTTTTGTCAAACACCACATGTAGGTGTTGTTAATCTACTGCACTGATGCTGAACTTTATTGTGGAGTTTATTGAGTTTGGGAATTCATGTTTTTCTTTGTTTCTCCCTGTTGATGTTCATGTGTGTCCTTAATATTACACACATTCAGCACGTCTCATGAACAGTTGGTTATTGAATATATTTCTTTAAACGGTATCTTTTGTCAAGTTTTCATTACACAATAGTCACTTTTGCGCCTTGAATCTTGCACCTGATTAGGTATGAAAATACTAAAACTAATACTGAAACTAACTGAAACTAAGCATGAAACCAAAAATAAAAACTAATAAAAACGAGAAAAACCACTCTGAAAACTAACTAAAACTAACTGAATTAGAGAAAAAAAGTAAAAACTAACTAAAGCTGAACGATAATTTAAAATCCAAAACTATTATAACCCTGCTCTACACACATATCCTGCTGTGTGTGTCTGTCCATCAATGATGTAGGAGTCCTGTGCAGTCCCATCAGGTAGCAGCTCATAACTGTAGGATTTCTCTGATAGATCAGGAACAGCTTTATACCAGTAGAAGCTCCATCCTGCAGACGGATGTTCAACCTCACAGTTCAGAGTTACTGAGGCTCCAGGACTCAGCCATGATGGAGACACAGTGAGGACAGGTTCTGTTGGAAAGTAATTAATTGTTCACTCTCATTATTTTCTCGCTGCTCTTTTCATTGGTTGTTGTTTCTATTTGAAGACTTTTATTGATTCTATTATATTTTAACCTGGTGTTGCAAAACAATATTATGAAATAAAAAAAGATTTTTTTGCAAACAGTTTTGGTAACTATTAACTAGTGATTGATTACTACTAGGAACAGTACCTGTCCCCAGTATAACCATTTATAATCAGATCTAATCTCAGCCTTCACTGGTTGATGATGGCTCTCTTACAGCTATAGCAGAGAAGCTTTGCTGAGTTACTGTTAATAGTCACAGCTCAGTAATAATAATTGTTTCACATGTAACTCCAAGAATGCAGAGCAGCTTTCTGGGTCTGTAATGAATGTAATGTTTTACCAGGCAAACGTGTTAAAAGAAATATTTTCTAGAGCTGGTCGGTTCCTGAATCACCAAAGTTAATGAGTCAAATCTTCCTGAATGTGAATCATGAATCACAAAGTGAGTTCCCATTGTTCCCAATGGCTTCCTCTTTGTTATAATACCACTAAGAGCTGACTGTAAAATATTTAGTAGTGAGGAAATTTCATGACTGAATGTATTGCATCCTACCACACTGCCACGCTAGAATTCACTGAGCTCCTGAGAGCGACCCATTCTTTCACAAATGTTTGTAGACGCAGTCTGCATGCCTAGGTGCTGGTTTTATACACCTGTGACCATGGAAGTGACTGGAACACCTGGATTTAATGAGCTGGATGGGTGAGTGAGTACTTTTGGCAATAACGTGTATTTCTGAGGGTAAGCATCATACCTAGTGGGAGGAGCAACTGGTTTAAAGGGAGGCTGTTACAGCAAGGGTAATTTGTGTATGGCCACTAAAAGGCTGCTGAGTTATGAAGGAACTCAGTTCAGTAACTTTGACCTTCTATATAGAGTATATATAGTGTTTTTCCCCACTTTTAGTTTTTGTCAATTTTTATTTATTTATTTATTTATTTGTAAATACTCCTTGTTTTACACTTTGAGAGGTGACAAAATAAATGACATGCTAAGAACATCGTCTGTGCCTTCATTCTTTGCTTCACCTGTTGGGAGAAGTTTAAGTGTAACAGTATTTACATTTAAGTTTTCGTTGAGCTGTATATTTAAACTTGCTCTTTTGCACCACCTAGTGGTGGACTATAGAAAGTACAATTGTTTGTAGCTTGTGTTTCCACCCGAGCCCACTGTACCGATGCACATGCTATGCGGGCTGCGGCGGCTGGTTAGCTCCACACAGAGAGAAAGAAACGCGGAAAGTTGATAAGTGAAGAAAGAAGGGAGAAAGAAGGTGGAGAAGAAAAAACTAAGATCGTTAAGGATTGTTTAGCCCCTCCTGGATGTCAGTTCACGAGGTTTGTGTACTTATATGTTTTATTATCTGTGATTAATATCTTCGTTGACTGACACAAAGTACAAGAATGAGTTTTGATATGGTATTTTTTTGTTGTTTTCTTCTGTCGTGAGCAGTTCTCACGGGTTGTGAAGACAAGAATAAACCCTGTTTTATGATTCTACGTCGTGCGCTCGTTAATCCGTGAGGGTGCTACAGTGAGAACTCTTCTGCTCCGCGCTGGTAGATGAAAGGACGGTGCCGACAACAAGTAGCAGAGGCGCCACGGTCAGTCACGGCTATGCACAACAAGGACACAGCCATCGCAGGAAGGTTCAGGGGCCCCCAAAATAAATGTCGCCCCAGTTAAAGGACTTACTTGAGTTACTTACAAAAAATTGACTGTTAAAGGAATTAAAACCAGCTTCTCAGTATTGAGGAGCAAAGCAAAGGACTTGAATATTTTCTCATTGTTACATTTCTACCGCTTGAGTGACTGATATTTATATAGTATTAATTTGATGTTGTGATAAGTAATCTGTGCAATGTGCATTCACTGTGTTTAAGTAAGTGCCAGAAGATACAATATTAATGGCTTGGTAAAGACGTGATTTAAAGAGTTGCAATAATTACTGTGTTTTAAGATCACAACAGTCAGTTCAAATAAGACCAATATTCATTTACTCCTCCTTACCAAATCAAATTCAGGCTGCTGTAGTCAATCCTGCACTTAAGGTTAATTTAAGAGTAAATAATAAAATAAACTCCAACAATGGCAGAGTTCGAGGCTAATCCAGAAGTTAATGAAGATGGTGACGTGGAACAACTTCCTGCAGATGAAGAATTACAAGCAGCAAAAGGCACAGCTGATGATGTCTCTACTACCTCACAAAGGGCACAAAGGAGCCAAAGAGTCCGTACGCTGACGGAAAAGGGCCAAGAACTGCACGATGAGCACAAAAGGAAGGCTGCATATCGTTTCAGTGTGCGCTATGAGAAGTGGAAAGCTGTTGTTAAGGATGCCAAAGGAGCCATAGATGGTCAGTGCTCAAAGGGTCTGCTACAGGAACATGTCTCCAAGGTTTCAAGTGCTTCTAAAGATGTGAATGCTGCCTATGTAGAGTTGAGACACATTGAATCTCCAGATAATGATACAAGACGGAGAATGGACGCGTGTGAAGCCATAACAAAGACAATTATCGGAGCACTAGCAAGGTGCCCAAGTAGAGCTGAAGTTCAAGGAGATGAATGCTTGAGGGAGACTGAGTCTATATCTAAGTTAGTAGCCTCAGACAGGATAAGTGTAAGGTCAGACAACACTAAGCTCTCCTCTCGTTCAAGAGTTTCCACTAGACACTCCAGCAGGCTCTCGGATAAAAGACAAGATGCAGCTGCTGAAGTTGCAGCAAATGAAGCTGCGCTGCAAGTTCTGCTTGAACAAGAAACTCATATGAAGGAAATTGAAAGACAAGAAACAGAAATAGCACAAAGACAGAGAGCTCTAGAAGCTAAGCGCAGAGAAGTGGAGCGACTTGAGACAGTAAAAAGGCTAAATGCAGCAAGGGCTCGACAACAGGTGTATGAACAAGGTGAATGCTCAGATGAAGAAATATACAGCCTACTTCATCACAGCTCTGACAAGAAACATGAAGTCAAGTCTGGAAACAATGACTCACATTTCAACCGGTGTCCTTCCCCACAAAATGTGACACTCCAACAAGAAGTGAATACAACAGACCTGGTCAAGGCATTTGCAGAATCTCTCAGTGTAAGTCGTCTTCCAGCACCAGAGCCAACAATATTCAGCGGTGATCCTATTAGATATAATGATTGGAAGATTTCCTTTCAGACTCTAATCGGCAGAAAAAATATACCAGTTGAAGAGAAGACTTATTACCTGAGAAAGTATGTAAGTGGACCTGCAAGGAAGGCAATAGAAGGATACTTTCCGCTTGGCACAGAGTCAGCATATTATGCAGCATGGACAGTTCTCGAAGAGAGGTATGGCAATCCCTTCCTTGTAGCCAAGGCCTATAGAGATAAACTTGATGCATGGCCCAAGATAAGCTCTAAGAGCAGTATGGAACTTCAAGCGTTTGCTGACTTCCTCTGCTGCTGCAAGACTGCCATGTCACAAATGAAGGGCCTTGAAGTGCTCAATGACTGCAATGAAAACCAAAGGATGCTTGCAAAACTCCCAGATTGGCTCATTTCACGGTGGAACAGAAAGGTTATGGAAGTGCAAGAGGAGAGCCACACCTTTCCAACCTTCAGCCAATTTGTGGATTTCATCTCACGAGAAGCCAAAATTGCCTGTAATCCCATAACATCTCTTTTCACTCTGAAATCAAGTGAAATTGAAGGAGCAAAAACACCAAAGAACAGAAGCCATGGAGCGAAGGTACTGGCAACTAACTCAAATGAAAGATCTGTCAGTACTAGTTGTATGTACTGTGAGAAGTCAGGTCACAGCCTGCTTAAGTGTAGGAAGTTCATGAGTGAAAGCATTGATGAGAGGTTAAACTTTGCTCGAGACAAGCAGTTATGTTTTGGCTGCCTGAAGTCTGGTCACCATTCTAAGGATTGTGAGAGCAGAGCAACATGTGATACATGTGATAAAAAACATCCAACATGTCTTCATGACAATCGTACCAGAAAAGAAAGAACAATGAGAAATCAAACCAACAGTGACAGCACAAGACAAAGAAACCCAGACGCTTCACAAGACAACAGTTTCACACCAACAACAAGTGAAGCAACATCTAACAGAGTCGCACAGAATGTTGATGACACTCACACCTCCTCCATTGTTCCAGTATGGGTGTCAGCTGAAGGTGAGCCAGAGCGCGAAGTTCTCGTGTACGCGCTTCTTGATACGCAGAGCGACACGACCTTTATTCTTGAAGAAACGGCACGAGCTCTGCATATAAAAGGCGAATCAGCTCAGCTAAGGCTTACCACCATGTCTTCAAGAAACACAGTTGTGTCCTGTTTCAAGCTCTCAGGTCTACAAGTAAGAGGGTTTTACTCAAATAAGACAATTTCCCTACCTGTAACGTATGCAAGAGACTTCATACCTGCAAATCGAGATCACATTCCAACCCCTCAAACAGCCAAGGCATGGCCTCATCTTGAATGCATTGCAGATGAGCTTGCTCCAATACAAAGCTGTGATATTGGCCTGCTGATTGGCTACAACTGCCCCCAAGCACTTGTTCCTCGTGAAGTTGTGTCAGGAAATGAAACCCAGCCATTCGCACAAAGGACTGATCTGGGGTGGAGTATTGTGGGTTATGGCAATCCATGTCTCGATTATGGAGATGGCTTTGGAGTGAGTCATCAAGTCGTTGTGAAGCAAGTGGTGCCTGATGTTCAACCCTATTCAAACATCACCAACAAGGTCCACTATGTTTACAGAACTCAGATAAGGGAAACGGTCTCTTCTACAGAGGTCCTAAAAATGTTGGAATCTGACTTTGTTGAGAAGGCTTCAGAAAATGTAAAGGTCTCTCAAGAAGATCTCAGATTTCTAACAAAGATAAAGAAGGGCATTAGGCACAAGGAGGATGGTCATTTTGAGATGCCACTCCCATTCAAGAGCGAAAGGCCTAACCTGCCAGATAACAAGGCATGTGCTATTCATCGTCTCAAATGTTTAGAAAGGAGGCTGAAGAGGAACAAGCAGTACTACATGGATTACAAGAATTTCATGGATGAGATAATAGCCCATGGGGATGCTGAAAAGGTTCCAGACCAAGACACTGACAAAAGACCAGTTTGGTACATCCCACACCATGGGGTGTATCATCCACAAAAACCTGGAAGGATTCGCGTCGTCTTTGATGCCTCTGCTAAGTTCCAAGGCACTTCACTAAATGACCATCTTCTGACTGGTCCAGAACTAACAAACACCTTGCTCGGAGTCTTGTGTCGCTTCCGTAAAGGCCCAGTGGCCTTCATGTGTGATATTGAACGCATGTTCCACCAGTTTCACGTGCGTGCTTGCGACCAAGATTACCTACGGTTCTTGTGGTGGGAGAACGGCGACCTTGAAACTCCATTCACAGTCTACCGAATGAAGGTACACCTATTCGGTGCAGCATCGTCTCCAGGTTGCGCCAACTATGGTCTCAAGCACCTTGCAGCTGAAGGAGAAGGAAGTTTTAACGAAGAAACCATCAAGTTCATCAAAACCAACTTCTATGTTGATGATGGACTAGCAAGTGTCGACACTGAAGATCAAGCAATACAGCTTGTCAACGAAGCACGCAAATTGTGCAGCACGGGCAACCTTCGGCTGCACAAGTTTGTCTCAAACAGCACCCGAGTTTTAGCTTTGCTTCCAAAGGAAGAATGTGCTGCGGTTGCCAAGGACCTTGATATAGCATTTGAGGCAGTGCATATGGAAAGAGCACTTGGCGTACAATGGTGCGTGGAATCAGATCAATTCCAGTTCCGAGTGGTTGTCAAGGAAATCCACTCACCCGAAGAGGAGTATTATCTACAGTTGCCTCTGTGTTCGATCCATTTGGGTTCGTGTCACCTTTCATTTTGCTAGGAAAACAAATTTTGCAACAAATGTGCCGAGACAAGCTCAGTTGGGATGAAGCCTTACCTGATAGCCTTCGTCCCCAGTGGGAGTCCTGGCTGCGTGAACTGGGAAACCTTGCAGAGGTAAAGATTCGCAGATGCTACATCCCTCCGAACTTCAAGCCACAACACTATGAGCTTCATCATTTTTCTGATGCGAGTGCATCTGGATATGGCATGTGCACTTACCTGAGGGCAGTAAGCCCATCCGGCGAAGTTCACTGCTCCTTGGTGATGGGAAGATCGAGAGTTCCACCATCCAAAGTCACAACTATTCCACGGCTTGAGTTGTCGGCTGCCGTTGTTGCCGTTCGCATCAGTGACATGCTGAAAAGGGAATTGGAAGTGGAAATCTCAGAAGAAAGGTACTGGACTGACTCCAAGGTGGTACTCGGATACATCAGTAATGAAGCCAGAAGGTTTCATGTATTTGTTGCAAACCGTGTGGAACGCATCAAACAAAGTACAGAGTCAACACAATGGTGGTATGTAACCTCCGAAGATAATCCAGCAGATCACGCCTCAAGAGGCCTTACAGCAAAACAACTTGTAGCCTCAAACTGGTTCAAAGGTCCAGATCTTCTCTGGCAGAAGGTCATAACCAGTGGTGAAATCAAGGTGGGAGAGTTATCGAACAGTGACCCAGAGGTCAAGAAGGTTCAAGTCCACAAGATACAAGCAGAAGAACAAAGGTCACTGTTGGATCGGCTACACAAGTTTTCAGACTGGTTGAGAATGATTAAGGCTGTTGCCAGACTCAAGCGCTATGTCAAGGAAGTGAAGGATCACAAGAGGTCATGTGACATTGTCACCCTGCAAGAGAGAAAGGAAGCAGAGGTAACAATAATAAGGATGGTTCAAGAAGCGGCGTTCGCTCAGGAAATAAAAACCTTACAACATCATGAAGTGATGCAGACCAATGACAGGGTCAACAAGCTACACAAGTTATGTCCATTTCTTGACGACCATGGCATTCTTCGGGTAGGCGGACGCTTGATGCATGCTGCCTTGCATCCTGATGTCAAGCATCCTGTGATCCTGCCAAGAAACAGTCACGTGACTGCGTTACTCGTCAAACATTATCACGTGAAGACTTACCATCAAGGACGAGGAATCACTATGAATCAGCTTCGAGCTAACGGATTTTGGATACTTGGATGCAGTAAGATTGTTTCATCCTGTATCTATAAATGTGTAAAATGCAGGAGGTTCAGAAGACCCACAGAGCAGCAGAAGATGGCAGACCTCCCGGAGGACCGGATGGAAACTGCACCACCATTCATCTACTGTGGGATGGACTGCTTCGGTCCCTTTTTTGTCAAGGAAGGCCGCAAGGAGTTAAAGCGCTATGGATTGCTAATCACCTGCGTGTGCTCCAGAGCAGTACATCTCGAGATGCTTGATGATCTGTCTACAGATTCCCTCATCAACTCTTTACGTGCATTCATAGCCATCAGAGGTACAGTTCGACAAATAAGGTGTGATCAAGGCACGAACTTTGTAGGCACCAGAAATGAGTTTGTTGAAGCATTTAAAGAAATGGATCAAGCAAAACTGGGAAAACTGGACTGCGAGTTTCTCATGAACATCCCAGCGTCAAGCCACATGGGTGGCGTCTGGGAGAGACAAATCCGCACCATAAGGAGTGTACTCACATCAATCCTGGAACAATCAGGCAAACAACTCGACAGCTCCTCTCTAAGGACGTTCCTGTATGAAGTCATGGCAGTTATCAATAGCAGACCATTGACTACTGACCAACTGTGTGATCCATCAAACCCAGAACCTTTAACACCAAACCACATACTAACCATGAAGTCCACGATCGTCTCCCCACCTCCAGGAAGGTTCGTGAAGGAAGATCTTTACCTCCGTAAGAGGTGGCGTCGTGTTCAACTCCTCACCAACACTTTCTGGCCAAGGTGGAAAAGAGAGTATTTGTTGAATCTCCAGAGTAGACAGAAGTGGACCAAAGAGCGTAGAAATGCTAAGGTCGATGATGTTGTCCTCCTGAAGGATGAGATAACTCCACGCAACCAGTGGAAGTTGGCAAGGATCATTGAAGTTTACCCTGGTAAGGACGGAAGAGTGAGGAAGGTGAAATTGTTGATAAGTGATCCAACTCTGGACAAAGAAGGAAAACGTACCTCCAAACCTGTTCATCTGGAGAGACCAATTCAGAAGATAGTCATTCTGATAGAAGCAGAAGATTCTCAGCCTCACTCTGCCTAAAATATAGTTCATACTTCTTAATTCATAAGCAATTCATTATTTCATTGTTAATAGTTTGTTCCTTTAAAATCACAAGTGATTGGTGGGAGTGTAACAGTATTTACATTTAAGTTTTCGTTGAGCTGTATATTTAAACTTGCTCTTTTGCACCACCTAGTGGTGGACTATAGAAAGTACAATTGTTTGTAGCTTGTGTTTCCACCCGAGCCCACTGTACCGATGCACATGCTATGCGGGCTGCGGCGGCTGGTTAGCTCCACACAGAGAGAAAGAAACGCGGAAAGTTGATAAGTGAAGAAAGAAGGGAGAAAGAAGGTGGAGAAGAAAAAACTAAGATCGTTAAGGATTGTTTAGCCCCTCCTGGATGTCAGTTCACGAGGTTTGTGTACTTATATGTTTTATTATCTGTGATTAATATCTTCGTTGACTGACACAAAGTACAAGAATGAGTTTTGATATGGTATTTTTTTGTTGTTTTCTTCTGTCGTGAGCAGTTCTCACGGGTTGTGAAGACAAGAATAAACCCTGTTTTATGATTCTACGTCGTGCGCTCGTTAATCCGTGAGGGTGCTACATTAAGAAAGAACCCTGCAGCATCCACACTGGATCAAAATTATACATACAGCCCCAAATACATACACAGCCACTAAAATTTGGTTAAATGCCCCTTAGTGAGTTGCACCCTCAACCAGACACTTTTGGTAGCCAGCAAGAAGCTTCAGGCACAATTCTGGATAGACTCTTGTCATTGTGGCCAAATAGCTCAATCTTTCTCATCTGAACATAAGATCTGACCATCTTTAGAAAGCATTTGGCTCGTCCATGTGAGCCGCTGCTAATGTCAGTCAAGCTTGAAGGTGTTGATTTTGAAGCAGGAGCTTCTTTCTTGATCAGCACCCTCCCAGTCCATGGTGATGTAAAACTCACTTCACTGAGGGCAGTGATGCTGGTGTTCCAGCAGATGAGCATTGGTGGTTCTTGGGTTGTTCCTACATCCTAAACAAATTTCCTCTCAATTTGGGTTTTCTTCCAAAGCTTGGCAAAGTGGAACTACCAGTTGGAGTCAATCATGATCACTAATGAGAAGTTAATAGGCCTTGGCCAGTTCAAAGAAATTGTTAAAGCCGCCAAACTACCATGGCATTCATGCCCATGAGGAGTGATGAAACCTTTTGATCACAATTGTAAGCTTTCATAGAGCTATCTAAGGCTGCAACAATTTACCGAGTAACTGAATTATAATAGTTTAATGCACAACTCTGTAGAGCTCACCATGTGAGTCTTTTACACACATTAGTGACTAAAAAATGAGCTGCAATAATGTATTCAGGGACATGCGCATGAATAAAGAGTATTACAACATTAAGCCCATGCAGCCTCCAGTTTTCCCAACCAAACAACCGATAACACAACAGCAGTAGTGAAAATGCTGTTATAGTTTAACGTGGAGTCTGTTTACACACAAAAGAGCAAAGATGTGAGCTCAGGTGGAGTGATCTAGTGTCCAAAACAGCAGTGCCTGTTCCTGTAATCACCATTAAAACTTTTACTGGGGGGTTGCCAGGTTGGCTCAGCGGATGAGCAGGGGACCATGCATGCCACATGCCAGTGGTGCCTGCGGCCCAGGTTTGTGTCTGACCTGTGGCCTTTTCCTGCATCTGTATGTCTCTCCCAACATTCCTGTTTAATTTTAATTTTAAAAATTCAAAGTTTAAAGTCTTCCTCAGCTTAGCAGTTAGCACAAATCACATAATGATCATCAGAAATATAAGAATGAAACTCACCAGTTTCCTCCACAGTGATTTCATTGCTGTCCTCAGAGAAGAAAGCTGGATCTCCTCTCCCTCCTCTGCAGTGGTACAGACCTCCTTGTGAGACTCTAATATCTCTGTTTGCTTCATTTCCTCTCATGAGCTGAGCTTCAGAAGAGACTGAATCACGTCTGAACCAGTCAAACTTCCAGCCAGCAGAGCCCTCCACAGAGCAGCTCAGTGTCACGCTGCCCCCTGCTGGTATGATTGAGCTTTGTGCTGTCAGTGTGGCTCTGGGTTTACCTGCTGCTGTTGAGTTGAAAGGAAAAAGGTGATTAGATTGTCACTTGGATGGAGGACTGCATCATATTTACACCTGCCCTACGTGCTCACATCAGTTTTAACTTTGTCCATCACAGATTTTTTGCTGCACAGCAGAGAAGTTGCTCTGACTTGTTTTGCTCTCTTCACTGTGAATAAAAAGCTCTTCTTAAGGTTAAGTTGTTGCCAGAATTAAAACAAAATAGTTTACCAAGCAACAACAAAAAAGAAAAACTACAAAGTTGTAATAAGTGGCCTTATTTAGATAATTGGGATGAAAAATCTCCAACTTACACGATACAGTCAGTGTGATGGTATCACTCCACTCACAGAGTACACAGAGTCTTAATACCATGTAAACAACTTAAATTTGTAGGCCTTTATAAAATGCTCTCATATTAAATATTGTTTTTATTTCTCTTCTATAAATGACTCATTATTTTGGGAGTTGGCTTAAGTCTGCTTTGCTTTCATGAAGATGCTGACTTTGAGTTGAACAAGCACATCAGCAGAGAGAAAAACAAAGTCAGTGAGTGTAATTAAAACAAAATCTGAAACACTTTTTAAAGCTCAGACTCAGCATTTATTTTCCACACAGAAACAGATCTAAACAACACCACACAGAAAAGGTAAATATGTAATTTCATACTCTTGTGAACTAATCTGATACTTTTATGACTTTCTGGAAAGTGGATCCTCTGTTCAAAGAGGCTCACTGAGTTCAACTTTAAATAAATTGTATCAACTGAAACAGAGTGAGGATGTGATTTAGAGTGGTACAGGAGACGGGAAATTAGAGAACAATATTATACATATTTTATAAAAAGAAAGCAAAGAAAAAAAATCCTCACCTTTATCATTTCCATAGCAGAGTGTACTGAGCACTGAAACAAAAACTGAAACCTCATCTGAGATTATCAAAGATGAACTAAAACATCTTTTATAAATGAATAGTTCATGCTCATAAAAAATGTCACTGCATATGTATTATAATTTGGTGGATAGGCTGAAACATGAAAACAAATATTAATGATAAATTTATTAATCATAAAAATCACAAAGACGCTCAGATGAAGGTCAAACAGGTGATGCTCTGAAAGTCTCACAAAGGAGAAACATGTTCATGAATCAGTGCCATTCAAACCATGTCAGGAATCTACTTACTCAATAACCCCGTCATGCAGAGCAAAGAGTGCCCCATCCTCACATCCACCCTGCTGCTCTCTGATCTCAAAGTGTTCTACTTTGCATAAATAATAAAAGGTGAACAAAGACGAGCTGCATTTCTTCTTCTTCTGTCTGTATTCTCTCTCTTCTTCTTTTCCTTTCACGCCCACCTCAAACAGCTCCTGTGGCTCTGACCGCAGCAGCTGGGTGATGTTTTTACCTTTCCTGTTTATTGCAAGCATAAATGTTGTTACCGTTCTCTATAATATACAAAGGTGTTTGCAGGTCACAGTTTTCAGTTTTCTTCTTTAGAAACTCTTGTGTGATTTTTTTAAGTGTCCTGAGAATCTGCTGCAATATTCCTCTTCGGCAGGCTTTGGGAGTTCTGGTATATCCACAGGCATTCATGGTGCCACCTATAAATGTCATCTCCCCAACACTCAGCTCCTTGTACCTCCACTTATGGTCCTGTTCTGGACCCCAGCTGAACAAATTAATTTTGGTCTCATCTGATCAAAGTGTCCTCAAGGTTCTTTTCATCTTCTTCAGTAAATCTCAGTGTTACAGGTTTATTTGTTCTTTGTGTGACCTGTCCAAGAAACACTTTTGCTTCCATCAGGCTGCATAAAAACATGTAGGCTTGTATTTTATGTGACTGTTCGCTCAAAAATTATCATGCAGTAGCATCATATGTAACATACTTTACATGTCTGGCATTTAATTTTCAAATGTTTTGTCTTCCATCTGTTAGGTTCGGACCACCGTTGAATAAAGAAAGACACAGAAACCTGTAGTTGATCTTTTTACCTGCAGGGAGAGTCTCCGTCAGCTCACACCCGTTTGCGTGTCTGAAAGAGAGTCTGACCTCCTTCTTCCTGCCGGCTCTTTTATTTTAGCATCACGTGGCTGTGTGGGGGTGTGTGTATGTGTGTGTGACGTCGGGTAACAGGCGTTACCTGCTTTCCTCACCTGGAGGGTCCGGGTGTGTATGAGTATGTTTTGTGCTTACAATCTGATGGTCATGTGCATGTTTATGATGAACACATTATGATACATAGAAAAACAGTTACATGTTTATCTATTCTAACATTTCCTCCCTGTTTATCATGAACATAGCACATACAATCCTGAATGAGATTGAGGTGAAAAACCTGTCATGCGGCTGTCTATCCTTCTTTTGACCCAAAGTCACTTTCTATTCTTTTAAGACAGGAAAATTCCTCAACGGCCCCGCCGCTCACGGCAGCCACTGCTAGTCAGTCTCACTCGGGGAAACACCTACACACATTTGCAAATTTTAAACATTAGTTTGAAAACCAGTTTACATCCACCCCCATCACTTGGTCTCCCATTTTCAATGGGGGTTTCATATTTGGTCTTCTGTTTCACCCTCCTGCCCACCCTGCACAAGGGTACACTGATAGAAAGCTGAAAGGAAAACATTCGTCATCATTTTCCTTAAAGATGGAACAATACAACTGAAAAATAAACAAAACAGTAGCAGAATGACCCCTGGTGGCCCTAAGACTTTCAGCAGAACTTGCCACCAAGCTCCAGTAGTCAGCCAAGAGAGCCAGTCCTGACTCCCTCCAGGTGTCTGCCGTTCCATATACTGCTGCAGGGTGTATACTCCTCCTTGCGGGGCAGCCAGCAAGTCCAAAACCACTCTATTCTGCATCACCATTGCACGCAAGGCGCTCAACTCTTGTGTTGCAGTCGCGATGGTCATCAATGCGCCCAGGGTGCAGATCCAGTTCCACGTGGTCATTGCATGTGAATGAGCCATCCCTATTTAGTGGGGGATTCAGTTGTTTTCTTCATGGGATTGAGACGAAGGTGGCCTAGGGCTCACCCCCCCCTTTGTACCCCGACTTCCGTCCCCTACACAGCGTTGGTTGGCTCAATCCTTTTGCAATGGCTAAGGTGTATCCACGTGGATCTCTCTGCTATTTTGACTACAGCTGGCGTGGTCAGTAGTACTTTGTAGGGTCCGTCCCACCGGGGTTGGTTCCAGCACTTCTTCTTAATCACTCTGACTACGACCCAGTCTCCCACCGCCACCGGATGTTCCTGTGGAGAAGCAGAAGAGCCTTCCGGCACTTTATTTGTATCAACAACATTTTTGCTTTGGAACAACTTTCTCATTCAATCACTCAAGTTTGTCTCTTCCTCTGCTTGTTGTTATTCTGTGTACACCGGGAGTCTAAAAGGTCGGCCAAACAATGCCTCATAGGGGGTTATCCCTGTGTTGTTGGGGGTCACATGCATGTATGTTTTTACTAAGTCTATGCATTCTACCCAGGGCCTTCCCGTTTCTGCCATACATTTCCTTAGTCTGTTTTTTACTGTGCCATTCGTTCTTTCAACGAGTCCTGCGCTCTTGCGGATGATAAGAACAGTGATTTTTTTAGCTGTACCCCTAGGTTTTACGACTAAGCAATACTTATAGGTCTTACTCACTATCCCCCCCTGTTGATACATGTGTTAAAGCATGTATCAATATGGCTGCTGTTTTGAATAGTGACCTAGGAAGTTGTTCCACTTCAATTTTGCTTGCTGCTGCATATCATGCAGCACTTCGGGTCACAAGGGTTCCACAATTGTTGTGTAATTGTTGAGGTGCCATATTTACCACTTGCGGCCAGCTTTGCTGCTTTGTCAGCGTAGCTGTTTCCCAATGCTATCAAGTCTGTGCCTGTTTTGTGTGCCGCGCATTTACAAATGGCCAGGGCTGATGGTAGTTTTATGGCCGTTAATAGGTTTTTTTAAACAGTTCAGCATGTTTTACTGGCTTCCCTGTAGAGGTCAGCATTCCCCTTCTCGCCCACTGTGCTGCAAACGAACGTACGGCAGAAACGGCATACTGGCTGTCAGTGTAAATCGTGACTTCTTTACCTGCATGATGCTTGCATGCTTCGGTTAATGCGATTAACTCGGCTGCTTGAGCAGAGAGGTGTGAGGGCAGTTTCTCAGCTTTGATTATGGTGGTATTGGTGACTATAGCGTAGCCCGTTTCTGTTTTGCTTTATCATTTTTCCTGCTTGAGCCGTCCACAAACACAACGTTGCCTTTCGCCAGTGGTTCATCTTGTAAGTCTAAGCTGGGCTTGCTGTTTTGTTCCGTCAGCAATTTGTAGTCATGAGGGTCGCCGTCATGTGGCGTTGGTAGCAGAGTGGCTGGGTTTAGAGTGGTACAGTGCTCTATAGTTATGTGTGGTTGCGATAACAGGAGCGCTATGCAGCTCCGGTGTCTGGCTGGAGATAAGAATGTCATTTTACTCTGTAAGAGCAGCACCTCAAGTGTAAGTGAGTGGAAAAGCACCAGTTCTCTGGAGGCCTACATAGCGAGTGCTGCTGCACATACTGCTTGCACGCAAAGGGATCCATGCTCTGCAATAATTACACAGGCCTAAAAAGGCCATCATTTGCTTCTTTGTTTGTGGTTCAGGTGTTTGTGCTAGTGCTGTGTGTGTGTGTTAGATGCCAGTAATGAGTGAGTGGTGTGTGTGTGTGGGTGTCATCTCACTTCCCTTCTCTGCTGATCAAGTAACTTGCCCTCGTCTGACTTGTCTGAAGTCCTCCTCTCCGATCAGTGTGACACAGTCTGGTTAGTCCGCGTTCCATTCACCAGTTGTGGACATTCAGTTCACCGGTGACCCGTCAGGCTGCAGTTGTAACATCTGTCATCTCGATGCACCTGGAAAAAAAAATCATCCCCGTCTTCTTCCACATCCTCGTCCTCTCCCTCGGGAGTGTTGAGGGCTCTTCTGAGGTGGAGCTGTTCTGCTTGTCTGCAGGTTGTGGTGCAGCAGCAACTCGATGAGGAGGTGGAGGTGGTGGATCTCGTGTTTACCGACGATCATTCTGGTCTGGACGATGTCTGATCGGAGGGCAGGAGTCCAGATCTGGGTCAGAGATTTTCAGCGCTTATAAATTTGCCTGCAAAAAGGGCATAGAGAGATGAGTTATCACAAGTAACAACAAATGGAGGTGGCCCCAAAACCGCCACTCCATTAATTAGGGCATCAGCTGTTCTGCCGCTCAAACTCTGCTAAGATCGCGCTCTACGCACACTTCTTTAACTATTAATTTTCTACTCCTGCGTTCCCATCTCCATTTTTTCCTAGTGAGACGTCTCTCACAGGTAAGAAAACAGAAAAAAGGACACGTTCAAGGAGGCCTAATCACCTTAGGTTAAACAACACAATTTGTCTTTAACCTCTTTTACACGCGACCCAGTCTGCGTGCCACCCATTCGCTGATGGGTGTTACCCTTTTAAGCAGACTCCCAATGTCTATTCGGCTCTGACAGTGACAGATGCAATTTTTGATTTACCTTTTAAATCATACTTTTTCCCATTTTAAATTATTTGGAATCTTTCTCACTCGATATGTGTTATGGCCGTGCCTCTAAGGCAGGGTCCTTGAATCCAGGCAGCTGGCCAGCAAAGGGTGAAAATTCGAGTTCCTCCGTAATTTGCAAATGCAGGAGGACTGAAGCATTTTTTTTCTTCAGCTGGCCAGTGACTCGTCACTTCTTTGTGGAAGAACTTACTGGATCCTACCAACAATCACCAAAATTGTTATGGAAATTTATCAAATGAGAGAGACAAAATTCCTGTTGCCCATTGTTCTATGTCAATTTTGTGTGGGGTTAAGTCTTTAACGGCCTCTTGCATTTCAGTTTCAGTCCAAGGTTGGTAAACCAAAATAGTGGGAGGTTGAGGTGTTTGGGTTCGCGACTTGGAGCATGGGGAAGATTTGTGCCACTTGTTCCAGTGCAGGTGGGGGCCCTCCACAATTGAAACAATCCCTTTCATACCCGTACTCTGATAAAATGGGATAACCTGCTGGCTTAGGTGTGGCATGCACATCTATGTGCGCCAGTGTTTTAAGTTCTCCATTTCTGGTGCGGCTTGCAATAGGAGAAAAAGCTGCGGGAGAAACAGCTGTTAAGCCTTCCCTTGCTTGGGTCACATGTTGTTTTGCCCCGTTAGGCCCTCCCCCCTCTAAACATGGCGCGGCTTGTTTTGCCCTGTTAGGCCCTCCCCCCTCTAAACATGGCGCGGCTTGTTTTGCCCCGTTAGGCCCTCCCCCCTCTAAACATGGCGCAGCTCCGGGTGCTGCTGGGTCAGGCCCACTACGGTCTTGCTGGGATCTACATACAATGTGAGTTTCCTCATCTGCCTTTATTACAGCTGCATGCACGTGTGTGGGTGGTTTTGCTGCTGTGGCTTTTGCCTTCTGCTGTTCCTGTCGGCGTTTAGCTTGTAACAGCCACAACTTTGCACACTGCAGTTCCAACTGCGCCTTCTTGCAAAATGCTGCTTTTTGTTGCAGCTGTGTTACTAAGTTTTCACATTCTGTCACTACCAACTTTCCCTTAAACCCATATTTTTTCTTCCATTATTTATATATTGAGTTGACCCTTGTTTATGCCATTCCATAAATTTTACATCGCCCTCTAATACGGCGGCCTCGCATTTCGACGAGGACTTACCCATTGTTTCTGACGTACAATCAGCCTGTGCTTTGTCTCGTACAGACCACGTGTCTTTATTGAGACCTAAACCCAAATCCGCCCTTCACTGTGTACTTCAACAGACCATGAAGTTGAAAACCGTTAGATTTTCTTCATGCTGCTGCTTCCACTTCAATGGCAGCTTTCACTCTCTCAGTCACTCACATTCACACACACATACGCGTATTTATGGCGCCTATTTTAAATCTTTGTTTACGGCGAGAACACCAAAATTCCGAATTAAGGCCAAATTAAAACCTCTCCGTTCGTTAGAGTTACATATTTACTTTCTCCTTTCGGCGAGAACACCTACGGTACCGTTTTATACTTTATTTCTCTATGCTTTTCCCTGAAAAGCTAACTTTCCCTGAAAGTTACTTCGGCCGGTGCCCCTCGTGAACCCTGTTCTGAGGGCGCTTTTCCCTGAAAAGCTAACTTTCCCTGAAAGTTACTTCGGCCGGTGCCCCTCGTGAACCCTGTTCTGAGGGCGCTTTTCCCTGAAAAGCGAACTTTCCCTGAAAGTTACAATGGCCGGTTACCTCACGAACCCGGTTCGGAGGACGTATACTACAGTTTTCCCTGAAAAGCCAACTTTCCCTTAAAGTAATAATGGCAATCGGACCCGGTCCGACTCAGTAGTCTACGATTTGTCCTACCTGGTTTCTGTCGTCTTCACGTTGGTGGATCGGGTCTCGAGGAAAGCGTTCCCAGCGACCGCGGAGAAACCTATGAAGCCGGGCCTGACAACGAATTCACGTCTCGGGTCTTTGCACAGCGCCTCTATCGCAGCTGGCTGTCCGGACAGTCTGCCGGCGTTGCTCCGCTGTCGTTAGGAAAAACCTCCTCACTGCCCTCCCGGCTCTCGAAGGACCAAAAAATGTTAGGTTCGGACCACCATTGAATAAAGAAAGACACAGAAACCCGTAGTTGATCTTTTTACCTGCAGGGAGAGTCTCAGTCAGTTCACACCCATTTGTGTGTCTGAAAGAGAGTCTGACTTCTTTCTTCCTGCCGGCTCTTTTATTTTAGCGTCACGTGAGTGTGTGGGGGTGTGTGTATGTGTGTGTGTGACATCAGGAAACAGGCGTTACCTGCTTTCCTCACCTGGAGGGTCCGGGTGTGTATGAGTATGTTTTGTGCTTACAATCTGACGGTCATGTGCATGTTTATGATGAACACATTGTGATACATAGAAAAACAGGTAAACGTTTATCTATTCTAACACATCCTTTTCTCAACTAAAATAAATAAATACATACTTAAATAAACAAACAAGATTTACAGCCTAATATTTTAATTATTGGAACATCTTCTAAGTTTAAATATTTGATGTTTTCTGTGTTCTGTTGTGAATAAGATTTGGGTCTATGACATTTGCAAATCATTGCACTCTGTTTTTATTGACATTTTAAACAGCGTGCTGATATTTTCTGAATTGTGTTTGTATTTTGATGCAAACATTTGCACATCAGCAGGAATGTGGCACTACATGCTCCAAAAATAATAATAATACAATTAAAGAATTTTGTTACTAAATTGAATCAATAATCATGTCCTCACTCCATCCATCCATTCTCTTCCACTTATCCCAGCATATTGCCCTGTGACAACATTATCCCAGCTGTCACAGGGCAATAGGCAGGGTACACGCTGTACAGGTCGCCAGCCTGTCACAGGGCCAACACAGAGAGACCGACAACCATTCACACCTGTGGGCAATTTAGAATGACCAGTTAACCTAACCCCAGTAACTGCATGTCTTTGGACTGTGGGAGGAAACTGGAGTACCTGGAGAAAACCCACACAGACATGTGGAGAACATGCAAACTCCACACAGAAAGGCCCGGGCCAAGGTGGATTCAAACCTAGACCTTCTATCTGTGAAGCAGCATTGCTTAACCACCAGGCTACCGTGCTGCCCCATGTTCTCAATATAAACCAAAATAATTGTAATAATCAATTTTTAAGTTTTGGTTTTTTTTTAACCATAATCATGCAGCCCTCATTAATGGTGAGTATAGCAATTAAAGTACAATTCATATAACACAATACCCACCCCAAATCTTCTATGTGCCAATTCTACGCTGGAGTAGATACCACAGAGAGTTATCATACTCCATCATAAATTACTAGATCAGAAAAACTTGATATTTTATTGTTTTTTAAAAACTGTAAAAGATGATTTTATATTTATTTTAAAAATTAGATTCACAGAAACAGATCATATAATCTGGATATATTTTATTCAGTTTATGTACTCTGATAGCATCCACTATAAAACAAATGGAAAAAAAAGAAAAACATTTGAAGAAATATGAATTATATGTGATTTTTTTTTGTTTGTTTGCAAATGCTGAAATACTATGAATGCCACAAACATAGCAAATAGTGTGAATAGCACAACTTTACATGGGGATGAGAAGAAATAAGGGAAGTATCTCCATGTTGTCAGCAGAAGCAATGCCAGGCTACAGCACACGACAAGCGAACTAATTTGACAGTAAGATGCATTAACCTGCCTATCAGATCATTGTGGCCCAATATAACCCCAACCTTGTGTGTGTGTGTGTGTGTGTGTGTGTGTGTGTGTGTGTGTGTGTGTGTGTGTGTGTGTGTGTGTGTATGTGTGTGTCAGTTGCTGCCAATATGAACCAAAATCTCTGAGGACTGTTTCCAGCTCCTTGTTGAATGTATGACATGGAGAATTAAGGCAATACTGAAGGTAAAAGTGGGTCCAACCAGTGAGCAAAGTGTACTTACTAAAGTGTCTGATGAGTGTGTGTAAATAAACCTGAAATATAAAAGATAAACAAAACTTAAAGCATGTTAAACAAGGCTGCGACATTCATGTTCGTCCCTCTCTGACTGCAGAGCTGGGAGGCTTTCACACCTGATTTCAGGCTGAATTTAAAATAATTAACGGTGCTGCTCTCTGATACTCTGAATTCCACAAACCAGCTGCCTTAACACAAACAGTTTGTCCAACACTGAAGTTTAACATCAGCCTCCTCCAGTGGAAGCTCTTGTTCACCTCGAGCCAACGCATGTTGTTACAAACTGTTTCAGTGGCTGTGATGTTGGTTTGTGGATCATTTTATACAGCAAACCAAAATCAGCCACAAACATAAAACGTTCAAATGTTAAAAAATGAAACTTTCCACCAAACTACAGATGTGTAAAGTGGTTAAAAAACACGCAAAAAACATTAAACATATTCATCAGCTTGCATATTACAGTAATTATCATGTTCCTTTTTACCTAATGGAAATCTTTAGACAGATACAGTAAAACTATTTGCTGGTATTCATACTAGTACTTCCTCACTTTGGTCTCACTGCTGTTGGAACAGGGTACACTCAAAGTTTTAAAATAGAATAGTAAATCTAGATGACATTATCCTCTAAGTATAAAACAAATGTGTAGCCATCATCAAATTAAAAATGAACTAATATTTTTTCATGAAATATTAAAATATCTCAGTTTAATCATTGGATATGTTTTTATGTTCTCTTGTGAATAAAATATGAGTTTATGAGATTTGAAAATCATTGTTTTTGTTTACAATTTGCACAGCATCCCAACATTTACAGAATTGAAGCTGTATTTATATTGATTTTGTAAAAATAACAATTGTGAAAACAGCTGCTGATGAAATTCTCACTGTGCTCCTTGAATTCCTTGTTTCCTCTCTGCTGTTTGCTGAGAACATAAAACATCTGCTGAACAGAAGACTCAAACATACATATAAAATACAAAAAATACAAAAGCTTTAACAATGACATAGAAAAACAACTGACTGTAGAACATGGATTTCAAATTCTATAAGCGTACTAAGTCTATACGATATTTAATATTATCTTCTAACCATAAAACACACAAAACGCAAATTTCGTTATATGTTTACATATAATGACAATAAAGTCTTTTTGAATCTTGAACAAACAAAACAAAACAAAACAAAAAGATGATGTCTGATATTTGTGGAGCAGAGGAGCCAGAGCGGCTTCATCAAATGCTTCTTTTGGCTTTGCTGCTGCAGCTCTCCTCACTGACCTGTAAGACAACCACAAACAGACAAAGTGATTTCCAGCATGTAAAGATATTCTGGGCTGAAGCCGTTTAATAACGTGAAGAATAAATCAGCCTGCATGGCAGCATAATTACAGAGAGAGCTTCCTGATTGGACTTCAGAATAAACGTCTGCATCAGCTGCAGGACTCGATGTTCCTGTGGATGAAAAGATCATTTAAAACAACTGACTGTAAGATCATAATTAAACACAATAATATAATTATCCAGGAGGAGGACGACTGATGTCTCCACTAATGCAGCGCAAAGGACACTCAGCAGATCACAACCCCCCCCACCCCAAACTTTCTGTGATGGTACTACACTGCAATAGATACCAGTCAGATGAATTATGAATACATAAAAAGAAACTACAAAATAAACATATTGAAGAATATTCAGTGGAGGTGATGCAGACTTTACTCACCTGTTTTCTTGTTGTTCTTTTGTTTTTTGTTGACCTCAGCATACATCAGCCTGTCCTCTAAAAGAGAAGATCAGACCTCAGGACACATTTGTTCAGCAGGTTTATGACACAAAGCTGTTGATGCTTCTGGACTTAGAGGTGGATTCAAACTTTTTACAACAACAACACAGTGAAAGGAATGAAAATGACAATCAGTTGTTACACTGACGCCTCAGCTTATGTGTCTGATGTGCATGTGTGTGTTTTGTGACTGTGGTTTGGGTCCGAATCTGTGGATGATGTGATTCAGTAAATCCAGCTGAACAATTGCAGGCAGATATAACCAACTTAAAGACTCCCCAAAAACCTAAATGATTGTGACACTTGGACAAACAATACCATCCTGTACAATAACAACATCATTCTGTATATAAAGCAGAAAAACTCACACAAAACTCTCAATGGACCTCGATGTGTGTAAGATTCAGCTCTGCTGATGTGCAGTGGTCCTATGTAGTAGCTAAGATTGATAAGAGAGTAACTAAACTCCATGTTGACCTATAATTACCTGCAACTGTCATATGTGTATGTGTGGCAGGCAGAGTTGGACTCAAATGCAGGACGTGTGAAGCAGAGCTGGACTCAAAACAGCTTTAATGCTGAAATCTTCTCACAAGATACAAAAACTCCAAATACAATAACTAATCTCAACCAAGGCTGTACTGACATCAAAATAATGAGCCTGGGTGAAAAAAGGGGAAATCACTAAACAGGGGAACACACAGCTGAGTGAGCACAGACAACAACACAACAAAGATTTAAACACTGAGACTTTAAATACACACACGCACACACTAGGTAATCAGGGAAAGAGAGAGACAGCTGCACAGGAGAACAAAATGACACTAATGACACGAGGAAGCAAAACTAAACACAAAGCACAGGGCTGTCAAAATAAAACAGGAAGTGACCAACAAAGACACAAATGCAGACTTGACACATGAGGAGGAGAGCATACTGTGTTTTCTGTGTTACTTTTCTGTGTTGCATGTGTTTTGCACACTCACTCTTCTTTCCAAAGTTTTTCAGTTCAATCAGAGAGTATGTGACACTCTGGGGTTCATCTGCACCTGAAATGTAACATTTGTAGTTACAGGATTGTAAACAGATCACCTGCAGTCAGTCTCATTAAATCAAAAAAGCTCTCGAACAGCTCAAAATATATACTGTACAATTTACACTTTCATTCATAGAGTTTAATGAAAATAAAAAAACAAATAAACCAGGATTAGTGTAATTATTTTAATTCTATCAAAATATCAAATTTTTCAAAAATAAGAGCAAAAAAAATCTGAAACTGAACCTGAGAAATTTCAGAGTTAATGCAGACTGAATGAAGAGTCAATATTAATAATGATAATAAAGATCAGTTTAAGTGCTGACCAGGATGAAGAGAGTCGTATTCATGAGTTTCATCCTGGTTGACTCCATGATTTGTGGTGGAGCTCGAACTGTGACTCTCAGACTGGATCGACCTGAAACATGAAAGAAACACAATAAATTCAAAATAACTGATGCAGGTTTAAAATAATAATAATAAAAGGTTTTATACCAACCTGGTGAAGCATGAATCTGTGAAAGAGACACATGTTATTACACAATGACATCAGAATGATGTTTATGTCTGAATAATTAAAGTGTGTGTAGTAAATAAAATATCTGATCCAGCATCAAAAGAAGAGGCTCTCACACTTGGACTGTCTGCAGCGATACAACAAGAGCAGGAGAATAATGAGGAGAGAGACTCCACAAACCAGTCCAACAATCAGCCACACAGCTGCTGACACAGTTACTGTAACAACACACAATTATTAATAAACTGTAATTATATTGGATATTTTCCTTCTCAGTCATCAAAATCATTTCCAAATATTCATCAAATGCTTTGATCCTGCTCACCTTTAACTAACATCCAGCTCTGTGGTGACTCTCTTCCTGAGTATTCACACTTGTAGAAACCTTCATCAGACTTTGACACTGCAGAGATCTTCAGCTCCTCTCGGGTATCATTTTGAATAAGTTTGTCATTGTGATAGAAAAACACATTGGAAAGTATTTTTTGTGTCCTCAAACTGCAGCTCAGACTAACAGAAGCTCCTTCAGTCACAGGATGAACAGGACTCACCAGGATAGGAGCATCAGGATCATCTGTGACACAATCAAACACAATTGTTTCAGTCACATCAGCTGGTGCAGACTTTTAGAAAAAGCTGACACACAATAATAATAAACAGATTGAACAAATGCTTTTCACCATTAAGATCTAATATCTAATCTTGTATATTTAAAAACTTCTGTATGTGTCCTATTATTATGAAATAATTTCTATAGTACTTGTTTTAAGTTGTGACATGAAACCTTCTCCTCTTAAGGTCTGGGTTATTGTTGTTGCAACAGGAATGAAGCACAACAAATGCTCCATTCATTAAGCCACAGTAGTGCTATACAGCCTCCTCAGTAAATGTGCTGCACTCAGCAACCTGCAAAAACTGGCCTCACGTGCTTTTTAATAACAGTCCAGTACAAGGAGCTCCAGGATCGAAGAGGTTAAGGTCATATCACAAAAAAATTCCCTAAACCAAATCTTCATCACAATAAGGAAAAATATGTGACTGAGTTCTCTTTGGAAACTGTGGTGGTGGAAGTTTTCACTGGGAGAAGGGGGGGGGGGGGGGGGGGGGGATGATGATGATGATGATGAAATGCAGCCACATTTAAAATTTTGGTTTCTGCAAACTAAAAAGTTACCCAAGCTAAAACTATTTAAATGATTCCCCAGATTATTCAAGTTTGCTGAGATCTGAGCTACATAGAACAAAAAGGTGTAAGACAGATAAAGTACAGAGTGCAGATACACAGTAGGATAAATACAAAAATGCACAGTACAATATATACAGAAGAGTTGCCATTTCAATTCCTGTATGTATGTGTGTATCAGAGTCCGCCGTAAGTGTGTGTGTGTGTGTGTGTGTGTGTGTGTGTGTGTGTGTGTGTGTGTGTGTGCATGTGTGTTTGTGTGTCTATCACTTCAGGTTGGAGTTCAGGAGCCTGATGTCTTGTGGAATGAAGCTGTTGCACAGTCTGATTGTATTTGTGTGGTAGCTGCAGTACCTCCTCCCAGAGGGCAGAAGAGTAAGAACTCCATGTGATGGATGAGATGGGTCAAATACAGCATAACCTTTAATACAACTGCACCTTTTTACATGATACATTTTGATGACATCTTGAGCTACTTTGTGATATAAAATATGCATTTGATAGTTTTTGGTAAATCTCTTTAAGAAAAAATGACTAAAATGATAACAAAAACTAAGAATATTATGTTGTTTTGTGAGATGCATAAAATTGTCAGAAACTCTCATCTTTACTTGTTTTGCTTCATAGAATTACTCCACATGATATCCAAATCATTAAAATACAAGAAGAAAATGTATAATAACATACCCTGTACAGTGATGTTGACTGCACTGCTGAACTCTCCTGATCCAGACTCACACCAGTACACTGCAGTACCTGACTGTGATGTGTTGATGTTACATGTGGATCCAGTCATTGTCCTACAGTCAGAGTTCAGTCGGCCGTCCTCAGTGAACTTCTTCACTCTCCACTCAGCAGAGTTTCCCTCACAGGTCAGTGAGACAGAGTCAGAGGTGAAGTGTTGCACTCTGTCAGGACTCACTGTGAGAGACGCTGCTGAATGAACATCTGGAAACATGCAGGGAGGAGACAAAGCTCACAGATGTTAGGATTAAAAACAGCATGTTAGAAATATTTTTCTACTTTAATGTTTATTTTGTTTCCATTTCTGAAGATCAGTATTAACATTATTTAGAAAAAACTAATTTCAGCTGCTCTTTTTCCACAAGGGGGCGCCACATGCTCCACATGTTTGATTTGGCAGTTTTATGCAGGATGTTCTTCCTGACACAACCCCAAAGAGGATTTGTTCCTTTGAACTGGAATCAAACCAGCGACCTTTCATTTGCTAACCACTACGCCACTGAAGGGATCTTTAAGTTTATTTTATATACAACTAATTAATAAACACCCTTTTTGTCCTTAATGGGAAACCAAATACTTTATAACCTGCCATCTGTAGTTGCTGCTCTCGAGCTGTTGCTTCATCTTTTTCAATAACCTGCCTGCTGACATCTTTGAGTTTTTAGTTTCATGTTTTGACTGTTTTATCTTTACTGACTCTAAGCTGAGACTCTTAGACCTGCATAAGTAAAGATAATTAATACAAGCAGCAACATGAAGAAAGATTTACTGCAACAGAAAACATTTGAAATCTGACATCATGTTTGTTTTAGTTATCAGTGCAGTGTGTCTCAGTATGAATACAAATGATGACATAACATCAGCTTATTGAAAGGATAGAAACAAACTGACCTGCAGACCAGACAAACTTTGGTTCACTGTGATCAGTGTGATACTCTGGGTCTCCTCTTCCAGCTCTACACACATATCCTGCTGTGTGTGTCTGTCCATCAATGATGTAGGAGTCCTGTGCAGTCCCACTGCCATCAGGTAGCAGCTCATAACTGTAGGATTTCTCTGATAGATCAGGAACAGCTTTATACCAGTAGAAGCTCCATCCTGCAGACGGATGTTCAACCTCACAGTTCAGAGTTACTGAGGCTCCAGGACTCAGCCATGATGGAGACACAGTGAGGACAGGACGGGGTTCATCTGTTCAATAAAGATTTTATCTCAATGTTTATTCTCTGAATACTGAATTCAATTTTGCAGCAATATTGAATCCCAAATATTTAATATGAACTTTAAGAGTGAGACTACCTAAACATCTAAAATCTCTCTAATCTCAACATGTACTAACAAAAACACATTTTTACAGCCTGACATCAAAATCAATTTCAACAATTTTAATAAAACATTGATCACACAACAAACATGACTTACTTGTTACTGACAGTGTGAAGGCTTCACTCCACTCTGTTGAAGAATATGAGTCATCTCTGCGTCGACTCTTACACATGTAGTCTCCACTGCTGGACTCAGAAAATCTGAATGTCAAAGAATTATTGTGTGTCCACTGTGTGGTTTGCCTGGGTCCTCTCCATCATACTCCCACTCAGTGGGTTCACCTCCTTCCTGCACCTCACATGTCAGAGTGATCGTCTCACCGCTGAATATCTGAGGCCAGTTGTGTTGTTGTTGTTTTACAGCAACTTTATTGGAAACTGTTTACAGATGTTAACAGTTGAGATACAAACAGAAACATGAAATCAACAGAGAAAACTTAACATTGTATGTTTGCTAATCATGAGTGAATGTTTCAAACTAAATTACTGAACTCACAGGTTATCTTAATGCTGACTTCATCACTTTTATAAGTGTAGTAAACTGAGTTTCCTCTTCTTACTCTGCAGCTGTAGATTCCTCCTTGAGATACTCTGATAACGCTGTTTTGTTGATCATCTCTTCTGATTTGAACTTCAGTGGTTCTTTGGGTGCGTCTGAACCACTCATATTTCCACTCAGCAGAGGTCCCCACAGAGCAGGTCAGTGTCACACTGCCCCCTACTGGTATGATTGTTGTTCCTGCTGTCAGTGTGGCCCTGTATGTACCTGCAGATATGAATGAGAAGGGAAAATATGCACACAGAATTAACTATGAATCCAAAAATTATTCAACAATTAAAATTTAAAGTATGTTTTAATGTTATGCAGCTTCCCATTTGCAGCAAATCTAAATATTTCTTTACTTTTTGTTTGTTTTTTCTCTGCAGTTTGAGATCATTTTAATTTCTATCTCAACATGGTGACAGAACTACAGTAACTCAGGTTGTAGATCTGTAAATAAACCCAGTTTAACTGTTTGTCCATTCTCTGACCTGAAGAAGTCACACTGAATGTAACTAATACAGTTCACTGAAGGACACACAATAGTGGGTTAAGGGGGCTCTGTGTGGATAACAGAAACATCAGTCACCTTAAATTTTATGAAGATTTTGATGTTTCCTCTTTTCTTCTTCTTTACTTATTAATTTAATTTTATCCACAGTTGTTGTTTTACATTAAAACACACACATGTAGTAATGATGATCACAGAGTCTGTGAGTATTTTAGTGCTGTGTACACTGTGAGCAAAGTAACAGGTAAAATACAGACGTCCTGGTTAAAGTTTCACAGCATCAGGAAAAAGTTTCCATGACAACATTAATTTTTTTTTCTCTGTGTTTATAATTCAGATTCAGAGAATTTGAACAGAGATCATAAATTTATACTATTGGCACTGAGGACTGATACAGTTACAGAGACAATGTTACTGCTCTCTGTATAATTTGAGCCCTTCCAGCGACCAGAACACTGATATTTACCACTGTAACCTGTAGATGTTATTTGTAATCTGTAGTCTTTGTTTGTGTTGTAGCGGATAAATTCTCGACCATCCTTGTTGAGTTTGTAATACCAGTCAGTGTCTGCTCCTTTATTCATGTCACACATGAAGGTAACAAACTCTCCAATGAAAAAACTGGAGCAGTTGGGTTCAATAGTTAACACAGCATCTAGAATCCAACACAACCACAACATTAACAATCTAACACACTATTATGCACTATAGGAGGCAACATCTGTGTTTATACTGTATTTTCAAATATTAAATAATATTTAATGCAGCAGGCTGAGATGAATCTTTATTGCTAATTAAAACAAAAACTGAAAAAGTGAAAGTGTTCAGTCACCTTGAACGTGTCCAGTGCAGAGGAGCGTACAGAGCACTACAATAAAAGCATAAACTTCAGACATCATCAAACGAAAGACACACTCAAATATGGCAGAAATAAAACACTTGGGCTTTTAGCAGTGGCTGCTGTGATTGGCTGCATTTTAGATTAAGATGTAAAATGCATCAAATGATCACAGATGCAGAAACAAACCTTTCTTAGATAAACTAAAGCAGCTCCACTCTAATCTGAGTCAGTGCACTAAAATCTAATCCAGGCTACAAACAACCATGTTGATAACAAACATGAGAGTCCTCTGTTCAAATGAACTGAAATGCTCCAAATGACTGATACTCTGTTCTTCTCACTGAAACATGTTTATCAGTCAGTATGAATCAAACTATAGAAGTCAGTGATGTACTCACAGAATAGGCCCAGCTCACAGAGCAAAGTGGGTCCCATCCTCACATCCAGCAGCGACACGTCTGAAAACTTCCTGTAAAGAGAAAGAGTGAAGCAGCAGCTACGAGAAGTAGAAGCAGAAAAAGAAGCTGCGTTTAATACAGACAAGATCAGAGTTTGTCTCAGACTTCTTCTTCTGGCTGCAGCCTCTCTGTGCTTCCTTCCTTTTACACCCTCAAACAGCTCCTGTAGCTTTGACCGCAGCAGTTGGTGACGTGTTTACATTTCCTGTCCACTGCAAACATGTAAGCTTCTTTCTTGTGTGTTGTGTTCCTACCTTTCTCTATGATATGCAAAGGAGTTGTGCTACTTCAAGTCAGGTGACATATTTTGCAGGTCATAATTGTTTCCTCATTTTTCTTTAGAAACTTGTAAGTTATTTTTAAACTGTTCTGTGGATCAGGATCATGCTGCAGGGTTCAATTTAAGGTGATTTTATTCAGGGTTTGAAATGACTGTAAGGTCGGCTGCATGTCCTGTCCTCCTCTTATCTTGCTCATAAAGTGTGATGGCAGTATTACAATCATTTATCTTCACTCCTGTTCACGGTGTGTGGCCAGCTCTTTATTTCTGACACCTGCAGAGGAAGCAGATGTCCTACAACCTGTTGATGGTCCTCCTTGGTCCTCTAGTGACTGTTCTGAGCACACAGCAGGCAGGGAGGACTGATTGAGGTCACTTGTGGGTGTGTGTGGTGGAAAACTGGCAAGACAAGGCATCAGGTTTTACATTTCAAGATTCTGGGCAATAAGTAATGACAAACCTGAATCTTTCAAAGAAGGGACCATCGTGCTTGGTGAGAGTCGAGTCATTCGGCTGACTGCAAGTATTCAAGGTTCTTATGATCGGTCCAAATCATGATGGTTGTTCTGCTCTCTTCAGCCAGTGCCTCCATTCTTCTAGGGCTAGTTTCACTGCCAGCAGTTTTCCATATCGTACTTGCATTCTGCAAAAGAGAAACGACCAAATTAAAAAGGCACATGTATGCATTTTGTTATTAACTACCCAGGACAAGATGGTGCCCACCTCATAGTCTGATGCATCTATTTCTACAATGTTTTCTAGAAGAACGTGCCAACTTGTTCTTCATTTTTTTTCCACAAAGAACAACTTGGCACCAACTGGGGAAGAGGGAGGTCTGATTATCCTGGTGGCTCGGGAATCTGAGATGTAATTTTCCATTGCTTCTGTTTCAGGACTAGTGGGCACTGTGGCTGCTGGAAGTAAATCTATAGCACAGAGGAGAGCAAAGAGCTTCAAAAACAACAAACTGTATTAATTCATGTTGATTTCCAGAAAAGACAAGGTCAGCTGGAGAAGTTTGGTGTGTTGGCATTCAGTGCAGAGACAAGAAGAGCTTCAGAGAGACTTTCTACTAGGATATTAAGCTGTGAATAAGCCTAGAATCAATAAATTGAGGCTGTGGTGCAATTACCTTCTGCTGCAGCTGCCTCTGAACTCCTGCGATCCAGAAGTGGTTGTGGAAAGCAGAGTCCTGAGGCGTGCTGCAATCTTGGGTTTTGCTCCCTCCTCCCACAACCTGTTATCTAGTTTGATGGGAATCAGTGGTGTTAGTGTATTTTGAGGCTAACTCACTGATCAACTGTTCACTCAAACTCTGACAGAATGACTCTTACTGGGCCTCATCTTCTGACACTGTCCCTGATGTAATGTTGTAGGGGGCAGAAGCATTGCCAGGTTTTAGAGAGTGATCACAAACTGCTTTGAACTACAAAATCATTGGCAGTAATAAAATGCTAATTAATTGTTTAAAAATCATACAATGTGATTTTCTGGATTTGTTTTAGATTCTGTGTCTCACAGTTGAAGTGCACCTACGATAAAATTACAGACCTCTCCATTCTTTTTGGGGTGGCTGTAGCTCGGTAGGTAGAGCAGGTCACCTCCTGATCGGAAGGTCAGCGGTTCGAATCCTGGCTACTCCAGGCTACATGCCAATGTATCCTTGGGCAAGATACTTAACCCCAAGTTGCTCTCCGACCGTTCTGTCGGAGTATGAATGCGTGTGAATGTTAGTTAATTAAAAAGCACTTAGCTTCGTGAAAATGGAAGTGCTTGTATGAATGGGAGTGCATGGGTGAATGCAAACAGGTTGTATAAGTGCTTTGAGTGCTCATACTGAGTAGAAAAGTGCTATATAAGAACTAGTCCATTTGTAGGTGAGGAAACCTGCAAAGTCAGCACCGTATCAAATACTTCTTCTCCCCACAGTATGACTGCACATCTACTGAGTATGAAATTGAATGTTTACTAAAAACACATTAGCTGTGGTGTGACTGAAGCCTTGTTATTGCTGCCACATCTCTGCATGTGTAAAGGGGAACTGGACATTTGCTCTGCTTGCTATAATACATGTTTTTGTAGTGCTTTCTTTTTTTCTCAGCATGCATTCAATTTACTGTGGAAACATGGGTAGATATAAAGAGATGCAGCCCTATATTGAATATAGCACAATGTCTATAACACAGCGCTTTAATAAAATGACTGGCTTGCATGAGGAAACTGCTGATCAGTAGTGTTTCATGTCTGCAGCAGCAGCAAAGAGCCGATCTCTCTCTCTGCTGTCAGCTATCAGAGCTAAAATCTGTTCTCTGGAAGGCAGCACACATTTAGCTTCAGTTGATCGTCCTTATTTTAGTTCAGCAGTTCATGAGATCATGTTTCATTTCTTTATTTTTAGTGAAGAGATGGTACAGATAAGCCTGTAGCTAAGAGGTAACTTAAAGTTATACCATACTAAAATATCAGTGCTGTTTTTTTGAGAAATGACCCACAGGTCGTGAATGGTTGTCTGCCTCTCTGTGTTTGCCCTTTGACAGACTGGTGACCTGTCCAGGGTGTACCCTGCCTGTCGCCCTATGACAGCTGGCCTTCAAGGGGTGGCTGTAGCTCAGGATGTAGAGCAACTCACCTACTAATAGCAAGGTTGCTGGTTTGATCCCTGACTGCTCCAGTCTGCAAGTAGTTTGTGTCTTAACACATGAGCATAATTTAAATGAACAGGTGCTGTTATTTTGTCGTATACTGCAGCTTTGAGTATTCTAGAAAACTGTTCCTAAAGTATAAACACTGAGTACAAAACAAAAACAATTTCAGCTGCAATAATAAGGCTATAAATATGTTATTTGCTTTTTAAAAATATTTTTGTTTGGTTTTGGTTATTTGGTTAAATTATTTCATCAAACTAATAACAAACTTAATTATGGTATTTATTGACTTATTACATAATTATACTACTGTAGCTCCACCTTGGATGGCATTTATGCTACATCACTGCAATATTGGTTGCATCTCCTCCACCACAAAAACCAGCATCAAGTTCATTAATTTGGTGGCACCTTCATCCAAACTAACATTAAAAGCTGCTCTTTGTGGTTTCAGAGCTGCAGCAGCTGCATCATTGTCCTCCTGTGAGAGCATGGCCTCTGCTGCAGACACACTTCAGATCAGCCAGGCTCAGTTTGCATTTCACTGGGATGTTTTTGTCTTCCTCAAATACAAATTCAAACTGATGGTTCATTGACTTAAAGGCTGCTGTTATTGCTATAATGTTAGCTGAGCCACAGTGACACACAGAATATAAACCAAATGTAACCCACAACAGAGGTAGACCAAATGATATGCAATGGAAAATAAGTTATTATAACTGTACGCAGAAGAACTGTCCTTTGTGGAGCCTGAATGGTGTGAACAATGAATCACTCAAGGAAACAAGATGTTACTGTGATCACAGATGTAATTTTGTAGACCAACAACAAAACAAAACAACAAAGACACACAATAAACAGTTCACATTGGACATATCTTCATTCTCATTCAGATGTTGGAATCACTTTAGTCCATCTCAGTTCAGTGTGTGCACCTTTGCAAAGTGCGAGTGGAGTCAGTTCAGTTCAAGGTTCTCTTATTAGAAAGACAGGGAACAAAGTCCAAATCCCAAAGGAAATACAAATATTCCTACCAGCATGCCATCCAATTTTCCCCACTTGAGCTGTGTCTTGAAGCATGCCCAAAAAAACCTGACCGCTGAGTATTTGCACAATGATTCTGCAGTTGAGTTTCCGCGTCAGACAACAGAGTGCACCAGCCACAGCAGGAGCCAAAAACCCAAACGTAGACCTCCCTGCTAGATCTTAGCGTGCCGCTCAGCAGTGACAGCAAAACAGGAGAGCCAACCGTTTCAGCTGAGGTGTGTTATGTGCTGCGTAATCATGTCAGCTGAGGTGTGCCATGTGCTGCGTAATCATGACAGCTGAGGTGTGCCATGTGCTGCGTTCAAGGTAACAAGGGTTACATGCTCCCCCCCTATCTCAGGTGCGTCCCTGCACCTGACAATGGTTGCTGCTGTACTACAGGCTGCCTAGTAACACTAGCTAGACACACATCATCTTCCCCTAAAATGGGAACAACGGCCATGGCTAGACCATGAAACAAGGACTGTATACTTCTTAGAAGGGGTTCCCCCAGGTTACCATATTGTAATCTATCTGGTGGCTTTCTAACCCGGGTGGACCTACGCACAGGTGATTCAAGGTCAGAATTCGAGGTATCTGGGGTGCCAGATTGCTCAGAGGAGAGGGAACCAGGAGATTCCAAATTGGCACCAACATCACTGGTTTGATCAACAGCTAAGGATGTACTCTCTGGTAACTCGGCCTCAGGCGTATCATTGATCTCAGATCCAGAGTTAGAAAATCTCTCCAGGGTCACACCCACCCCGGTCAGGGGCTCCCCTTGCTCAGATTCAGAAAATTGAGCCACAGGTGGTCTTTTCACAGCGGCTGGAACGACTGTCGCTGGACTGGGAAAATCAACAATTGTAGTTACCCTGGCAGGTTCTATAGCAGGTAAATCATACCAGTGATATGGGATCAGGTCATCATCATCATCTTCACCTGAGCAAGGCTGTGCACAATCCTCACCCGGAGAAATGAATGATGCAACTTCCGGTGCTTTCCCCTTCTTTTCAGGTGTTGATGGTACAGGTAGGTATCCACATGGTAGCAAGAGATTACGATGTAATGTTCGTACTGGTTTGGCTTTATTTTCTGGACGTACCGTGTACACTGGTAGGGTTCCAGCTTGCTTGATCACAACATAGGCATCTGGTTCCCATTTATCTGAAAGCTTGTGCTTGCCCCGAAGCTTCACATTACGAACCAATACTCTGTCACCGATGTTGAGTTTAGATGGAACTACATGCTGATCAAACCGCATTTTGTTTTTCCCCATCACTTTCTGTGCATTCTCACTGGCGATCCTGTAACTCTTTTCCAAGATGGATTTAAGGTTTTGAACATACTGTGAATGACTCAAGGTACCGTTGTTCACAGGTAGTCCAAAAGCCAAGTCAATGGGGAGACGAGGTTGCCGCCCAAACATGAGCTCATATGGTGAATATCCAGTGACTTCGTTGCGGGTGCAGTTATAAGCATGAACCAATGGTTTAACAAAATCTTTCCAGTGGCTTTTGTCTTCAGTAGATAATGTTCCCAGCATATCCAAGAGTGTTCTGTTAAATCGCTCTACCGGATTACCTTGTGGATGGTAAGGAGTTGTTCTGGTCTTCTGTATGCCTGTCATCTTACAGAGTTCTTTAATGAGTCTGGATTCAAAATCTGGCCCTTGATCACTATGTAGTTTCTCAGGCATGCCATAATGGACCAGAAAACTGTCCCAGAGACATTTTGCAACAGTTTTAGCCCTTTGGTTGGAAGTAGGGACTGCAACGGCATACTTTGTAAAATGATCAGTTATCACCAAGATGTCTTTGGTGTTACTCCTATCTGGTTCTAATGACAGAAAATCCATGCACACAAGTTCAAGCAGCCGCTGGGTACAAATGTTGATGAGTAGCGCTGCTCTTTCAGGAAGAGCCTTGCGTTTTATGCATCTCTCACAGGTTTTTATTTTCTTCTGAATGTCAACAGCCAAATTCTTGGCCAATAAAACCTGCGACGCACCAAATCCAGTGTGCGCTCAGTGCCCAGATGTCCCATATGGTCATGCAGGTTTGTCAATACTTCATCTCGGAATTCCTGAGGTAAAACAAGCTGATGAAAGATTTGGTCCCCAACTATCCTCCTCCTCATGAGAATGCCATTTTGGAGCGATTTTGTTCTTGAAGGAGAAAGGGCAGTTCAGGAAGCTCAGTCCTTGAGGTGGATGGTGGGGTGTCCCCAGTTTCTAGCAGAGCTATGACATACCTCAGGGCCTGATCTTGTCTTTGTTTATCAGCCAGTTCAGCAGTAGATAATTGAGTGATCCAGGGAGAAGCAAATTGAGCGTCATTTACAAAACTATCAGGCAAACACTCGGCCCGTACTGAAAGCGAATGGACAAATGCAGTGATAGACATTCTATCATGACTGCTGTAAACAAGCTGGTGGTCACAAATCGCCTTTACGGTTTGCTGATCAATGGCAGCGACAGATGCATCATCCAGGTGATGTTGAACGAACTTCAGGATTCTCTCCTTTTCTTTTTGAGACATTGGGTCATTAGTCAAGTTGCCGTGTGGCCTGCGTGAGAGAGCATCAGCATCAACGTTGTGTCTTCCATTTTGATATAATAATTTTGAACGAAAAAGTAGACAAAGCTGACAACCATCTATAACTTGTGGCATCCAGTTTAGCTGAAGTTAACAAGTATGTTAATGGATTGCTGTCAGTAATCACGGTAAAAGGGATTCCATATAAGTAATCATGGAATTTATCAGTGACTGCCCACTTAAGGGCCAAAAATTCCAGTTTATGTGCAGGATACTTAGACTCACTCTTGGAAAGACCACGACTTGCATACGCGATAACTCTGTTTTGCCCTTGTTGCTCTTGGTACAAGACAGCACCTAAACCAGTGGAACTTGCATCAGTGTGCAAAATGTATGGCTTATGAGGGTCAGCAAAGGCAAGAACTGGGGTAGAAGTGAGCTTGTCTATAACAGATTCAAAAGCTTTTTGACAAGCGTCAGACCAACGACTCGCAAATGGCTCCTTGGGATTGTGATAGCGTTTCCAACTGACAACAGAGTGGCTCTTCTTTTGCAATGGCGGATACCCCGCAGTAAGGTCATGTAGAGGCTTAACGATTGAACAATAGCCCTGTATAAATCGACGGTAATATCCAGCAAAGCCTAGAAATGAGCGCAACTCTTTCAAGTTCTTTGGGACAGGCCACGATTTGAGGGTCTCGATCTTATCAGGGTCTGTTTGCACGCCATCTTTCGACACAACATGTCCCAAATATTTCACAGATTTCTGAAAGAACACGCATTTTTCTATGGACAGCTTAAGGCCAAACTCTTTTAAGCGATGCAAAACTTTTAGTAGCCTTTCCTCATGTTCTTCTAGTGTGGGTGCAAACACTATGAGGTCATCAATGAAAACTAAGACTTCTCTTAAATTCATGTCCCCCACACACTTCTCCATAAGCCTTTGAAAGGTACTGGGTGCGTTGGTAACTCCCTGTGGCATTCTGCTAAATTCCCAAAATCCTAAGGGACACACAAAAGCTGTTTTGCATTTATCTGCCTCATCCACTTCAATCTGATAATATCCAGATTTAAGATCAAGAACAGAGAACCATTCCGAACCAGAAAGAGCAGTGAAAGTGTCCTCCAACTTTGGCAGTGCATATGCATCTTTGATGGTTTGTAGATTCAGTTTCCAATAGTCAATACAGAGCCGCACACTTCCATTTTTTTTCCTCACAACAACAATCGGAGATGCAAAAGGCGACTCAGATTCTCTGATGACACCAGCCTCAAGAAGCTCCCTCAGATGTTGCCTCACTGCATCCAGATCTTGGGGATGAATTGGTCTAGGACGCTGCTTAAAAGGGGTGGGATCTGAGAGTTTAATCTAATGTTTCACTTTGTCAGTTTTTCCAAAATCAAGGTCATGCCTGGCAAAGACTTCTGGGATGTTATTCAACCTCTCACTTATCCGAAACTTCCACTCTGGTGATAAAGGAGACTCCCCTAAATTAAAGTTAAGTCTGGGAGTTGGAGATTCAGAGGACAAAGCGTCAGGTATGCTCTGTTCCTTGCACTGAATGGACTGAATTGCACTAATCTCAGCAATGGCAGCCCTAGCTCCAATGGTCACATCATGGTCGGATTGATTAGTAATAACAACAGGCAAGCAATATGGTGAGTGGCGAGGAAAATACACTACACAAGCCTGGACTAACAAACCCCCTGGTTAGGAAAACTGGATGGATGCTCAATAAGAACTGATGTTTCTGGCTGGAGGAGACGTGTAACGGCTAAACCCTCCAAAGCAACAGTCTGCCCAGCTGGTATAACCTGCGGTGTTTCAGCATGCAACTTCACTGTGCCATGAAAATCATCAGTTGCCAGTTTATGTCTCAGTTCCAGTATCTTGCATACAGACTTATAGCCATAAGGGGCAGGGCAAAACGACTGATTGTTTGCAACATGGCTGTCATACACAAGATCGAGGGTGTTTGTACCAATGAGTATGGATGGTTCTGATGCTCTTATGTCAGGTACTACTAGAGCAAGTGTGTCAATGTCAATACAACTCCCCAGAAAAGCAGGTGGAAAGGCAATATTGACTTCCACATAGCCCAGATAAGGGACAGCCTGACCATTTGCCCCTTCTATTTGTAGAAGATCATTAAGGGGATGTATTCCTTGGTCTGATAAGTAATCACTATAAAAAGAGTGTGATATAGTGGTAACTTGAGAGCCAGTATCCAACAAACAGTTGAATTGAGTTCCTTTAATTGTAACTTGGGCTGTGCTTTTGGCACCAATCAGTCCTTTTGGCAATGAACTGGAATATGGGTGGAAGGATCTAGGTATGGGACATGGTTCAATTGCAGCCCCTGTATGTCCCCCTGCAGAGACTGCTTCTAGTTTGAATGTTTCGAATTATTCACGTCCCATGCTTGCTGTCTTTGCTGCAACAGTTTCCTTTTTTCAGAACGAGGGCAGGATTAGGTGGGTTACTGCAGCCTGCCGACACATGGCCATCATTTCCACAATTATAATATAATAGCCTGGTCTGGGTCTTGTAGTGTCAGTATTTCTGCTGCCGGATTGTGATTTGAGTTGTCGCGGCTGGGGTTTCTGGGAGAGCAGAGCTGACATTTGTCGCTGAAGTTTGTCCATTTGGTCTTTAAGTTCATTTATGGCTTTAAGCTCAGAGTGACCACAAGCGCACATGCTTTGGGAGTGAACATCAATACGTTGCTTGCTTGAGGTTAAATGCTTTTTCATAAGGCACTCCTTAGCTAGCTGCCGATCCTCCTCACTGCGGAGCAGCAGAAGTAAATCAGGGAATGCTGGCGGATTATTTTTTTTTTGTTCTAACTGCAGTTTAGATATAACAGCATTATCCCAGCAACCTCTGCAAAATTGTTTTAACAAATGTTTATCAATATCTTGAGCCGAGACAACACCTCTTTTGACCACACCACTCAACGTGAAGTGTAACCGCTGTAAATAAGCAGATGGCTTTTCACCCGGATTCTGTAATGTGTTCAAAAACTGAGCAAACAGCTCATCCCCATCGTGGACTGTGGCAAAAGCTGAGTCCAGGACTCTTAGATAAACTAAAGGCAAAGTATCTGGGCCCAGTCGTTTTACTACATCGGCTGCAGGGGACAATAGACTCTCCAAAATACGGTGGGTTATGTTCAGAGGTGATAAATTTGGGTCTGCCAGCAGCAGTTCAATGTGTGATCTCCAGGTTTCATAGACTGTTTCATTACTAGGTCTAGGAAATTTTCCAGAAAAAAGGAAAAAGCCTAAATGAAGGGGAAGCATGAGAAGTCAAGTCACTTGTTTTTACGATATGTTCCACAACTACTTTTTGTACCTCTGGGGGGTGTATGTCATTATGAGACAGGGAGACTCTCTGCAATGTCCGAGGTGACCTCTGCTGATCAGCTACAGAAATTACAGGAGTTGTATCTAGTTCATCCTGAGACCCCCACTGGCCAGGTAGGGTGCCTACAGGATCTCCTATCTGTACTGAGGCTTTCTCATCTTTTGCGTCATTACATTGCCCCATTAACAGCAACTGCTTGCTTATTTCTCCCATCATGTCTTTTAAAACCTCCCCAAAACTCGTCCCACTAGATTCAGCAACCTGCTTCAACTCACTAATATAGTCAGAAGGGCTTAGAACTCCTACCGTGGCTGGGCACTCTGCAGCCAGTGCTTTCACACTAAAACTCAACCCAGGACAATTCACTGACTGAAAAACGTACGGTAAAAACTGACTGAGAGCATTTTGCGCAGAATAGCTCGTGTACTCAACGATCAGGTTTTTATATAGAGGACTATCTGAATCATCAACCAGAATTATTTTTTTTTTAGAGACCCATATCTTTTTAACCAGTCAATTATTTCTTCATCCTTCTCAGTACTCGTCACACCCGACACAACAACAGCATGCGAAATGTTAATCCCATTCTTCACAATAAATTCCATGTTTCACAAAGCATTCAACCCTCACACACAGCACCAGGCTCCTGGCTGGCTCGCCACTTTGTAACCCACAACAGAGGTAGACCAAATGATATGCAATGGAAAATAAGTTAATATTATAACTGTACGCAGAAGAACTGTCCTTTGTGGAGCCTGAATGGTGTGAACAATGAATCACTCAAGGAAACAAGATGTTACTGTGATCACAGATGTAATTTTGTAGACCAACAACAAAACAAAACAACAAAGACACACAATAAACAGTTCACATTGGACATATCTTCATTCTCATTCAGATGTTGGAATCACTTTAGTCCATCTCAGTTCAGTGTGTGCACCTTTGCAAAGTGCGAGTGGAGTCAGTTCAGTTCAAGGTTCTCTTATTAGAAAGACAGGGAACAAAGTCCAAATCCCAAAGGAAATACAAATATTCCTACCAGCACGCCATCCAATTTTCCCCACTTGAGCTGTGTCTTGAAGCATGCCCAAAAAAACCTGACCGCTGAGTATTTGCACAATGATTCTGCAGTTGAGTTTCCGCGTCAGACAACAGAGTGCACCAGCCACAGCAGGAGCCAAAAACCCAAACATAGACCTCCCTGCTAGATCTTAGCGTGCCGCTCAGCAGTGACAGCAAAACAGGAGAGCCAACCGTTTCAGCTGAGGTGTGTTATGTGCTGCGTAATCATGTCAGCTGAGGTGTGCCATGTGCTGCGTAATCATGACAGCTGAGGTGTGCCATGTGCTGCGTTCAAGGTAACAAGGGTTACACAAACACCAAACTGAGCGTCGCTTTGGGTGATTGTGAGTGACTTCATTTGCCGAAGTGTCGCCATCTTACTTTGCTCCCAAAGGTATTGTTGTTCTGATCATGAAATCTTATCACGTTCTGATTGATGAAATATTCTGATCTGGAGAAAAACAGAGAAATCAAAACCAACCTGCCAGGATAAACGCTCCTACAAGTGTTTATCCTTATCCCAGACACAGAGACGTGTGCATACACACATTATTCCATTCTTTCAAATTATTTCAGAAATTCATACAGAAAGGACATGGAAAATGATACATTTTGTTACCTAAATGGAATGAAATCTAACTTTGACATCAGAGCAGTCTGAGCTTAATGAACTACTTTATGATCAAGAAACCATAATGAAACTGTACTCAGTGACTCTGAATGAGACCAGCTTCTCTGCACAATGAAAACATGAGGAGTGAGTGAGTGAGTGCAACTGCTGGATACTCAGTAAAGATATTAAAATTAATAATCAATGTCATAAGTACATCCTAATTTAATTTTATGGCATGTGTGAAAAACATACAGACACTCAGATCGATCACTCTGCATATTAAAGAGTTTATAAGTTTATCCTGAAGCGTCAGTGCATTAAAACCCAAGAGAAACAGATCAAGAGCTGCATGAATGAATGGGTGGCTTTCAGGCAGGCAAAAATGGCCTCATAAAATAGTGCAGCTGCTGCTGTGGGTGTGAAACAATATGGCTGCCGTCTGTGGGTCATTTGTAACACTTGGTAATGTCACAGGTGTCACGGTCTGGGCCGTTTGCCCAGCATTTTGTGTTTTGGGGTTTTGTATTTCCTGAGGTTTTGTCCCCAGTATGTTTTGATTCTTGTTCCCTTTGTCCCTGTCTCCCCCCCGTATCTATGGTCTTGTGTCTGTATGTCAGTTCCCCTGTTGAGTCAGCATGTACCTTGGTTTGTCACTTCCTGTTTTATTTTGACAGTCTGGTTTTCCCTGTGCTTTGTGTTTAGGTTTGCTTCCCCTGTGTAATTAGTTTCATTTGCCTCACCTGCTGTGCCCTGCTGTTTCCCCTTGCCCTGATTACCCATTGTGTATTTAAGCCCTCAGTTTGTATTTGTTCTTTGTTGTGTTGCTGATGTTTCTGCGTCTAGTGTTCCTGTGCTGTGTCCCTCCCATGTTCCTCAGTGTTTCCCTGTTTATCCTGGTTTTCTGTGCTGGTTTAGTTCCTGGTTCCATTCTGCACCACATCCAATAAAGTCTGTTTTTCCACCTACCTCGTCTGCCTTGGGGTTCCCTTCCTGCCCGTTACACAGCGGATCCGTGACAACAGGTGGGTTTGTTTCATGTTTTGTGTGCTGAAACAACCTTTGACCAGCTGCCAGGGAGTCAGAGAGGAACAAACCATCCAAATGCAGATTTTTGTTGTTGCTGTAGTTTGTTTGTGTTGTGGAACAGATTAAGGAACAGGGAAAATACACAATGATGTAACTGCTTGTTTATTGCTTATTTGTTGCTTATTTACTGCTTATACAAGTTTCAATATCTATTAACATTCAGGTGGTGATTGTGATTCTTTTGAAATGTCTGTTTTTCTACAGACGCTTAAAGGCAGCTGCATTTCAGTGTGTGACGTATTTTCACAGCTTCACAGGATGTCACTTTCTTTCTTTAGTCCAGCATGTGTCATCACCACGGTGACTCTACTTGTATCTGTGGTCACACAGTGTCACGCATACTTTAATGCAGCAGTGATAATTATTACTATTATTCCAGGACAGGCAGATCATATAAAGTGTGTGATGCACACAGAGAGCAAAGTGAAATTCTCACTGTGCTCTTTGTGTTCTTGTCAAATCTCTGCTGTTTGCTGATAACAGAAAACAAGACATCTGCTAAATGGAGACTTTTGGCTGAAACCACAGGCTGCATTTCCTCTGTTCTAGGTGGTTCACACAGAAACAGTGAGGTCTGTCAGTGGATCAAAATAAACCTGTGGCAGCACAGACAGTAACCAACAACAGCCTTTCACACACATGTAGGTGTAACAGAGAGAGAGAGGACCTTTACAAAAGGGTGGACAGCAGCTAAAAGAGGGATGGCAGCAAAGAAGTACAGAGACCAAAGTAACTGTTAAGAAAATGTCATTTATTTACAATAGAGGAAATTCATAAACTCTAAAACATGTCTGAGGCTGGATCCAAAGAAACAGCTCCATGTCTGTCCTGCTGTGCTGAACCCTGTGTTGGCCTCCTGTATCCATCTCTTTAAAATGGGGTTTCAGGGCAGGTGGACCTCAATGTGTTCACTGGGGAACAAACACGCAGAGTATAAAATAAAGTTTACTAATAAGAGCCATAGCATAAAAACACAGGGTAAATTATAGAAATGATTCTTCCTTGAATGAAAATATATTTATTGGATTTTTGTTTTTTAAAATTTTGCATCTATCAGAAAGTAAACAAAATTTCCATCTGCAAAGAAGTTTATTCAAAGACACAAACAGGTCAAAAATGATCTGATCTGCTGCTCAGCAGCTCTGAAGTTATCAAACCTTCAACTGAGCTTGTTGAGTTTGACTGAACGCTGCGTATTCTGACACATGATGGCAGCACTGCCAAAAAAAGAAAAAACAGCAGTGAGAAGACTACACACACACACACACACACACACACAGTGAAAACTACCAATGATTTAATCATTAATTTAACTTTATTGAACTGGATTATTGCTGAGACAAAATGAGACAAACACACAGAGTAATTACAGTAAACTGTGAAGAGCTGCACACATGAAAACTTCAGACAGCAGTGAGTTCATATCAACAGTAAATATTTCTGTCATTCAAAACATCATCTGCAATCATTGCAATATTTGATTATTTTAAAAACATTTAAGCATCGTGATACTAAAGAGTCAGAGTGAACAACCGTGTGCAACACAGACACACAAAATGCCAGCTCACATCCTCTGATGTCAGAGCTGAGACTTTTCTCGTGTCCATATATAGACACAAACTCTCATGAGCTATTTTAGCTGCTTTAGCCTGCCTGCAGCTGCTGTGCATCTGAAATCACCTTTCAGCCCACCTCCACCATCTCTGAGTTTGTGCAGAATCTGCAAATAAGCACAGAAGCCTGATGTGATAAGATTTCATTTTGTGTAAACCACAACCTCAGCCCCAAAGTCTTCACTGTATACACCCACGACTGTGTATCCAACATGGACAATACCATCATCCACAAACACGCTGATGACACCACCATCCTGGGCCTCATCAAGGGTGGGGACGAGACCGGGTACAGGGCGGTGGTCGACAGCACACTTTCTTATGGAGAGGAAAACGACCTCATCTTCAACATAGAAAAGACTACAGAGATCATCACTGACTTCAGGAAGAAAGCCCCTCAACTGTACCCCCTCACCATCAGGGGCACTGACGTGCAGAGAGTGGACAGCCACAAGTTCCTCGGCCTTCATCATCTGCCCTGAGCTGGTCTACAAACACTGCAGCCACTGTGAAAAAGGCTCAGAAGCGACTTCACTTCATGAGGCTGCTAAAGAAGGCTGGGCTGAGCTGTACCATACCAGACCCACACCACCCTGCCCACTTTCTCCTCAGGCCCAAACACACAACATACAGCCTGAGGAAAAGTAGAGCAGACAGCATCATCACACACAGGACTAGATTCTGTAAAAGCTTCTTCCCTGCCACAGTCAGACTGATGGCAGAGTAAAGGTCTGTTCACAGCCAAAATCCACTGTGCACTACTCCTCACACAGCTAAAACCTGATGTGCAACATTTTCTTTATTCAGTTATTAAAATAACTCTTGTTGGTGTAATATCTGTCTACATGTGCAATTTATACTGTGTTCTTTGTAACACTAAGTGTGCAATAACTGCTGTTCAGTATCCATCAACCTTCCATCTTAAGCAAGTGTTTTTGTATTTTTGTATATGTGTGTATATACATATATATTTATGTAAATATTTACATATTTTATTCTATACTTTTTAAAAAATTATATTTTATTATTTTTTTTTCTACACTCCTACCCGAAAGCTCTGCACAAGAATTCCTATGTACCCAAACCTTGCGTGTGAGTACAAATGGCAAATAAAGTCTTGAAGTCTTGAAGAAACAAGCTGATATGTTTGCAGCTGACTGCAGTTTGTAGCTGTATGAGCTGAGTTTGAAAGGAAGGAAGAACAGAGGCTAAACTAAAGAAATATTACTATTGCAACAGAGAGCTCCATTAATGAGCATCCCACTGCCCCCTACTGATCATTCTTGGCATTACTACAAGAAATATCACATGACGTGTGTGTGTGTGTGTGTGTGTGTGTGTGTGTGTGTGTGTGTGTGTGTGTGTGTGTGTGTGTGCCTCCCTCTCAAAGAAAACTCTAACATCGCACACAAGATTAAGAGATTAAGATTAAGATTAAGATAGTGTTTATTTGTCACATGCACAGTTATACACAGTACAATGCACAGTGAAATGTATTTTGTACCTGCAACCATATATTCACACACATATAAATAAGAAGAATAAAATAAAAAAAAAAGTAATTCACACTATACACTATAATCTATATACTATACACTATACACACTTTTATAAATTATAATATTTACATTGTGCAATAATGGTCCAGTTAGGGCTCAGAGTTGAGCAGACGGATGGCTTGTGGGTAAAAACTCTTCTTCAACCTTTCAGTCTTAGCCCTCAGGCAGCGGTAACGCCGGCCTGATGGGAGCAGGGAGAAGAGAGAGTGTCCGGGGTGGCTGGGCTGTTTTAGGATCTTCATGGCCCTCAGCCTGCACTGCTTGGTGTAAATGTCCTGCAGGTTGGGGAGGGTGGTTCTGATGGTCCGTTCAGCTGAACGAACCACCCTTTTTAGGGCCATGAAGTCCTGCTTGGTGCAGTTTCCCATCCAGGTGGTGATGCTCCCACGCATGATGCTCTCGATGGTGCAGGTGTAAAAGTTCCTGAGCACCTTGAGTGGGAGCTTGAAGTCTCTCAGCCGCCTGAGGAGGTAGAGACGCTGTCTGGCCTTCTTCACAGTGATGTTTATGTGATGAGTCCAGGACAGGTCCTGTGAGATGGTCACTCCCAGGTATTTGAAAGTGTCCACTCTGTCCACCTCAGCACCACTGATGACAAGTGGATGGTAGTCCCTCTGCTGCTTCCTGCTGAAGTCCACGATCAGTTCCTTTGTTTTGCTGACGTTGAGCAGGAGGTGGTTCTCCTGGCACCAGTTCTCCAGGCGGGAGACCTCTCTCCTGTAAGCTGTCTCCTCATTGTGAGAGATTAGTCCCACAACAGCAGTGTCGTCAGCAAACTTGATGATGATGTTGGACTCTGACGTGGCCTCGCAGTCATGGGTGTACAGTGAGTACAGCAGAGGGCTGAGCACACAGCCTTGGGGGGATCCAGTGTTGAGGGTGAGGGAGGATGAGGTGAGGTGACCCACTCGTACCACCTGTGGTCTGCTGGTCAGGAAGCTGTGAACCCACCTGCACAGGGATGGGCCCAGGCCCAGGTCCAGCAGCTTAGAGACCAGCCTGGAGGGAACTATGGTGTTGAATGCTGAGCTGTAATCTACAAACAGCACTCTCACATAGTTCCCCTTACCAGTGTCTATGTGTGAAAGGGTCTTGTGGAGGAGGAAGGATATGGCGTCATCTGTGGATCTGTCTGGCCGGTATGCAAACTGTAGTGGGTCGAGGGTGGTGGGCAGTGAGGAGGTGATGAATGTCTTGATGAGTCTCTCAAAACACTTCATCACCACAGAGGTGAGTGCTATGGCCTGAAGTCATTGGGGCTGCTGGGGTGTGGTTTCTTTGGGACAGGGACTATGATGGACTTTTTAAAGCAGGTGGGAATCACACACAGTTTCAGTGAGAGGTTGAATATCAGTGTAAACACAGGTGCCAGCTGGTCAGCGCAGGTCTTAAGGACACGTCCACTAATACCGTCTGGTCCAGCCGCTTTCCTGGTGTTTACACGTCTAAACGCCCTCCTCACGTCGCGCTCCGTCACAGTGAGTGTCTCCGCCCCTCCGGCCGGAGCGCAGCAGGCTGTCGGCTTCCCGACTCAAAGCGCGCAAAGAAGATGTGAGGTCATCAGCCAGAGAAGCGTCGACACTCACCGGGTGTGTGTGTGGTGCTTTGTAGTCCGTGATGGTGCGTAGTCCCTGCCACAGTCCCCTGGAGTCAGACTGTTGTAGTTGCTGTTCCAGTCTGCGGCCGTAGCGATGTTTAGCCTCTTTCACCGCTCTGCGGACGTTGTATGATGCAACCTTGTAGTCCTCCATGTTCCCAGAGGCGAGGCCGGAGTTGTAGGCAACGGTGCGGGACCTCAGGGCGTCGCGGACAGATTTATCCACCCACGGCTTCTGGTTGGGAAAAGTCCTGATGGTCCTCCTAAGTGAAGTGTCTTCAACAACTTTCCCAATAAATCCCACAAACAGTTTCCGTAAACTCCTCGATGTCTCCGCCCGCGCTGCTGCGAAACATGTCCCAGTCGGTTGAATCCAACGCACCCTGCAGAGCGGCCTCTGTTTGATCAGACCACCGTGTCACTTCTCTCACAGCAGGGGGTTCCTGCCTGAGCCGTTGTTTGTATTTCGGCATGAGAAGTACAGAGGTGTGGTCAGACTTCCCAAAAGGCGGAAGAGGCTTTGCTTTGTAGCCCTCTTGAATGGAGAGTAGCAGTGGTCTAGGGTCCTCTCTCCTCTGGTGGGGCAGTCGATGTGTTGAATCAATTCCGGTATCACCTTTTTCAAGTTTGCACTGTTAAAGTCCCCGGCTACGATGAAAGCCGCATCACGCTGGTTAGCCTGATAGGTGGAAATCGCCTCATGTAGCTCGGATAGTGCAGTGTT